>NC_092713.1:250372148-250690427 GCF_047496885.1 Scyliorhinus torazame | reverse complement strand
TTCCACTGGTGGTGTTGTGTCTCTGGGTCAAGTGGGGCTGGAATTAACCGTGCACAAGCCCAGGGCGTTGTAACATCCTCTCGACTTGTTCCCACACACTTGTGCTCAGGTAATTTACAAAAGATGCTGATTTTTGTGCTGGTGCTTGGAAGGGTCTGAGTGTGCAACACTGTATCTTTTAGTCAGTTTTTCTCCATCTGTGTACTCTAAGTAGTATGGTAGACCGAGAATAAGAGCAGAGGGACAAGGGATAGTGCGTATTTTCAAGGGTAAGGAGTTGCAGATGATTAGGGATGTAATGCACCAGCAGCTTTTCATATTCAAAGTAGAACTAAGTAGAAACTCAAAAGTGAGTTTGTCCAAACAACCTGTTCTTGGCCATTTCCAATACTGTTTGCCTTTTCTCTGCCAATTCTGCGAATGGCAGCCTCTTCTAATGGTGCTTGTAGTGGCAAAAGAACCTCCTATTTGCACCAATGGGAGTGTGGTGGAGCAGGAATACTTTACATTCAAGCGAAATGGTGTTGATCCTTGTGAATTGTCCAGGGTCAGCTTAATTTAAATAATGAACACGGGAAGAGGAATAGGCCATTCAGCCTATCAAATCTGTTTGAAGGTATAATAATTTGTTTGCTTTTCTGTTTGAACCATCCCAAAGCATGCCACGGTGCCACAGAGATAGTGATTCAAGGTGGATCCTTGAGTAGAAGGTTTAAGTTATTTGTTTAAGTTATCTTTGTGTGTCTGCTCACAGAAGCACGCAGTTTCGTTTGGAAACAGACAGAGGCAGTTGCAGATTTTATTTGGTTAATACTGCATATCACCAGGTCGGTAGAACCAACAAGAGATGTTAGTCAGTTAGGTCTGCACTTCAAGCAGAGAAAATACTAACTTCATGGCTAGAATTTTTCAGCCCCACCCACCAGCGGGATATTACAGTCCCGCCGAACTGAATGAAGATTTAAATGACCCGTCGCCTCCATTGGGGTGGGGGAGACACGCCGTGACAGGACAATAAAATCCTGACCCACCATTCACCACATAAATGTGGGAGGGGCTCTACCTCCGTTTGGATTTCTTGAGGGAAAAGCAGCTGGAAACATTGTGATAGCTTGCAGCTGGTGGAAGAATTCTCGTGGCAGAAATCTACGGTGGTCCTCGCAGAGGATGTGACAGAAAGCAACCAGCAGAGTTAACTTGGAAAGCTGTGGGAAGGCAGTTAGGTATCTGCCAGCAACCTGAACAAGGAGCTGAGGCATCTACACTCTTGAGGTCTGTAAATGCAAATATGAGGCTTGCATAGCTAAAAGGGACACGCATAGATTATAAGCCTGGAGGACAGCTGGAACACTGAAGAGAATTAAAATGAATTTCGGAGGGCTGTGTCACACGTCTGAGATGGCCTCAGGAAGAGTGACTGAACATTCAAGATTTCATAAGACCAGGGAATTCTTAGGAGGTAGTAAAAAGTAGAACTGATTTATAGCGTAAGCCTTTATCAGCCATTGTGTTGTTAGTGATGCTTGATTTGTTTTAATTTTTCTTTACATACAGTAAAATCTGTTTTTGCTCAAAACAAAGTGACAGTTCTGTCATTTATTGTTGCATGTTCAGGTTTCTACATTGAACATTAATGGTCCCTAACAGCATCCTAATATTCACAATACTTACTCCTTGCTGACTACAAACATAATGCACATCCAGCAGAAACAATGTGAAATTGGTTTCCAAAGTTTGCATGGCCATGGTAAAATGTAAACTATAAAGTAAAACCCAGGGTGACCATGATTTTGCAGGTGGTATCAACTCATTATGCAGATGGACAGAAGCATAAAGAGCAAACACCCCAGCACTGCCCTAGCTGCAGAGGTCCCTGCCTTTGAATTCTCTTTAAGATGGTGGACATCACTCAACCAAATCTGCATAGAGCAAAGACAGTGCGGCCACCTGCTCCATAGTGCAAGATGAGGGATGACCCAAAATGCGATTGTAGTCATGAATCCCAGAGTTTTAAACACATCAACCTGCCCACTAAGGTCTATTGCAGGAGTCACTTCATTTCTCCACTTGGCATCTCAGGAGACCACCGACTGGATAGCCAAACTAGGCGTCTCCCATTAGAAACATTTCCAGTTTTAGGAAAGTTGTATTGTGGAACAAGAATGAGAACAGCAGTAGCCCGAGAACACAGAAGGGTTAAATGCAGCAGCAGTTGTCCGACAGCACAGCGAGAGTAGCAGCAGACTGAGAACACAGCAGGGATAAATTGCAAAGCGATGTTACAGCAGACAGAGTCATATAGGGTGAGTGTACTGGTGAACATTTAATTTAATTAACTTTAACATTAAGCCCTAAGGAAAAGGGACGGTGTTGCTCGTTTTAGCCTTAGTTTACTTTATTCTTATTCTGTCCCCTTTGCTCATGAGTCGCCAGGTATCTTTCTGATACCGCCACGTGGTTCAAGTCCAAGTAATGATTAATAATGCAACACACCGCTTAGTAAGAGTTAAAACAACGTTCATTTATTATATACAACAATTAATACTTACACAATAATCCTACTTCTAAACTACTACCTACCACTAAAGGCCAATACTTAACTTTGGAAATGGTCCACCAGGTCAGGGAAACGAATGGTCTTTCGAATTGGTTCTGGCCTGCGGGATTCAAAAGCTGGTACAAGTCGATAGTCAGGAGTGCCTATCTGGTAGCGATCGCTGGAGTAAGACTTACAGTTTTCTTGTAGGCGGGTCTCGAAGGTTGCGAGCAGGAAAAGAAGGGTCGAGTTGAACTTGGCCCCTATTCTTATAGTCCCCAGGGGCTTCCCGCCTCTCGGGGCGGACCTCGTACCTGGTTCCAAGTGATTGGACTTGGTCCCAATCACTTGGTTCGATATGCTCCAATAATGGGGCGATTACTTGATCGGGGGGTGGTCGTTTACCTTTCTTTGTGTCAGCCCCTGCTGGCGCCAAAAGGTCTGGGTCGGCTTTCAATTGCTAATTTGTAGCAATTGTTCCCGGGGTGGCTGATTAAAATGCAGATGGCTGGGTTGTTGTGACGTTGATGGCTGCAGGTATCGGTCTGGGCTGACTTCCCCAGAGGCGAATACACTGTTTTACCTGCAGCTGTCTGTTTGAGTCCTGTTGTCTGATTTTCCCATCAGCCTCTTTCATTCGCCATTTTAAATCGGGGTTTGACCATTCTAATCGGGAATCAGCCATTTTACGTGGCTACAATTCCTGGCTGCGGGGACCGGAGAATGACAGGAGGGCGGAGTGTAGGGTGCCGGGCCCACTAAATAGATGTATTTATTTACATGCTCCCGCTGGCGGGCAGCTTGGAACTCATTCAGGCCGCTTGTTCAGGCCGGCGCCCATCCCGATTTTGCTCCAACGCTGATTGTCCTTCTCATTGGGGAACGCATTCCAGGATGGAGAATCCAGCCACTCATCTCTGTTTGGGATGGGTGACCCATTATTTTAATGTGACCCCAGTTCTACATTCTCTCACAAGAGGAAACATCTTTATTACATCCACCTTATCGAGACCCCTTTCTTACACCTTTCAATCAAGTTGTGAATTATTCTTCTAAACTTCTTCTAAAGAAGTGTGAGGTGATTCACTTTGGAAGGAATAACAGGAATGCGGAATATTTGGCTAATGGTAAAGTTCTTGAAAGTGTGGCTGAGCAGAGGGATCTAGGTGTCCATGTACATAGATCCCTGAAAGTTGCCACCCAGGTTGATAGGGTTGTGAAGAAGGCCTATGGAGTGTTGGCCTTTATTGGTAGAGGGATTGAGTTCCGGAGTCGGGAGGTCATGTTGCAGCTGTACAGAACTCTGGTCCGGCCGCATTTGGAGTATTGCGTACAGTTCTGGTCACCGCATTATAGGAAGGACGTGGAGGCTTTGGAGCGGGTGCAGAGGAGGTTTACCAGGATGTTGCCTGGTATGGAGGGAAAATCTTATGAGGAAAGGCTGACGGACTTGAGGTTGTTTTCGTTGGAGAGAAGAAGGTTAAGAGGAGACTTAATAGAGGCATACAAAATGATCAGGGGGTTGGATAGGGTGGACAGTGAGAGCCTTCTCCCGCGGATGGATATGGCTGGCACGAGGGGACATAACTTTAAACTGAGGGGTAATAGATATAGGACAGAGGTCAGAGGTAGGTTCTTTACGCAAAGAGTAGTGAGGCCGTGGAATGCCCTACCTGCTACAGTAGTGAACTCGCCAACATTGAGGGCATTTAAAAGTTTATTGGATAAACATATGGATGATAATGGCATAGTGTAGGTTAGATGGCTTTTGTTTCGGTGCAACATCGTGGGCCGAAGGGCCTGTACTGCGCTGTATTGTTCTATGTTCTATGTTCTAAACTCCAGCAGATACAAACCCAGCCTGTCCAATATTTCCTCATAAATCAACTCGCTATTCCAGATATTAGTCTGTGATTCTGTAGTCCAGTGAACTTTCTCTGAACTGCTTCCAATACATTTACATCCCTCCTTAAATAAGGAGACCAATACTGTGCACAGTCCTCCAGATGTGGGCTGGAATTCTCCGGCTCTTGGGATTCTCTATTTCTAGTGGCACACATCCCCGCCCACAGGTTTCCCGGCGGTGTGGGGTGACTTCAATGGAAAATCCCATTGACAAGCGGCGGGAAGAGAAATTCCTGCCGCCAGTAAATTACGCGCTGCCGAGAAACGCAAGTCTGGGGAATCGGAGAATCTCGCCCGTGGTCTCACCAATGCCCTGCCTGAATGAACTTTCTACTCTAATATTCAATTCCCCTTGCAATGGACAATAAATTTCTATTAACTTTCCTAATCACTTGCTGTGCCTACTTACTAATTTTTAGCCATTCGGTAGTACAGAACTTGAGTATTGCTGAAAAAGAGACATGTCAAAGTTTTTGTCTTGCAGCTCACCAGGTCACTTCACAAAAATACCTAAACACGGGGAAAACAGTCTTAAACCCACTCTTTAGTGTTGGGAGAGGGCATGGAGGACACATTCTGGTGTGAGGTGCTCCGGAGTGTGAACGCCTCCGCCTTGTGGTGGTGTATAGAGCGCAACCTACAAGGGCAAGGATGAGCCGGCTCTTTGAGGGGGTAGAAGATGTATGTAAATGTTGCGGGGGGGGGGCGGGTGGGGTGGGGAGGGGGGGGGGAGGGAGGGGGGGGGGGGAACGACGTTTATATGTTTTGGTCCTGTCCAAAGCTGCAGGATTACTGGAAGGAGGTGTTTAGGGTCATCTCTAAAGTGGTGCACGTGAAACTGGACCCGGGCCCTCGGGAGGCCATATTCGGGGTGTCGGACCAGCCAGGGTTGGAAACGGGCGCGGAGGCAGGTGTTGTAGCCTTCGCCTCGTTGATTGCCCAAAGGCAGATCCTGTTAGGGTGGAGATCAACCTCTCCACCCTGTGCCCTGGCGTGGCGGGGGGACCTGCTGGAATTCTTGACGCTTGTAAAGGTCAAATGTGATCTGAGGGGAAGGATGGAGGGGTTTTACAATTCATGGGCGTTATTCATTATGCATTTTCGAGAATTGGATCACATCGAACATTAGGGGTGTTGGGGGCTGGGAGGGATCGGGGGAGAAGGACAATAAGTGTTAATGGTGACTATGGATGATTCCTGATTCCTTTTTGTTATTTGTTTATGTTAACGTGCGGGCTAATGTTTGGGGGTTTGGTGGGAGGATGGGATCGTTGTTATTGATATGGGGATTGACATTACATTTGTTACTGATTATTGTTTATTGTTGGGTGTAAATTTGGGAGAAAATGTGAAAAAGGAGGAGAATAAAAAAATATTTTAAAAAACACTTTGCTCCCTCAAACTCAATGTCAAATTCAATCGTATTTTGATCACTGCTATTTCGAGGCATGTTCACTATGAGGCCATTAATTAATCCAACTCATTGCACATTACCAGATCTAGTATAACCTGCGCTCCCGGTGTGTACCTGCCCATTGTGGAAAGTAATATCCCACACAGCGTAATATCACTATCCTGGATAGTCATCATCTTTCGCCTCCAATGTCCTCTTGAATACATCAAATTGGATATTGTGGGACTGATGGGGTGTTCCTGGTGATTGAAGAACTTGTGTGGAGTCCCTGTCAGTTACATGAGGGGTGCCAGCCAGAAATGCTGACCACCAATGCCCCCCCCCGCCCCCTCCCGTGATTGAAGTAATTGGAGGCAGAAGCCCCACCCCCCAAGAGCTGCTAGTCAATCAAAGACCAACAACTACTTGTTGCTGCTGGGGGAGACACTGCACCTACCAAAGGTCCAAGAATGTCATCAGACCCAAGATCAAAGGTGAGTAATAGGATAGGAGAGGGAGGTCATTTGATAGGTCAGTGGGGATGTTTGCAGTGGCTCTCCCCTTCTTGATGGCGGCAACGCACTGGATGACTGATAATAAGAGATTCCACCCCCCCTGCCCTACCCATCCTCACCCAACCCCTCTCTCAATTTTCTGCAACCTCTCCAATCAACCCTTTTCCACCGAAGATACTTTGTGTTACTGGTCACGGGTTCTGTGGGTCCTCACATGGCTGATGAGCCCAATTCTAGAGTCGCATCTTCAATCGTTCACTTGACAGGAGTTTCCAAAAGGTGGGATCGGTTCTTGGACGCTCGGCTGCAGGTATTCCTTTCTCAGGCTCTTTTTCCGGGCCTCCTCTTGCCTTTGGGTGTTCTCAAAGAATTGCGTCTCTTCAATCAGAAGGTTACTCCAAGTAAGCCCCTTCTGAGCAAAGATCTCCCAGGCATTTACTGAGGCATGACCTCCCTCTCCTATCCTATTACTCACCTTTGATCTCGGGTCTGATGACATTCTTGGACCTTTGGTAGGTGCAGTGTCTCCCCCAGCAGCAACAAGTAGTTGTTGGTCTTTGATTGACTAGCAGCTCTTGGAGGGGGGGGGGGGGGCTTATGTCTCCAATTATTTCAATCACGGGAGGGGGCGGGGGGGCATTTGTGGTCAGTATTTTTGCTCCCTCTTGTCCAGGATCCTTCCTTGAGCTAGGTGAAGAAGATTTGCTTTGGCAGTCGGGACTCTGACATCTGAAGAATATGGGTGGTCCAGCAGAGTTGTTTTAGGATGATCATGGCCTCAAAACTGGTGCTATTGACTCCTTCAAGGACACTATTATTAGCACGCCTGTCCTGATTCAGAGCTAAAGTACATTTGGATTTTGCAATGTATTTGAAGCTGTGCTGTTTGACATGTAAGGAACGTATCAAGTCCTTATCTGCAACATTTTAGGCTTTTGGTTTTGAGCTGCCATTTGGACTGACCAGGCAGACCCCTTGATTCTGTGTGTTCTGTGGCATAGCCCAATGTCATTTTGATGGACTTGGCAAGCAGCCAATCTGCTCTCCTAGCATTCCGGGACAAACCCCTGCTGTCGATTGTGATTGGTGGAACCCTTCCGAAGCTTCTAGACAAGTAGGCTGGCTGTCAGGTTTCAGTTCTTTTGGGGGGACAGAGAGGAAGGAGGCTTTAAGTTCTCTCTCCCTGAAGGGGGTGGCTGTCTCTCAGAAAACCTAGTTGGAGGCTGTGTTTTCTCCTCAGCTGAGCTGGTAGGCATTCTCAAGTTCATTCTGATTAGAACTGCAGAACTGAGCAAAATCCTTTTAAATCTCCCTCCCAGAAGGGGTGGAATATTCTCTTAAATCATAGCTGGAACTCCCTTCAGGTAATCAGAGCAGTTAGTGAGCATTCAAAGCCTGAAGATGGAGCTGGGGAGGGTGAACTTTAATGCCTTATTTGACAGATGCAAGTCTCCTGTAAGTCAATGTGAACTATCTCTCTGAGAAGTATTGCAGAATCTAGTGCAGATTCAAAATCTGCAGTTATGCTTCACCTTCACTGGGTCATCACACTAATAGCTTGGTTTCTTAAAATCCTTGAACTTCTTTTGAGGCTTCAAAGTAGGTGCAGGGATCTTGAGAGAAGAGTCAGTCTACATCTCCACCTGGCGAGGAAACAAATCAATTGTCCACCCCTAAGCGTGTACAGGCAAAGGACATTCCAAAATGATGTCAGAGGAGATGTGTGCCAGGATACTGCTCTTCAGCAGCTGCTGCATTCGGACTTTGAGCTTGTAAAATTAACAATTGATATGTCTGAACCCTCTCTCCCTCCTCATCTCATTCCCTACCTCTCTCCCCTTTCCCCCTCTCTTCCCTTCCCCTCCTTCCATTCCTTCGCTCTCTCCCCGTTTCCCTTCCCTCCCCTTTACAAATAGACAGAACCATTGTGTTTATGTGGAAAAATATATTTTACTGCAAGGAATTTGTACAAGTTGAGTTTATTATTCAAAATGTCATTGTTTAGCTGATAAAGTTAAATGTTAAGTTAAATGTTAACTGGGGCGAGATTCTCCGACCCCCCGCCGGGTCGGAGAATCGCTGGGAGCTGGCGGGAATCCCGCCCCCGCCGGTTGGCGAATTCCCCGGCACCAGATATTCGGCGGGGGCGGGAATCGCGCCGCGCCAGTTGGCAGCCCCCCCCCGCGATTCTCCGGCCCGGATGGGCCGAAGTCCCGCTGCTAGGATGCCTGTCCCGCCGGTGTGGATTAAACCACCTTTTTTACCGGCGGGACAAGGCGGTGCGGGCGGGCTCCGGGGTCCTGGGGGAGGCGCGGAGCAATCTGGCCCCGGGGGGTGCACCCACGGTGGCCTGGCCCGCGATCGGGGCCCACCGATCCACGGGCGGGCCTGTGCCGTGGGCGCACTCTTTTCCTTCCGCCTTCGCCACGGTCACCACCATGGCGGAGGCGGAAGGGACTCCCTCCACTGCGCATGCGCGGGGTGCCGTGAGCGGCCGCTAACACTCCCGCGCATGCGCCGCCCGGAGATGTCATTTCCGCGCCAGCTGGCGGGGCACCAAATGCCTTTTCCGCCAGCTGGCGGGGCGGAAATCAGTCCGGCGCGGGCCTAGCCCCTCAAGGTTAGGGCTCGGCCCCCCAAGATGCGGAGGATTTCGCACCTTTGGGGCGGCGCGATGACGGACTGATTAGCGCCGTTTTTGGCGCCGGTCGGCGGACATCGCGCCGATACTGGAGAATTTCGCCCCAGATGCCTTGGGCGCAATTCCCCCATCGGGAGACTAAGTCCCGACGCCAGAGTGAAAACCGGAGTATTTCACTCCGGCGTCGGAGGCCATTCAAAGCCCCCTATTCTCCCGCCCCCGGGGGGCTAGGAGCGGCGCCGCGTCATTTACGCGTGCCGGGCCTTGGCGCCGCGTAAAAGCAGCGCCGCGTAAATGACGTGACCGGCGGCGTGTAAATGACGTCACCCGCACATGTGCGGGTTGGCCGGCGCCAGCCCGCGCATGCGCGGTTGCCGTCCTCCCCGCGGCCGCCCTGCAAGAAGATGGCGGATCGATCTTGCGGGGCAGCGGAAGAAAGAAGGTCCCCCTTCAGAGAGGCCGGCCCGCCGATCGGTGGGCACCGATCGCGGGCCAGACCCCTTTTGAGCCCTCCCCCCCCCGGTGCAGGAACCCCCCTCGCCCCCCCCCACAGGCGACCCCCCAGCATTCCCACGCTGTTCCCGCCGGCAGCGACCAGGTGTGGATGGCGCCGGCGGGAACCTGTCGTGTTGGGCAGGCCGCTTGGCCCATCCGTGCCGGAGAATCGCCGCTCGCCCATTACCAATGGCAAGCGGCGATTCTCCCAGCGGCCAGCCGTGATTCGCGCCCCGCCGGTTTGGGGGGGGGGAGAATCGTGTGCGGGCGTCGGGACGCGTGGCGGGACTCGCACGGCGCCCGGGCGATTCTCTCACCCGGCGTGGGGGGGAGAATTCCGCCCTTTATTGCTCGGTGTATGAGAATGTATCATTCCAGGCTGTTTCTATTTTCAGCTCAGACTGCAGACATGGAATACGACCTAGTCTGGGTTCTATAGTTCTGTCTAAATGCAGCTATAAAATGATGCAGTGTGTCTTTCCTAAGATGATTTAGAGGGTGCGATCTAACCCCCCAAAAAAACAGAATCAGTTCTGGGTGGGATTATAGAGGTTGTTCACGCCACCTGTAGCGCCGGGAATGACCCCACTATCTAACGGCACTCTTTCATTTTTTGGGCCTCAAATGGGAATGCGCCTCCAAGGCGGCACACTTAGCCACATTTCCTGCACTGAGGAGCTCAGATGAACAGGGCAAAAAGAGATTGGGGTGCCATTTTTACATAGTGCCCTGATCTCTCGACGCCCCCTCTCCCCCCAATGTGAACACTGGACCCCCCAATTCCTCCTGTTGGGGGGTCTTCGAGCCCCTGCACCCCATGTCACATGGACCAGGCACCACCGGGTTTGATCCCCAGCGTGACCAAAATGTCACCTGGGCACCTTGGCACTGCCAGCCTGGCACCCTGGCAGTGCCCCTGCCAGCCCTGTGTGACCTGGCAGGCTGGCACCAAGGTGGCACTGTAAGGATTCCCAGGTGGCACTGCCAGGGAGCCAGGCTGGCAGTGCCAAGGTGTTCAGGTAGCATCAGCAGTGCCAGGGTAGCACCTTGGATTGGATTGGATTTGTTTATTGTCACGTGTACCGAGGTACAGTGAAAAGTATTTTTCTGCGAGCAGCTCAACAGATCATTAAGTACATGGGAAGAAAAGGGAATAAAAGAAAATACATAATAGGGCAACACAACATATATAATGTAACTACATAAGCACTGGCATCGGATGAAGCATACAGGGTGTAGTGTTAATGAGGTCAGTCCATAAGAGGGTCATTTAGGAGTCTGGTGACAGTGGGAAAGAAGCTGTTTTTGAGTCTGTTCGTGCGTGTTCTCAGACTTCTGTATCTCCTGCCCAATGGAAGAAGTTGGAAGAGTGTGTAAGCCGGGTTGGAGGGTTCTTTGATTATGTTGCCCGCTTTCCCCAGGCAGCGGGAGGTGTAGATGGAGTCAATGGATGGAAGGCAGGTTTGTGTGATGGACTGGGCAGTGTTCACGACTCTCTGAAGTTTCTTGCGGTCCTGGGCCGAGCAGTTGCCATACAGGCTGTGATGCAGCCCGATAGGATGCTTTCTATGGTGCATCTGTAAAAGTTGGTAAGGGTTAATGTGGACATGCCGAATTTCCTTAGTTTCCTGCCCAGAGGATGATCACCCGGGAGTCTCCGTTCGCCTGGGAGACCCACCTAAGTACCCATATGCCTAGTCCCCATTTGAAGGGGCCAGTACTAATCGGCACCCAGTTGGGGTCTCCTTGCCGAGGTAGATCTTAGGGGTCAGTTAGATCTGGCGTCAGCAGAGTTAAGCGAGTTTTAAACTCACTTAACTCTGTGAGTCTGGACCAGCCCATTGTGGACCGGATCCAGATTGTGACATCTTGTGAGGTCTCGTTAGATCTCGCAAGGCGTAACGACTGTTGGGAATCCCAGAAGCGGCCTCTCCCGGGATCTACCAGCCTTGTCCCATCCCGATTCAGGCAGGACGCAGCTGGTTAATTGCGCCCAGAATGTGTGAACTGGCAGAAGTTCCAGTGTGAGCTTCCCTGGCATCTTTAACAGGTTGCCAATCTGTTTATTTTCTTTGACATGGTAATTTTCTAAGAAAAGATGATCAGACTGAGGCTAAGCATTCTGGAGATTTAACCTAACTTCTTCTATTTGTGTGTGGTACTTACCCATCACGGCCAGCCAAATACACCAGTATTACATTGGGCCATCACTTTCAAAATTCCCGTGATTCTGCTTTGCCATTGTAAGTGTGAAATGGCAGCATATGGAGCACCAGCAGCAATGGGTGGATAGTGATCCAATGCCACTTTTAAGTTGCCACTGTTCTATTTGCCAAAGGTAGATGGAGTGAAAATCAGCTCCTGGATTTTCTGCTTTGTTTGTTAAAGGTTATCTTTGTCATCTCCAGCATTTATAAAACAGCTAATGACACTAATCACTTCCTTGTTTCTCTCAACATCCTCTTTTTGTTGCTCAACTGCTTTCTTTCCACTATTTACTTGAAAAATTATCTGCAGCTCCTTCTGGAACACCCTGTCAAACTCCCAAGTTCCCGTCCCCAGGGCCTTGAATCAGGATAATAGCATTGCTGTGGCTAATCTCTTCAATTTCCACCTTATCTCTGCTCCTGCCATTCACCTGATACTACTTCTATCATTAAAAGGTTTGCAAGCCTGAGTGTAACTCGCTGTTGAATGACTGGATAGCTCAGTCCCAGATTTGACCAGACAATTGTAAGGATGCGATGAAGTGAATTAATGGTTCACCGTGTGCAGGAAAGGTTGAAAGAACAATTGACTGATGTTACTTGGAGACATGGAGGAGAGATGAAGAGGTGTGACCACCTTGCTGCTCGCTTGGGGTCATTAATCAACATTCTATATTGAATCCTGAGGTTCATGTTGTTGGTACTGACCCCCTTGGCCATTTTTCTTTCGATCTGCTTGACGCTGGCCTTGGGAATTTGTATTTTTATTTTATTCATTCAAGGGATATGGACATCACTGGCTAGGCAGTATTTATTGCCCATGAGAAGGTGGAGGTGAGCTAACTTCTTTAACCGCTGTAGCCCATCGAGTGAGGTACACAGACTGTGTTGTTAGGGTGGAATTTCCAAGATTTTGACCCAGTGACAGTGAATGAACGGCAATGTATTTCCAAGTCAGGTTGGTGACTGGCTTGGAGGGGAACCAAGTGATGGTGTTTCCATGTGTCTGCTGCCTTTGTCCTGCAAGATGGTGTGGTTGTGGATTTGGAAGGTGATAGCTGAGGGTCCTTGGTGAGTTCCTGCAGTGTGTCTTGTAGAGGGTTCACACTGTTGCTACAGTAAGTTGGTGGCGGAGGGAGTGAATGCTTATGGATGTGGTGCCAGTCAAACGGGCTGCTTTGTCCTGGATGGGTGTCAAGCTTGTTGGAGCAGCACTCATCTCGGCATTGGGAGAGTATTCTATCACAGCCTTGTAGGTTGTAGACAGACTTTGGGGAGTCAGGAGGTGAGTTACGCACCACAGGACTCCTAGCCTCTGACGTGCTCTTGTAGCCATAGTATATATGGCTAGTACAGTTCAGTTTCTGGTCAATGGTAACCCCCAGGATGTTGATAGTGGGGGATTCAGCGATGGTATTGACAGTAAATGTCAAACGGCAATGGTAGATCCTCTATTGTTGGAAATGATCATTGTCTGGCACTTGTGTGATATGAATACTACTTGCCACTTGTTAGCCCAAACCTGGATATTGCCCAGGTCTTAGAACATAAGAACATAAGAACTAGGAGCAGGAGTAGGCCATCTGGCCCCTCGAGCCTGCTCCACCATTCAATGAGATCATGGCTGATCTTTTGTGGATTCAGCTCCACTTTCCGGCCCGAACACCATAACCCTTTATTCTTCAAAAAACTATCTATCTTTATCTTGAAAACATTTAATGAAGGAGCCTCTACTGCTTCACTGGGCAGGGAATTCCATAGATTCACAACCCTTTGGGTGAAGACGTTCCTCTTAAGCTCAGCCCTAAATCTACTTCCCCTTATTTTGAGGCTATGCCCCCCCAGTTCTGCTTTCACCCACCTGTGGAATCAACCTGCCCGCATCTATCCTATCTATTCCCTTCATAATTTTATATGTTTCTATAAGATCCCCCCCGCATATTTCTAAATTCCAACAAGTACAGTCTCAGTCTACTCAACCTCTCCTTGTAATCCAACCCCCTCAACTCTGGGATTAACCTAGTGAATCTCCTCTGCACAGCCTCCAGCGCCAGTATGCCTTGATACATTTAGATATGGATTGCTCCAGTATCCAAGGAGTTGTGAATGATGCTAAATATTGTGTTGTCATCAGCAACTATCCTCATTTCTGACCTTATGATGGAAGGAAGGTCTTTGATGAAGCAGCCGAAGATGGTTGGGTCAAAGACACTCCCCTGACGAACTCCTGTAGTGATGTGCTGGATCTGAGAAGCCTGACCTCCAACCACCATTATCACCTTCCTTTGTGCCAGGTATGACTCCAACCAGCAGAGGGTTTTCTCCCTAATTCCCATTGACTCCAGTTTCGCTAGGGCTTCATGATGTCAATTCGGGATGTAATCATCCGCCCCGCCCTCCACAAGAATACCACGGGCGAGACGCCGACAATGGAAAAATCCATTGACCTCGGACGGGATTCTCTGGTCATTGGGCGAACACGGCCGGAGAATCTCGCCCTTGGTCTTTTGTGGCCTTGATGTTAAGGGCACTCACTCTCACCTTGCCTCTGAAGTTTAAGCTGTTTTATCCATGTTTGAACCAAGGCTATAATGAGGTCAGGAGCTGAGTGGGCCTGACAGAACCTAATCTAAATGTCAGTGAGCTGGCTATGGTGAAGCAAGTGCCACTTGATGGCTCTGTTGATGACCCCTTCCATTACTTTAAGAGTAGACTGATAGGGCGGTAATTGGCTGTGAAGGATTTGTCCTGCTTTTTGTGTACAGGACATACCTGGGCAATTTCTCATATTGCTGGGTAGATGTCATTGTTATAGAACATAGAACATTACAGCGCAGTACAGGCCCTTCGGCCCTCGATGTTGCGCCGACCTGTGAAACCACTCGAAAGCCCATCTACACTATTCCCTTATCATCCATATGTCTATCCAATGACCATTTGAATACCCTTAGTGTTGGCGTGTCCACTACTGTTGCAGGCAGGGCATTCCACACCCTTACTACTCTCTGAGTAAAGAACCTACCTCTGACATCTGTCTTATATCTATCTCCCCTCAATTTAAAGCTATGTCCTCTCGTGCTAGACATCACCATCCAAGGAAAAAGGCTTTCACTGTCCACCCTATCCAATCCTCTGATCATCTTGTATGCCTTAATTAAGTCACCTCTTAACCTTCTTCTCTCTAGCGAAAACAGCCTCAAGGCCCTCAGCCTTTCCTCATAAGATCTTCCCTCCATACCAGGCAACATTCTAGTAAATCTCCTCTGCACCCTTTCCAATGCTTCCACATACTTCCTATAATGCGGCGACCAGAATTGCATGTAATACTCCAAATGCGGCCGCACCAGAGTTTTGTACAGCTGCAACATGACCTCATGGCTCCGAAACTCAATCCCTCTACCATTAAAAGCTAACACACCGTACGCCTTCTTAACAACCCTCTCAACCTGAGTGGCAACTTTCAGGGATCTATGTACATGGACACCGAGATATCTCTGCTCATCCACACTGCCAAGAATCTTGCCATTAGCCCAGTACTCTGTCTTCCTGTTATTCCTTCCAAAATGAATCACCTCACACTTTTCAGCATTAAACTCCATTTGCCACCTCTCAGCCCAGCACTGCAGCTTATCTATGTCCCTCTGTAACTTGTAACATCCTTCCGCACTGTCCACAACTCCACCGACTTTAGTGTCATCTGCAAATTTACTCACCCATCCTTCTACGCCCTCCTCCAGGTCATTTATAAAAATGACAAACAGCAGTGGCCCCAAAACAGATCCTTGTGGTACACCACTAGTAACTGGACTCCAGTCTGAACACTTCCCATCAACCACCACCCTTTGTCTTCTTCCAGTCGCCAATTTCTGATCCAAACTGCAAAATCTCCCTGAATCCCATGCCTCCGTATTTTCTACAGTAGCCTACCGTGGGGAACCTTATCAAACGCTTTACTGAAATCCATATACACCACATCAACTGCTTTACCCTCATTCATCTGTTTGGTCACCTTCTCAAAGCACTCAATAAGGTTTGTGAGGCACGACCTACCCTTCACGAAACCGTGTTGACTATGTCTAATCAAATTATTCCTTTCCAGATGATTATACACCCTGGGCGGGATTGTCCACTCCCGCGCCGAAGTGGCCGCACCGTCGTGAACGCCGTTGAGATTCACGACGGCGCGAAATGGCCCAGATCCCGAATGATTCACGCCATGACAATGGGCTTGGATCGGGGCCGCGTCATCTACACGCGCCAGGCCTTGTCGCCGCGTAAAGGCTGCACCGCATAGATGACGCGGCCGGCGCCGCATAACTGACGTCACCCGCGCATGCGCGGGTTGGCCGGTGCCAACCCGCGCATGCGTGGTTGCCGTTCTCTCTAAGTCCGCCCCGCAAGAAGATGGCGGACAGATCTTGCGGGGCCGCGGAAGGAAGGAGGTCCTCCTTCAGAGAGGACGGCCCGACGATCGGTGGGCACCGATCGCGGGCCACCCCACATTTGGGGTACCCCCCGTTGCAGGATCCCCGCTCCCCCCCCCCCCCTGCAGGCCGCCCCCCCCAGCGTTCGCGCGCTGTTCCCGACGGCAGCGACCAGGTGTGGACGGCGTTGGGGGAACCCGCCGTTTTGGCCTGGCCGCTCGGCCCATCCGGGCCTGAGAATAGCGGGGGTGCCGGAGAATCGCCATTTTGGGTGACTCCGGCGATTCTCCAGCCTGCGGCCTGCGGAACTCGCCCAGGCCGTTCCCACCGCTTGGGAGAATCGCGAGAGGGCGTTGGACCGGCGTCCCAGGAAATTTTAGTGGCCCAGGCGATTCTCCCAACTGGCGCGGGAGTGGAGAATCGCGCCCCCTATCTCTTATAAACCTTTCCAAGATTTTGCCCACAACAGAAGTAAGGCTCACTGGTCTATAGTTACCGGGGTTGTCTCTACTCCCCTTCTTGAACAAGGGGACAACATTTGCTATCCTCCAGTCTTCTGGCACTATTCCTGTTGACAAAGAAGACTTAAAGATCAAACCATAGGCTCAGCAATCTCCTCCCTAGCTTCCCAGAGAATCCTAGGATAAATCCCATCCGGCCCAGTGGACTTATCTATTTTCACACTTTCCAGAATTATTAACACCTCCTCCTTATGAACGTTAAGCCCTTCTAATCCAGTAGCCTGAATCTCAGTATTCTCCTCGACAACATTGTCTTTTTCCTGTGTTAATACTGACAAAAAATATTCATTTAGCACCTCTCCTATCTTCTCGGACTCCAAGCACAACTTCCCACTACTGTCCTTGACTGGCCCTACTCTTACCCTCGTCATTCTTTTATTCCTGACATATCTATAGAAAGCTTTAGGGTTATCCTTGATCCTACCTGCCAATGACTTCTCATGTCCCCTCCTGGCTCTTCATAGCTCTCTCTTTAGGTCCTTCCTCGCTAACTTGTGACTCTTGAGCGCCCTTACTGAACCTTCGTGTATCATCTTTACATAAGCCTCCTTCTTCCTCTTGACAAGTGTTTCGACTGCCTTAGTAAACCACGGTTCCCTTGCTCGACCACTTCCTCCCTGCCTGACAGGTACATACTTATCAAGGACACGCAGGAGCTGTTCCTTGAACAAGCTCCACATTTCCATTGTTATAGTTGGACTGGAACAGCTTGGCTAGGGGTATGGAATGTTCTGGAGCATAACTCTTCAGTATTATTTCTGGAATATTGTCAGGACCCATCACCTCATCTGGGGTAACAGCACTGTCTCTCTCCCCCCACCCCCTTTTGGGCACCCACCTCTTCCAGGGATGCAGCAATAGGAAGAGAGTGGGGACAGCTTTTCGACACTTGGTGGCCAAATATTACTTCCTGAATTGTTAATTGAAAAGCAGGGAATATAACATTTCTGTTATATAACATTAACATTGTTTAACTCTTGTCAAGTAAAGCCCCAGAAATTGCATGAGTCATTTGTATGTTGTCTGATTCTGCAACTGATCAGGAGAACAGCTTCCATTTAAATGTTAATGAAACTAAGGAATTAAAATGGTGCAGGACTCATATCAGCAATGTTTTACAGGTTTGTAGATGCCTTGCCTATCCCCATGTCCCTAACCCACCCCCCCCCCCCCACCCCCACATTACATGCACGACCCCTCCCCAAGTTAAAATCTGCTTTTATATTTGTGCTCTCCATTTGGTCCTGTGAAATAAAGATCTATTCTGTACTCCATCCATCTCGTCGTTAAACATTTCCCGCTGTTGCTCCATCATCCCCTTTTCCAACTTTGCAGTCCAGTTTGGAGCAAATCAGCTGCATTCTTATCTTGTAGACCTGTGCCCTTTTCATGTCCAGCAAGTTTATATTTGAATCTTTTTCTTTTCTGTGGTCACATTGGGTCTAACCATGTGCCCAATTGTTCTCCTGTTTCCACACCAATTATCTGCTCCATTTCACTGCCCAGAACTAATTCTAGCAGCACTCACTTCCTTGTTGAATTAGAAACATATTGACTTGTGGATCAGTTTTGGATGCATTCTAACAAGCGTTCCCGCTTTGAACTTATTAATTATCCCAGTCTATTTGGAGACTGCTAAACTCAGCCAGTAGTCTGTTGTTCTGAACTGTTTGCAAACCTTGTAAGTTTTTATATATGTACCATATGGTCGCTCTAACGCACATTTTGAATTGTACCTTCTTCCTTTCTATTCCTCAATTCAGCCACATAGATTCTGTCTTAACATTACCTCTGAAAATACCCTTATGTTCTACTGCTGCTCTATCCTTGAGTAACAGTAATACCTCATCTGTTTTTATGCCTTTATTGCTTGTGAAAATGTTATAAAAAGGAATATTAAGTTCCTGCTTCTGTCTCAATCTAAGCTACAACTACAATAAAACTACGTATTCTCTCCCCATAGTTCTTAATGTTCTTCATACTCTATTTTGTTTAGTTTTGTGCCTTCTTTTAGCAGTTGTTTGACAGACTTCCTTTTTATATAAATTTCCTTTATTTTGTTTGCTTTCCTACATTCATCCTTTTGACATTGGCAGGGTGTTGACTGAATACGTCACATCTGTCTTCACCTAAGAGAATGAGGAGGTAGATATGGAACTCGGGGAGAGAGACTGTGAGGTTCTTCAACAAATAGGGAGTGACAATGTATTGGAGGTGTTGACAGACTTAAAAGTGGACAAATCTCCAGGGCCGGATGAATTGTGTCCCAGGATGCTATAGGAGGCAAGGAAGCTGATTGCAGGGGTTCTGACCCAAATCTTTAATTCCTCTCTGGCCAGCGGGGAGTTACCAGAGCACTAGAGAAGAGCTGCATTTAAGGAAGACTGTATAAATAAGCCAGGGAACTACAAACCAATGAGTCTCAAGTCAGTGGTAGGGAAACTATTGGAGGACATTCTGAAGGAGATAATCTATCTCCACTTGGAGGGGCAAGGTTTCATCAGGAATAGGCAGCATGGCTTTGTCAGAGGGAGGTCATGCCTAACAAACAAATTGATTTAAATTTTTGAGCATGTGACCAGGTGTGTAGATGAGGGTAGTGCAGTTGATGTAGTTTACATGGATTTCAGCAAAGTCTTAGACAAGGTCCCACATGGGAAACTTATGAAGAAGCCAAATGCATGAGTTACAGGGTAATTTGATAAGATGGATTAAAAATTGGCTTAGCTGTAGGAGTCAGAGGGTGATGACAGACGGTTCCTTTATCACTGCAAGCCAATGTCCAGAAGCATACCACAGGGATTTGTTAATTAAAAAAAAAAAAAATTTAGAGTACCCAATTCATTTTTCCAATTAAGGGGCAATTTAGTGTGTTCAATCCACCTACCTTGCACATCTTTGGGTTGTGGGGGCGAAACCCACGGAAACATGGGGAGAATGTGGGTCACGGACAGTGACCCAGAGCCTGGATCGAACTTGGGACCTCGGCGCTGTGAGACTGCAGTGCTACCACTGCGCCACCGTGCTGCCCCTTACCACAGGGACTTGTGCTGGGTGTCCTACTATTTGTCATTTATATAAACAACACAGTTGACTATGTGGGGGCGAGGATCAGTAGGTTTGCAGATGACATGAAGATTAGCCGGGCGGCTAACAGTGAGGTTGAGTATCTTGGGTTACAGGAAGATATAGACGGGATGGTCAAATGGGCAGAAAAGTGACAGATGGAATTTAACCCTGAAAAGTGTGAGGTGATTACTTTGGAAGGAGTAATTTGACAAGGCAGCATTCAATGAATGGCCTGACACTGGGAAGTTCCAAGAAACAAGGGGACCTTGGTGAATCTGTCCATGGATCTCTGAAGGCAGAAGGGCAAGTTAATGCGGTAGTGAAAAAGGCATATGGGATATTGCCTTTATCAATCAAGGCATAGATTACAAAAGCATGGAGGTCATGTTGGAGTTGTATAGAACTTTTGTGAGGCCACAGCTGGAGTACTGTGTGCAAGTCTTGTCGCCACATTATAGGAAGGATGTGATTCACTGGAGGGGGTGCAGAGGAGATTCACCAGAATGTTGCCTGGGATGGGACATTTAAGTTATGAAGAGAAGTTGGATAGGCTTGGGTTGTTTTTGCTGGAGCAGAGAAGACTGAGGGACGACCTGATCGAGGTGTCCAAGATTATGAGGGGCGTGAATGGGTGGATAGGGAACAGCTGTTCCCCTTAGTTGAAGGGTCAGTCATGAGGAGACACAGGTTCAAGGTCAGGGGCAGGAGGTTTAAGGGGGATTTGAGGAAAAACCTTTTTACCCAGTGGGTGGTGATGGTCTGGAAGGTACTCCCGGGGAGGGTGGTACAGGCAGGTTGCCTCACATCCTTTAAAAGGTATTTGGATGTGCACTTGGCATGTCATAACATTCAATGCTGTGGGCCAAGTGCTGGCAAATCGGATTAAGTAGGCAGGTCAGGTGCTTTTCATGCATCGGTGCAGACTCGATGGGCTGAAGGGCCTCTTCTGCACTGGATTATTCTGTGATTCTGTGATTTTTTCTTTCACTTATATACTCTGGGTATTATTCCCTCCCAACTACAATATTAGTTTCATCACTCCTCCAAAGCACGAGTTACTTTCCAAGCTGGAAGCCTGTCCATCTGCACATGTCACTCTTAGCCCAGATCTACCCCTAACATCTCAGGAATCGTTGCCTGCAACACCACCTCTCCAGCCAGTGAGGTACTTTTGGTCATTGTTGTAACGTAAGGAGCAATGAGCAGATCACTAGTTTTGGTGCTTTAGGTTGAGGGATAAATGTTCAACTAAATATGCAACACAAATTCCCTCTGTTCTTTGAAAAGTACAACAACCAGCTAAGTAAGTAGGCCTTGGTTTAACGTTTGATATGAAAGGCAGCATTTCTGGGAGCATAGAACATTCTCAATGCTAAACTGGCATGTCAGCCTAAGGTTGATACCATGAAAACAAAACCATTGGTGTGTGATGAATGTAAGAAATTCATATATATTATATTTCATATTTGTGGCAATAATGTTATTAAAAAGCCTGGTTTAAAATACATACAGGCAGTCTGTCGACTAAAGATATAATTAAAGAGTTGTAAAAGGTGCGGTCATCTTTAATTCCAACCACTTAGTTACAGATAAAGGGCTAATTGAATAGTGTTGTGACTGCTGGAGATTCCATGGAGTGCAGATAATTTATGAAGGATTGTATTTAGTTAAGTAGGTCATGGAACTTAGTGGGATACAGATTATGTAATTAATGGGAGCAGCCAGGTCTGTCTGTAGTTTTACAGTTTGTTGTAGGATTTTAAGTTGAACAGCAGTTTTAGCAAATTCTGTTAGGTTGAGCAGAAGTGTACTGGATCTGCTTTTGAAAGGATCTCGCTCCAAAAGTCTCTACACAGCTAAGCAAGTAAACTGTTTTGTTAACTTTATTTATAAGTGGCATTTCAACTGTATTGAATTGCTTAATTGGAATTAGTGGTAGGTGTAAACAGTAAGTTCAAGTTTTTTGTTTTATTTAAGAACTGTTAACTGGTGATTTTAAAGCTATTTATTTGCTATTAATGCAGCTTATTCTGTGTTTAAATTAAAGTTTGTTTTATCATAAAAGACACCTGTTGGTCAGGGTCATCACTCCTGGGGTGAAGTATACCTTCTTCATAACTTTACAAATAGAAAGATTATTTGGAGTTCTCATCTGGTATCCAACAAAAGTTGGGGTCTGGTTCGGTATCCTAACAAGCTCTTGAATGCAAAAGATGTAAATAATAAAACTTAGCTCCTTTCTTCATTCTTTCATAGGATGAGGGCATCACTGGTTGGGCCAGCATTTGTTGTCCATTCCTAATTGTCCTTGGGAAGGTGGTGATGAGCTGCCTTCTTAAGCTACTGTAGTCTATCTGCCTCAGTGCTGTGAGGGAGAGTTTCAGGATTTTGATCCAGCGATAGTGAAGTAACAGTGATATAATCCCAAGTCAGTATGGTTAGAAGTCAGTTAGAAGGAGAAATTGCATGTATTGGTGTTCCAATGCATATGTTGCTCTTGTCCTTCTAGGTGATAGGGATTGCGGGTTTGAAAGGAGCCTTGGTGAGTTGCTGCAATACATCTTGTATATCATACACACTGCTGTCATTGTGTGTGAGCGGTGGAGGTGTGAATGTTTAAGGTGGCGGATGGGGTGAAGATCAAACAGGCTGCTTTGTTTTGGATGGTGTGCAGCTTCTTGTGCGCTGTTGAGGTGCCAATGACATGCCTCCCTCTGGATGGCAGACTCATCTGTACCCCTGCAGGAGCCAATCATGGATTCTTGAACCCCACCATAATAAATGTAGAAAAATACAAAGAAAATACGTAAGAACCCCAGTTCTAGAAGAATGTTTTACATATGCCACACAACACCACATAATCCCAACCTCCGGGACTGTACAGAACGGTCATCATTCCACATATTTATATAGAGAGGGCCAGCAGCTATAAATTCTGATTATGATCAATGTAGTCAGCCCTTCACAACACATTAAACAAGGCAGGAGAAAAAGGGAAGAGCTACCAGGAACAAAAATTCTCAGGATAAAAGAGGACCAAAATTCGACCAGCGCATGCCCACCCCCAAGGCTGAAGAAGAAAAAATGCCGCTCGTTCTTATAAAGCAACATCCCAACCATAACGGGGGGGGGGGCAACAGGATATCAAACACAGAATAGGACCCAGCTCAACCTCATGCCCTAGTGCACTTAGAAATCAATAAAGCAAGGATATTCAAGGCAATCAAAAAAACTCAGCCTCTCAGGATGTCCCCGGTAAGTGCCTTCGAGAAGCGACGTCCCAAGCATAAGAGCCAACAGGATATCAATCACAGTACCGGATGTGTCCTAGCCCAGCACACTCTGAGACAAAGTAGTCAATACCCCCAAGACACCCAGCACTTGCCAGGACCAAACATCCAGCCGGCCCTGCACCTCACTAACCACCCCAACGTAATTGCACCATCCCACTGACCAAAACGAGGCTTATAACAGCACATTGCTCACCCAAATGAAGGGAAGCAAACCATCCCAAGGGAGGAATGTGCAAGTAATCCAAGGACATTAGACATAGACTAACACTGTATGCTCTTGCAAGAAGGATATTGGGGGGCAGGTAAGCGTTGCCTCAACAGAGACAAAATCATTGCTCCCTATAGAAGATCTAACCACCATGGGGAGGACATTCAGGAAAACAATATGTAAGACCACCTGGAGGAGGGTGCCAAACGTCCCCATCAAGCCTACCACCAAACCAAAGAAGGGCTCCAACAACACAAAGATATAGTATCCAAACTCTCACTTCAACAAATGGAACAGGGATATATCGACCACATCCTGCCGTGTACCACCACTCATTCACGCCCCACCCCCACTCCAATAGCCCTAAAAACGCCAACCACAAAAAAGAATCAGAAAGAACCCAGTCCTCTCCAGGATACATGGTCTGCGTAAACCTTCGAAGGAGACAAGTATAGATTCTCAAAATTCAAAGCAACAACAATAAAAAACCAAATGCAAAATTTAAACATGATCCATTTGGTCTAACTGGGGCTATCCTCAAGCCAGGTGAGGACTAATCTAACCCTACCACCCACCACCACACCAACCATCCACCCATCACCCCATCATGGCTCCACTTATCTTCTCCAGCATGGTAGCACAGTGGTTAGCACAGTTGCTTCACAGCTGCAGGGTCCCAGGTTCGATTCCCGGCTTGGGTCACTGTCTGTGTGGAGTCTGCATGTCCTCTCCATGTCTGCGTGGGTTTCCTCCGGGTGCTCTGGTTTTCTCCCACAGTCCAAAGATGTGTAAGTTAGGGGCAGCACGGTGGCGCAGTGGGTTAGCCCTGCAGCCTCACGGCGCCGAGGTCCCAGTTTCGATCCCGGCTCTGGGTCACTGACCGTGTGGAGTTTGTACATTCTCCCTGTGTTTGCGTGGATTTTGCCCCCACAATCCAAAGATGTGCAGGGTAGGTGGATTGGCCACGCTACATTGCCCCTTAATTGGAAAAAATGAATTGGGTACTCTAAATTTATATTAAAAAAAAGATGTGTAAATTAGGTGGATTGGCCATGCTAAATAGCCCTTAGTGTCCAAAAAGGTTAAGTGGGGTTATTGGGTTACGGGAATAGGGTGGAGGCCGTGGGCTTGAGTAGGGTGCTCTTTCCAAGGGCTAGTGCAGACTCGATGGGCTGAATGGCCTCCTTCTGCACTGTAAATTCTAAGATTCTATGAAATGAGGTTAGGAGTGTTTAAAATGTACTCCCTTTTCATGAGCGCAAAGATTACCGCACATAAAAAAAAGAATGAGGCTGTGCACAAATCACATGTCACTTTTACCGATTCAATATGGTTAACGAACGATCCTTGCCCTCATGCTCAAACATCGTACATCCTTGTTAGGAGAAAAAACAACAACATGAAGTCAATAGCATAATCACAAGTAAATAAAGTCCAGGATTATTGCTCAACTGCAGGATAATAACACCATCTATGTCACTTGGAAAAGCCAAGGCCATGACAGGATCGTCGAACAACACTCACAATCTCTCAAAAGTTACATCGAACGAAGTGTCTTCATCTCCTCCACGGTGTCGCCCCAATGCCCAGGTGGCCAAAAACCCAGGCCTTGGCCGGGGAGGCGGGGTTGGGGGTATGACCCGACATCGACAACCACCTCCAACACTTCACAACAAACATCGTGGACAGAACAGCATAAGACCAATAGTTGGGATCTTCACCCGGCCCCAGGCCTCCAAGATACAAGGATACAAAGTGCTCCGTCGAACTTCTCTCAAGGATACTTCGCAGTTCATTAAATTGAGCGCCAAAAATCTGCACCACTGAGCCGAGATCATTATCCAGAACATCATTTACAATGGCAGTCATCATCCTGGGCATACAGCACTGCCGAGCATAGGCCACTCATCAGAAAAATTGTCACTGCAAGCTGGGCCCAAACCAGCCATCCCAACCGCTCCAATCAAACAAGGATTCTCTATGTCTCGACTCGGTTCTTCATCCCCAAGCTCCGATCAGGGTGATCCAGGGACATAGCGCAAGATATCCCAAAAGTAAGGTCATTATGGAATAAAGGACTAAAAGACAAGTGGAGCCAGAGCTCACTAAAAAGCAGCCACTCCTGTGCTCACATCATGTGATCCCCCAAGAATTACCTTAATTTAAAGTGAATACTCCAGAGACATTTCAGGGATTTATGAAAACTTGCGCTAAATCAGATTAAGTTTGATTGCAGTTACACTTTTGAAAACAAAATCATGAATTCTAAAGGTTGTTGTGTGGTGTTTTCCATTATCACTATAATGGTGTGGGGAATTTGCGAAGTTAATGAGGTTAACAGTGAACTTGAGATGAAAAGGTATCCAGAGACATTGAGGTGCGAATGGCCATATCAGAAACATTGTTTACCAGAGATCAGTGGGGCTATACAAATGGTAACTTGTAAAGGCAAGGAATTTGAGAGATGTAGGCCGGGATTCTCCAAAATCCCGGTCAAGTGTTGACGCTGGCTTAAACACAGGAGTATTTCAGGCCGGCGTCAACGGGCCTCTTGGCCCAGCGATTCAGCGGGCCACAGAGGGGCCAGCATCCGGCACTGATACGCAGCCCTGCACTGCCGGCACGGGTCGCACATGCGCATGGTGGCCGTTTCCACGCCGGCACCGTGCAACATGGCGGAGCCATACAGCACTGAAGGAAGTAGGCCCCCTCCAGATTGCACATGCCCACCGATCGGTAGTCCCCGATCGCGGGCCTGGCCGTCGTGCAGGCCCCCCCCCCTGAAGTCTGATCCCCCTGCCCCCCCCCCCACCAGGACGGCCACCGCGGCCGGGGGTCCGAGCTCCCGGCGGGTGGTACCAGGTTGGAACCACGGCGACGGAACTCGGCGGCAACCGCACATGGGCGACTGCCACCGATTCTCTGGTCACCGGAGCATCGTGTCCCAGCGGCGTGGCGGGAATTTCCGGCGTCACCGGCGATTCTCCGACCCGGTGTCGGCTCGGAGAATCCCGGCCGTAGTCAGCAGAATCCACAGGGTGGGCTATCAAAGAGACTGGACAGTATAACTGCTAGGACTCTCATTGGGGAAGGAGATTACTTCTCCATCCAACAATCAGACAGAGTCACATAATAATACATTGCAGAAGAGGTCCTTCGGCCCTTAGAAAGACACCTAACCTGCCTACTTAATCCCATTTATCTGCACTTAGCCCATAGCCCTGAATATTTTGACGTGCCAAGTGCTCATCCAGGTACCTTTTAAAGGATGTGAGGCAACCTGCCTCCCCGGCAGCGCATTCCAGACCGTCACCATGCCCTGGGTAAAAAGGTTTTTCCTCAAATACCCCCTAAATCTCCTGCCCCTTACTTGAACTTGTGTCCCCTTGTAACTGACCCTTCAGCTAAGGGGATAGCTGCTCTATCCAACCTGTCCATGTCCGTCAAAATCTTGTACACCTGGATCAGGTCGCCCCTTAGTCTTCTCTGGCTCCTGCGAAAACAACCCAAGCCTATACAACCTCTTTTCGTAATTTTAAAGTCCCAACCCAGGCAACATCCTGGTTATTCGACTCTGCACCCCTCAGTTCAAATACATCCTTCCTATAATGTGGCAACCAGTAATGTGCAAACACATCCTTCCTACGATGTGGCACACAGTACTTTGGCCTCACCAAAGTTCTATACAACTCCAACATGACCTCCCAGCTTTTGTAATCTGTGCCTCGATTGATAAAGGCAAGTCCCTCTGCTTCTTTCACCACCTTCCCCTCCCTTCTGCCTCCAGAGATCTATGGACAACACACCAAGGTCCCTTTGTTCCTTGGAACTTCTCAATGTCAGGCCATTCGTTGAATACTTCCTTGTCAAATTACTCCTTCCAAAGTGTATCATCTCACACTTTTCACATTAAATTCCACCTGTCACCATTCTGTCCATTTGACCATCCCATCTATATCTTCCTGTAACCCAAGACACTCAACCTCACTGTAAACCATCCAGACAATCTTTGTGTCAGCCACAAACTTATCATGCCCCCCACATAGTCATCTATATCATTTATATAAATGTCAAATAATAGGGGACCCAGCACAGATGCCTGTGGTATGCCATAGGACACTGGCTTCCAGTCACTAAAGCAACCGTCTGTCATCACCCTCTGTCTCCTACAGCTAAGCGAATTTTGAATCCATCTTATCAAGTTATCCTGTATCCAACGTGCATTTGCCTTCTTCATAAGTCTCCCATGCGGGGCCTAGTCAAAGGCTTTGCTGAAACCCATGTAAACTACGCCTACTGCACTACGCTCATCTGTACACCTGGCCACATGCCCAAAAAATTCAATCAAATATTTTAGGCCAAACAGGCCAGCACAATCTATGATCCGAGCCACGGAGCCTGTTCCATTTAACATTTAGAGCCACGACAGATTGCAGATGCTCCACGAAAAGAAGCAGTTTCATACCTTCGCTGAACCGGGAAGAGATGTTTTCCCTGACTTGGTCGCCTACGCGGTATTGCGTGGTAACTATTCGCTGGATTTGACCAATATAGAGTTACTAAAATTGAATGTTGCTTGGGAAAAGGGGTATCTCAGTGAGTTCAGGCAACATGGGTATATT
The DNA here is from genome assembly GCF_047496885.1 of Scyliorhinus torazame. Taxonomy (NCBI): domain Eukaryota; kingdom Metazoa; phylum Chordata; class Chondrichthyes; order Carcharhiniformes; family Scyliorhinidae; genus Scyliorhinus; species Scyliorhinus torazame. Next base: position 250,662,598 of record NC_092713.1, on the reverse strand, counting down.
TTGGGAACAAGACATAACTTCAGATAAAATGGTATATTTAGCCATCAATTTCCTTAAGTGTCAGTGTACAGTAGTCTTTTGTTGTGCATTTCTTTCTTTTCTTTTATGTTAATAAATACTTTTTATGAATGGTTTACGCAACGACTGGTCTGGTTGCTCGCTGGGTTGTACATTGTTCCTCCACTAATCCAGCCAAATATATACCACTATAATTATATATATACCACTATAATATATATGTTGAAGCAGATGGATGCTGCAGAGCCAGAAGGTGGGGCAGCACGGTAGCATTGTGGATAGCACAATTGCTTCACAGCTCCAGGGTCCCAGGTTCGATTCCAGCTTGGGTCACTGTCTGTGCGGAGTCTGCACATCCTCCCCGTGGGTGCATGGGTTTCCTCCGGGTGCTTCGGTTTCCTCCCACAGTCCAAAGCTGTGCAGGTTAGGTGGATTGGCCATGATAAATTGCCCTTAGTGTCCAAAATTGCCCTTAGTGTTGGGTGGGGTTACTGGATTATTGGAATAGGGTGGAGGTGTTGACCTTGGGTAGGGTGCTCTTTCCAAGAGCCGGTGCAGACTCGATGGGATGAATGGCCTCCTTCTGCACTGTAAATTCTATGATAATCTATGATAAGTTTGCAGATGATACAACTGTGGTGAGCCATATCTCAAACAACGACGAATCAGACTACAGAAGGGAGATAAATCACTTGGGTTGCATGGTGTACCAAAAACAACCTCTCTCTAAATGTCGGAAATACCAAGGAACTGAACATCAACTTCAGGAAGCGTAGCATGACCCCCCCCTCCCCCCCGTCCATCTACATCAATGGCTCCGAAGCAGAGATGGTCGATAGCTTTAGGTTCCTGGGGGGCCACCATCACCAACAGTCTGTCCTGGTCCACTCACGTTGATGCAACAGTCAAGAAAGCCCCAAACCATCTCTACTTCTTACGGAAGCTAAAGAAATTCGGCATGTCTGCATCGATACTCACAAACCTCTACAGATGTGCGGTAGAGAACATCCTATCCAGCTGCATCACAGCCTGGTATGGTAGCTCTTCAGCCCAAGATCGCAAGAAACTGTAGAGTGTGGTGAACTCAGCCCAACGCATCACACAAGCTGGCCACCCTCACATTGATTCTGTATACACCTCCCACTGCCGCAGAAAGGCAGACAGCATTGTCAGAGACCCCTCACACCCAGGCTTTTCCCTCTTCAGGAACCTTCTATCAGGCTGAAGATATAGAGGTCTGAAGACCCGCACATCCAGATATAGAAACAGCTTCTTCCCCACAGTTACTAGACTCCTCAGCGACTCTCCCTGGGACTGATCTGTTCCCTGTAAGAACACTATTTACGACGCCCTATGCTGCTCTTGTTTGGCCTTGTTCCGCACTGTAAACAATCAATATTTGTTGATGCACCACTGTCAATATACTCTGTCGATTATTCGTTTGTCTACTATGTACGTACTGTGTACCTTCCCTTGGCTGCAGAAAAATACTTTTCACTGTACTTCAGTACATGTGACAATAAATATCAATCAATCAATCACTAAGAACCAGTTATTTCAAGTTATTCTTCAGAGTTTTGAGACATTCTTGCAGGTAACATCAACAATGGTTATCACAATCTGAAATTTGGTCTATTGGGACAGAAATATAATTCATAGCAATCATTTGTACTTGAGTTATAAGTCAAAGACATGGCCTGTTAGAGGAAATAGATATTGGATCACTGCAGTTCTGATTGGGAAGGTGTCTATTATCCTGTGTTAGGAAAACAAAGATAGTTTTGAGAGATGATATTTAAAATAGTATACATTCGGAATAAGGTATTGTTTTAAGTGTGTTTAATTTCATGTTTCTGTGCCTGGAAGGGTAAAACCTATAGCTGGATTCATGCTGGAAAAAGATGTTTTATGAGTGGGGGTTGGTTAAGTTCCAACTGTGTTTCTATTGTCCTTCGAGAGGGCTATGGCGTGAAGAATAATTAAAAAGCAGAACCACGTGGGTGTTGCTTAGAAACTGGAGCCTTGTAAGGAAGCAAAGCTTTTAAGTTTTAGTTCACTGATTTGATCGTAGTTGGAGACAGAATCTTGGGGAGTGGTATACATAAATGATTTGGAGGAAAATATAACTGGTTTGATTAGTAAGTTTGCAGACGACACAAAGGTTGGTGGAATTGTGGATAGCGATGAGGACTGTCCGAGGATACAGCCGGATTTAGATCGTTTGGAGACTTGGACTAAGAGATGGCAGATGGAGTTTAATCCGGACAAATGTGAGGTAACGCATTTTGGAAGGTCTAATGCAGGTAGGGAATATACAGTGAATGGTAGAACCCTCAAGAGTATTCAAAGTCAGAGACATCTAGGTGTACAGGTCCATAGGTCACTGAAAGGGGCAACACAGGTGGAGAAGACAGTCAAGAAGGCACACGGCATGCTTGCCTTTATTGGCCAGGACATTGAGTATAAAAATTGGCAAGTCATGTTGCAGCTGTATAGAACCTTAGTTAGGCCACACTTGGAGTATAGTGTTCAATTCTGGTTGCCACACTACCAGAAGGATGTGGAGGCTTTAGAGAGGGCGCAGAAGAGATTTACCAGGATGTTGCCTGGTATGGAGTGCATTAGCTATGAGGAGCGGTTGAATGAACTCGGTTTGTTCTCACTGGAACGACGAGGGTTGAGGGGCTACCTGATAGAGGCCTACAAGATTATGAGGGGCATAGACAGAGTGGATAGTCAGAGGCTTTTTCCCAGGGTAGAGGGGTTAATTACTAGAGGGCATAGGTTTAAGGAGCAAGGGGCAAGGTTTAGAGGAGATGTACAAGGCATGTTTTTTACACAGAGGGTAGTGGGTGCCTGGAACCCGCTGCCAGAGGAGGTGGTGGAAGCAGGGACGATAGTGACGTTTAAGGGGCATCTTGACAAATACATGAATAGGATGGGAATAGAGGGATATGGACCCCTGAAGTGCAGAAGATTTTAGTTTAGACGGGCAGCATGGTCGGCACAGGCTTGGATGGCCGAAGGGCCTGTTCCTGTGCTGTACTTTTCTTGGTTCTTTGTTGTTTGTTCTTTGAACAGCTCTCAATACTACCAGAAGACTGGACAGGTGGGATCTGTAAAGTGGCAGGCTTCCTACAGTCCAGATAACCAGGGAATTGGGACAGAAAGAATGTTTAAGACACCTGAAGTCAAGAGAACAGAGACCAAAGCTAAAGTATTGTTCAGAAGAATCCCGAGAAATGTAAACAAAGTGTTCTGAGTTAAAGAGACATTTGCAGTAACTAGATTTAAGACAGCAGCTTTCAAAGGTAAATCAAACATCTGATGACATTTTAAAACTGTAAGGGAATTTAAAGTTAAAGCAATTGTGAACAACTTGTACATCCATCAAGACAAGAAAATCCTAAAAGGGGTTGGTGTAAGATCCTGGACTAGATTGGCTGATAAAAAATGGAACAGATTTGTAAAACCTGGAATGGATTTCAGAATGCAAACTGCTAAGCGAAAGCATAATTATGAGAGAATATCTTAAAGCTTGTTTTTGGGAGTGGAGTTTGGAAACTCGTATGTGACAATCATCTGAAGGGATCCTGGGCAGACATCACAAACATTCACTTAGAGTTCAGAGTGGAGAGTGTATTTGCCCACAGTCATCTTGTATGCTTAAGAGGGATTTTGCATTCATGAAACCATTGTCGATTAAGATGTACTTTATAATCCATGATAATCTTTAAATATGTGTGTATTTGTTCAAGTAACAAAGGAGTGAAGTTAGTGTCTAATAATCCAACTTTTCATATTTAATAAATGTTCTTTTCTTGTTGGCAAAACAAATTAATGGTCCTTTAACTCTGTTTCTCCATGTTTTATGTATCTAAAAAAATGATCTTTTGAGGCAGATTTCCATTCTGGGATCTTCCTGTCCAGTTATAATATCAACTGAGTTCATGACATCTGTTACTTTAAGGATAATAGTTTTTATAAGGGACACTTAACAAAACTGACTCATTAAGATGCCCAAATTATTCTGACAGTTGTTTTCAGGTATCAAATTCAAAGTGCCATTGCACATTTGGTTTAAATTGATACGGGTGTCAATCGTGGTTAAAGTTTCAAAGGGAAATAATGTACCTTTGCTTATCTGATTCACTTCACTGTGTTGCGTACTCTTAAATGTGCTTTTGACTACTTATATAAAGACCTGTTTTATGGATATTAAGTTGGTATTTAATAGGGTGGCTTTTATATTAAATTGGCTCAGTGGTAGCACCACTGATCTCTAAGAGGTATTGTGACCAGATAATACATTGTGGACAAGAAGGCACTTAATACGGAGATATCAGGACAATTTATTAAGCAACAAAAGTTATACTTAACAAACGAAGAGAGTCAATAACCTAGACTTTGAAAGGTTCTTGCTTCCCAGTGATGCAAGTGATGGCAGACAGCTTGTGGCATCTTCCTCTTTCTCCCGCAACATATTCAAATCTGTGCACTGAGCCTATCTTTGCTCTCCATATTTATCCTTTGCAGACAAGGCCCATGCTCTGTTCTAATATTGTAATTGTACTTTTGATTTTATTATTCCATTTGTTAATGGTCATGGGCCTGTGAACAGGATATCCTCAAAACTTAAACATTCCATTGTTAACTTCTTCCTTTGTGGCCATTTGCCGAACCAAATAACCCTAACATGCATTTAGTTATCGCCCCGAGGACCATTGATCTATACATTTCAAAGCATATCCTTTGATCACAACTAGTAACATAGTTTTAAACATCTGTCCTACTTCCTTTTTCCTGTTCACACTATCAATTTATGTTACAATGTGACTTCAATTTGATCTGTCACACGGCATATATCCAAAGAATACGTTTAGAATGAAACTTTCACCGACCAATAACTCCTATAAACTACATGAAAAGAATTCATGACACACACAGTATATAAAAGGATATACATATATTTCCTACAGTTGGAAAATTGTGTGTTTAAACCCCGTCACAAAACCTGAGCACAATAGGAGAGTGCTGCATTGTCATTTGCACCTTTGGAATGAGGTGTCAAAGCCATTCTCTGTCAGCTGTAACAATCTGCTTAAAGGCTGAATACCTCGTTTTAACCAATGAACTATGACAACAGGATTTCACTTTCTTATTTCATGAACAGAACAAACTTTATTGTACAAAAAAGACTGAAACAAAATGATTACCATTCACTTAACAATATGATTTGTAACTATGTATGCTATGCACTCACGTTTACTTCTTACTTGCCCTGAGAATTCCCTTTAGAACAGTGTTCTTCAAACTCTTTTTCCGGGGACCCATTTTTACCAACTGGCCAACCTTCGGGACCCAACCCGGCCGACCTTCGGGACCCAACCTGGCCGACCTTCGCGACCCACGCCAGCTGACCTGCGCGACCCACCATTTTCTCTTACCTTGTTTGCTGCTGCCAAAAATGGAGGAAATGGTTTTGGGTCCCTTTGGCCCTCGTACACGCTCCTCCAATGGAACCTGTTGGATGAAGGTGAAGCCTTCCGGTGTCGGAAAGTATGGAGTCTCCACCTGTCCAAAGTTCTGCATTTTGTTCCTGTAAATTTTTATCAAATAAAACCCCCCTGAACTTGTAAAAAATCAAATTAAAATAAAATAAATGAAAAACATAACAATTAAATGAATAAAATGAATAAACCCCCCCCCCAAACTTGTAAAACAAAAAGCTGCGACCCTTTAAAAAAAAAAGCAGCTGCACTGCGCACGCGTGCCCAATCATCGGTGCGCATTCGCATGGTTTTGCGAAGTCATGCGCAGTGCGGCCGCATTTTGTTTACATGTTCGTGGCCATTTTGAAGGCCGCTTGCAGCCGGCGTTATTAACAGGTTTGCGCGATCGAGAGCGCAACGACGGACGGCTCCACGATCCTCCCGACACCCGCCCGTGACCCACCCGCGGGTCGCGCCCCCAAGTTTGACAATGCCTGGTTTAGAAGACACATCAATCTTAAAGTAATTTACTTCTGTTGAGCTCACCTCAGGAGAATTCTCCCCAGCTGCAGCTGTTCTCAGAGATAAAGGGGGGCGATTCTCCAGCTGGGTTGCATGTGGCACAAATCCTGCTATGTCAGGAGAATTGTGGGAGAGCCCCGAAGCAGGATTTGCACCAAGCGCAAAACAGTTTCCGATTCTCCAAGCCCGCTCCTGCTGGCATGATCAGGATCTCACCACCTTCCCCCCCACCCACCCACAGCGGGAAGTCACCTGCACTCGACTCTATTAGTCCTTAAAAATCAGTATGAACTCCAAGGGGGAGCAAGGAGGTGAATACCTCGCTCCACTTACCTTAGGGTGCACAAGGGCACAACAGCCAAAGGCCAGCTGCCGGGAGGGGGTTGGAGTCCTTCAAGTGAGCTGTGGGTTTGGGGGTCTCAGACTCGGCTGGAGGTGGCCAGGTCGGGGGCATCCCCGGGATGCAAGTCGCTTTGGATCTGTGAAGTCCTGAAGCCTGCTTTCTTTCATATTTAACATCCCATAATAGAGCAAAGTACAGCTACAGCCTGTCTATCCTAAACCCGTCTCACAGGACTGTGCCATCTGCAGTTTGTCTCTTGGAGAAGCATTGCACTCCCCTTGAAGTTTCACTGGATTCTATGGTTTCAGTGTTGCATTATGACTTATTTTATCCCTTCATACTTGATTGCTTGTATACCATTTCACTCCTCTTGAAGTTTCAATAGGCTTTGTGATTTCAGTAGAATGCTCCCATATTCCTTTTATCCCTTCTAACTTGGTTGTTTACATTGAATTTCACACAGTTTTGACATTTACAAGCTTCTTGATTGACATGTGAAGGCTATCTCAAAGGAGGGTTTAGCTTTGTTTATGTTTATAGCACCTCCCAGTCCATTAACTATATAGTGCTCCCTCTTTTGAGCATGTGTCCTGGCTGACCGCATTTGTCTATCGTGGATTTTATTCTCCTCTCAAGTGCTTCCAAAAAACGCAGGTGCTCTGTCAGAGTGCTCTTTTCATAGTGGATTTTTAAAAAAGTCTGATGTGCTTCCTAGAGAGAGCAGGTGCTCTGTCTGCCAGCAATTTATTCAGGCTGGATCCTTTTCAACCTCTTATGCCTGTACTGGAGGTACTTTTCCATCACAGAAGCAGCTGTGGCACTTGGAGATCCCGGGGTCTTCCAGGACCACCCTAGGCTTACGGGTTGGCTCGTAGGGGACAAGGGATACACGTTGAGATCATGGCTGATGGGGCCAATGCGGAGGTCCCAGACCGAGGCTGACTCCTGTTACAATGAGGCCCAGGCATCCACCCAGATGCCATTGACCAGGACATTGGGCTGCTAAAAATGCGGTTCTGTTGCCTGGACTGCTCTAGTGATGCTCTTCAGTACATCCCCCAGAGGCTCTCTCACATTGCAGTAGTTTGCTGTGCCCGCCACAATCTTTCACAACAGCAAGTGACATGTTGGAGGAGGGGGAGGAACGTGTAGCATAATCTAAGGAGGAGAACGACCAGGAGGGAGTGGAGGACCAGAGGATGAAGGACTGGCAGGGGCCAGGGTCGGACAGGCTGGGAGGAACAAGAAGGCCTTAGTGACCTCCAGACAGGAGGCTTTCTGTCCGGCAGCTCAACCCCCTCCACTAGCCTCTCAACCCCCCTTTTTCGAACCCTGACCCTCCCTTACCTGAATACTGTTCCCCCTTCCTTGAACTCTGTTCCCCATTCCTTGAACTCTGTTCCCTCCATCCCCAAACGCTGTCTCCCCTTCCCCAAACCCTGTTCCCTCCTTCCCCGAAACTTATTACATTCCTTCCCCGAAGCCTATTTCCCTTTCCTCAAACCATGTTCCCCCCCTTGCCCGGACCATGTACCTATCTTCCCAGAACCCAGTTCCCCACTTCTTCGAACTCTGTTCCCCCCTCTAAAAACCGGTACTCACCCTCCACGCTCTCCCTCCCCTTCCCCAAGGGTCTATTTGATATCACATCAGGGTGGCCAATGTTGGCTTTGTCAGTGGGTTACCATTGAAGGCAGTAAGGTGATGGCGACTCGCTGTGAGCAAAGCTGTGGTGCTCCTTAAGTTCTGCTTAAGTCTGATTTCTGACTTTCTGCTGACAGCTCGCTGACTGCCGGCCTCATGTCTGAATGTTGGTTGGGGCACATTCCTTTGACCTAAAGTTACGGGAGGGGGAAGGGGCAAGGTTAGGGTCCAGTGAGTGTTGAGGTTGTCATTCCATAACGTCCATCACTGGGTTTCATGGACTCTCACTGGTGGCATAGCTTGGAGGGCCTGTAGGAAGATCAGAGTCCCTCCCTGTAGGAAAGGGCTCAGTGACAGAGGAGTTGAGGCTTTAGGCTGTGACACTTTTTGTGACAATCTCAAGTGACAGTAATCCAATCCCTAACTATGGTGATTGACCTCACCCATTCCCATTCTGGGCTCTTATAACTTCTCAACCTTTCATGGTCGAGTGCTCCGTCTAGGTTTCTCCCCAGGATTCACATCAGAGGTGGAGGTGGCCTGTTGCCATGCGCACCCTGTGGCTTATGATGCCCTTGGTGGGCATCCTCTGGGGGGCCTAGACCTGGAGGGCCCAGGCCAATTTACAGGTGACACTGCAGTTGCCATGCCACCCTGTTCTGCCAGCTGTCCCTTGAGATGAACTGGTGTCAGGAGGAGGGGAATCAGATGGGCTATAGACCGCCTGAGTCTCCTTGGTGGAATGCCCAGGATGGGTTCCTGTGCTTCCTCCTCCATCAGGGTTCTCTTTGGGGCCCTGGTTACTCCATGGAACTGAGTGGTAGCTGGAGTGAGCTCCAGAAGACTGGGTCACCTGGTGCTGCCAGTGCTGGGAGCCCGCCATTGTCTGCACCATGGTACCTGACCCATCAGCCATGGTCCTCTGTGAATGGGCCAAGTTCTGGAGTGCCTCAGCAAAGTCCACCCGTGTCTGGGAAATGTCCCTCTGTGACTAGGCCATGCTGTTGAGGCCCTCAGCTGCGGTCCTCAGAGAGTGGGTCATGCCTTGGAGTTCACCATTCATGGCTCAGACGTCCTGCCCCAGGCTTTCCACAGTGGTCGCTGTTGTGTTATGCTTCTTCATGTAGCATAAGCTGCTTCCTTGATGTATACTCTGACAAAGGAAGGTTCAGACTTGGAGATAGGTTTAACACATTTATTGAACAGTTAACAATTCTCCTACTTGAGTTCGACTCTCCTGCTGATCTTGCTATAGTAACTCAATCTAACTAACCAGTGTGCTCTAAGCCATGCGGTGGGTGTGATGCTTCTGATCTGCCCCTGTCTCTCTGAGTGTCGCCTGTGGAAAAGAGGAAGAGCATGTGTGCCCTGTCCTTTTATATGGGTAGCCCCCTTGTGGTAGTGTCACCTCTGGGTGTCTTGACTGCCCATTGGTCGTGTCCTATCTTACCGACCTATTGGTTGAATGTCTGTGTGTCATGATGTCTCTGGTGCTTCCTCTAGTGTTTATTTAGTGCTAGTGTATCTACATTAACCCCTTGTGTATTTACAGTCATGCATATCACCACAGTCACCACCCTTGTAATGTTAGCCTAAGTGCCACGCAATACTGACAAAATCTCCTGCAATTGAAGGCATCTGGACTCCTCCAATCAGCCTTGCAGTTGCTGGGATAAAGCTGTCAAACTCTCCTGGATTTCATGGCTCTGCCTGTGCCTCTCCGGCAGCTCAGGGATTACCTTTCCCAAAGGCTCAGCATCCGGCTGGGAGCAGCTGTGTCCTGGAATCCAGCAAGACCTCCGACTGCCCACTCCCTTGAAAGTTTTGCCCCCACCTGATGTGCATCAGCATCTGTGTGGAGCTCACCAGTTAGTGACCCAGATGCTTCTGCTAATCTCGCCCACGAGGTGTGTGTCTTTGTGTTGGTGGATGTGTGGGTAAACGCTGTGACGTGTTGTCGGTGTCCTTCTTGGAGCTCTCCTCTGAGGTTCTCTCTTGGGTTGGCGAGAGGGCAGCGACTCCGGATGGCCCGGTCTCATCAGATGGAGATCCTGCAACACAACTGACGTGGGTTCAGTGAATGGGAAATAAACAACTCACTTGAGACAGGTTATCTGGATGAAGGCACAGGGGATCCTCACTACCCTGGCACAGGCCAACCTCGCTGTCAGTAACTGATTGCTCTGTGCTCTTCCCTGCAATCTCCAGCCCCCTTTCCTCATAGGGGGTGACGACTCTCAGCTTGGGCTTCTCTCCACCCATCTTTTCCCTGGCCCTATTTGTATTGCCTAACTTCTCTTGTGGGGAAAAAGATAGGGCATTGGGAGCCGACGTCTGGCAGGTCTGGGGTCAATAGCAAGTGGCATGTGTGGGCACCATGCCGAGGCAGTAAGGGGTTGGGATGATGTGTGCCAGGTGGCTTCTGAAGAGGATGCTGGTAGGTCGGGTGTTGGGAGGATGTTGGTAAACGTGCTACTTTTTGGTAAGAATACGCCCTTCATCATTTCTTGGGAGAATTCCGCCGAACTCTTTAATTTACCCTCTCTTGTCTGTGGAGGTCTTGGTTCCTTGTTCTGGTTACTTTTCTAATACTGCAAAGCTAATCTGCTGGTTATTTTTATTTTGCAATGAGACAATATGAGACCCAACTACAATGTACCGCACTAGCTTCAAAATAGGCAATCTTCCAGCTTCTGTTTCACACAACATTCAAACGGGATTAAGGGCGAGATTCTCTGTGTTTCTCCGTGGCTGGAGGCAGCCCACCGTTGGCCACCGATGGGATCTTCTGGCCCTACCACTTTCAATGGGGTTTCCATTGAATCCAACCCACGACGTTGGGGAACCTGCGGACTGAAAGATCCCACTGGTGTTCCTGCTGGAAGATCTCACCCAATGTCTCATCTGCTTTCCACATGGGCAATAATGAAGTTAGTGTTTTACCTTGCCTATAGTGCAGGTCTGTCTAACTGTTATTTATTTTGGCTAACTTTTCTCAGTGAACTGCAAACCACATAAGGTCCAAGCTGCAACTATAAATCTCTCTCAGCAAACACCCAGATAAATTGAAACCAGAGCGTTTTCCTAAGCCCTAACCATCTATATGACAACATAGCCTGCTTTGGCCTGCCCTCAAGTCAATCTTTAGTTAATGTTTTGATCGGATGAGGTAAATATGCTTTGCAGCCTTTCAGGGTTAACTGAATGCTTTTAATCTAATTTAGTTCTCACTACCAAAACAAAAAATGTTTTGTAACCGCACTTCTTTGCCAGCATTGTAGACATCACGGTCGGGATTCTCTGTCCACCAGACCTGTTTTCCAGCGCAGCGTGCCCTCGCTGGCAGTGGGATCCTCCAGCCCAGCAGCTGACCAATGCGGTTTCCCATTTTGGCCACCCCCACGCTGTCAGGAAATCCATGGGCGTGAGTGCACTGCCGGCAAAGCGGAGGATCCTGCTGACGGAGAATCCTGCTACACACCTCCATTCTCCGGTTAAATAAGCCCACCTCCTGTTTTATAGATTGATCTTTTCTAGTCTGACTCTATTGAACACAATGAGTAACCTTCTGAACTGCCATTTCTTTAGGTATTCTGGCAATGAGTAAAGCCCAGCATTTTATTACTCAACTTTTAGAATAATAATATTCTTGGAACTAAACATTACCTCTAAACTTTAACATAAGCTTGAACTAGACATCTGAAATACTACCAGGGTATAGAAAATGAAAAATGACACAACGCAAATTAATGGAAATGTCTTGGTCAACATTTATATCACACACAACATCACATTGCAGTTTGTGGGACATTGCTGTATGTGAATTAGATGGCACATTTGTTTAATTATCAAAGGGGATTCTGCCATAATTAATTATAATTAATTAATTGGCTGTAAATAATTTTTTAGTTGGTTTTATGGTACTGTATATATACAAATTCCTACATTCTTTGAAGTAGTTTCTGGGAAACTTTGCCAGCCCTAGGTGTTAAATTGAATTTGGACAACACTACTCCAGTCTCAGACGACCTAATCTCTGGTGGTCTCACTGAAGGGTGATGTTGCTAATTTTGCCTTAGTTCAATTGCTCTGTTTTATTACCTTTGCTCTTGAGTCGCCAGGTATCATTATGATACCGCCACGTGGTTCAAGTCCGAGTAATGATCAATAATCCAATACACCGCTTAGTAAGGTTTAAATCAAAGCACATTTATTATACACAGTAATCGCTACTCATGCACAAATTCTACATCTAAGCTACTTCTACAACTAACAGGCCTATACTTAACTTGGAACTGGCCCACCAGGTCAGGGGAACAAATGGCCTTTCGTTCGGGTTCTGAGCCTGCGGGATTCGAAGTTGGTACAGATTGGTAGCTAGGAGCGCCTATCTCGTAGCGAGCGTTGAATTAAACTTACAATTCGATCTTCACTGCTCCGGTCACGGTCAATGTTGGTTCGTTGTTGCTGGGTGACCCGGGCAGGACAAAGAGCTCGAAGAGGTGGAGAAGAAGAGAAGAGAGCGATTTGAACTTGGGGCTCAATTCTTATAGTCCCCAGGGGCTTCCTGCCTTTCGGGGCGGCCCCTGTACCTGGTCCCAAGTGATTGGACTTTGTCCCAATCACTTGGTTCGATTTTCTCCAATGCTGGAGCGGTTCCCTGATCGATGGGCGGTCTTGAGGTGCTCGTTCACCTCCTTTTGTGTAGGCTTCTGCTGGCGCCGAAGAGTCTGGTTTTGCTTTGTGTGTCTAAATGTTGCTTATTGTTCCCGGGGATTGCTCATTCATATGCAGATGGCTGTTGTTTTGTTATGCTGATGGTTGCTGGTATCGATAGTGTCTGCCCTTTCCAGAGGTAAATACACAGCCAACCTGCAGCTGCTCGTTTGTGTCTTGTTGGCTGAATTTCCCATCAGCCTTTTCCGTTCGCCATTTTGAATCGGGAGTTGGCCATTTTAAGTGGCTACAGTGAGTATGCAAACTGAAGTACAAATTGACTGATCTATACTCGGGCCTTTATGCTGCATCAAAACAGCTACTGCCATAAGTTTGAGAAAAATCTATTATCTTAAGTTCTAGTGTTGATTAAATATCATGTATGTGTATCCTGTTATGTTAAAGAAGTCCCTGAGCCTGAACCTTCTGGGTATAAGACATGTAATCACAGAATCTTTACAGTGCAGAAGGAGGCCATTTGGCCCATGGCGTCTGCACTGGCTCTGAAAGAGAAATCAACCTAGTCCCACTCCCTTGCCTTATACCCGCAACCTTACACATTCTTTCTTTTCAGATAGCAATCCAATTTCCTTTCGACTACCTTGATCAAACCTGCCTCCACCACCCTCTCAGGATAATAATTAAGAAGTACAAAAATATTTGATTAATAATAATAATAATAATAATGATAATAATCTTTATTGTCACAAGTAGGCTTGCTTACATTAACACTGCAATGAAGTTACTGTGAAAAGCCCCTGGTCGCACCTTCCGGTACCTGTTCTGGTACACAAATTCAGAATGTCCAAATTACCTAACAGCACATCTTTCAGGAATTGTGGGAGGAAACCCACGCAGACACATGGAGAACATGCAGATTCCACACAGTGACCCAAGCTGGGAATCGAACCTGGGACTCTGGAGTTGCGAAGCAACAGTGCTACCCACTGTGCTACCATCCGCCCACCTCCCCTCAGGCAATTATACAGGGTAGTGGAGAACAATTTGCACCAGTCACGAATAAGACCTTCACAGCCTCAGATTAATCAGGTTTTCATTATTGTCAGAATAAACTATACTCCACTGTTTTCCTACACGCAGTTGCTCTTTGTGTTATCAGATTCTGTCATTCTGAAAACCTTTGTACTAGGTTGAGTTTTATATTTGCACATGTAACTGTTTTGTTCTGATTTACTATTCCTTATTTGTAAAATATTCAACAATTACAATGTGCAGCAGGCAACGTTATATTGTACAGTGAGTAATGCTAGTGTTTAACTGCCAAAAGAGGTCAGATAAGGTAACACAACTTGCAATTCCAGGAATAACAAAGCTAAACGTTTTAGTAAGGTTGTTTTGCCAAATCGAAGAAGTTGCCTGATTTAGATCTGACTTCATAACTCAAGTGTGTTATTTGAAACCTATATGAAACTAACAAAATAAATCTTCATAATTTGACTCTGCTACACCAAAGGAATCGGCATAAGAACAGATGCATTTTCTTTGATTAGAAAGGCGCATATATTTGATCCTCAGTATTATCATATCCCATAAGCCTCCCCATCCCAGTATTTCCATATTGGGCAATCACCTCCAATACCAAATTAAACAGTACAGCATCCATTTCCTCCTCATTAATCTTGCCACATATAGATCAAGCTTGGCTCTGTGGAAGCAATCTCACCTTAAGTCTTAAGGAATACTGCATGGTCAGAGCTACGGTCTTTTGGATAACAAGTTTTATCTGAGGCCTCCTCAGGTGTAAATTATTCCATGGCCCTAATTGAAGGAGAACAAGGGAGTTCTCTATTTTATCTGAGCCAATATTTATCCTTCAACCAATGGAACAGATTGGGCAGGATTCTGTGATCCTGAGGCTCAGTGTTGATGCTGTCGGAAATGGCGTCGCGTTTCTCGATGGCGTCAACACGGCCTCAGGATCAGCAATTCTGGCCCCTACAGGGGGCCAGCACGGGACTGGAGCACTTCACGCCGCTCCAGCTGCTGATTCCGGCGTCAACTGGGCGCCGCGGGATCCGCGCATGCGCAGTGGCACCGGCGCCAACGCGCGCATGCGCAGTGGCTTCCTTCAACGTGCCGGTCCCAACGCAACATGGCGCTCTGCGGAGAATCGCGTGCCGGCGTCGGGGCGGCGTGGTTTGATTCGCGCCGGTCGCGGGGATTCTCCGGCCCGGCCCTGGGCTGAGAGAATCCCGCCCATTGTCTAGTCATTATCTTATCTGTTTGTAGGAGCTTGAAGTGTGCAAACTGGTTGCTGTAATCTTTACTTACAACAGTGACTGCACTTCAAAAATAACTTAATTAATTTGTAAATCACTTTAGCACATTGTAACATAACGGAAGGTGCTACAGAAATGCAAGTTCTTAATTTTCTTTGCGTCCTGTACTCACCACCCCACAACCGGCACATGCAGTAACTCCATTCCACAACTATCACTTCCCCACATCAGCTCAGACACTGGACGCTCCTTTCACTACCTACAATTCAATATACAGTAACCCCATACCCGGAAACACCTTTCCATCATCCTGGGCAACTCTAAATCTCGCACCCAAATTCACGCATGCTCTGAAATTTACCCAATATTCCAAATCCCAAGACTGCCTCCCAAAGGCATATAAATGTGTGTGTGATATCCTTCTCTCTCACCATTCTCCTGCCTGGTGTTACTCTTCTGTTTCGCATTGAAGTCTGCTCCTGCTCACGCATTATCCTGCATTTGTTTTCTGCCCTCTCTAACCATTATCTTTCTGATTTATTTCTCCTCTAACCAGTGTAGTGATATGCATCACTGTATATACACAAGGGGTTAATGTAAATACACTGCAACTAAGTAACCACTAGAGGGAGCACCAGAGATGTCATGACATGCAGACATACAGCCAATGGATCATTACAACAGGACACAACCAATGGGTAATCAGGACACCCAGAGGTGGCATTCCCACAAGGGGGCACTTCACAACCCATATAAAAGGACAGGGCACACATGCTCTGCCTCTTTCCACAGACAAATATCTAGAGAGTACATCAGGGTTGATCAACAGCATCACACCCAGCACGCGGCTTAGAGCAGGCTGGTAAAGATAGACTGAGTTACAACAGTTAGATTAGCAGAGAGTCGAACTCATTTGCGAACTGTCCGAAGAGTTCAATAAACACATTGAACTCATTTCGTAGTCTGGAGCTTCCTTTGTCGAAGCATATATCAAGGAAGCAGCTTATGCTACACAAAGCAGCACAGCACAACAACCAGAAGTGAGCACACTCTGGTTTTGTTATCCACTCGCCACACTCTTTCTCATTTCCCTCCAAACTTTCTGCATCTACACTATTTCTTACCCCTTCTTCCTTAATTCTTTATACCTGCTCACCACAAAAACATAAATTACCCACCTTTTCCCTGAAGCTTGCCACAATGCAGTTGCCACCTTTGCAGAGCAAACTTTAGTATAATCCTTTTGAAAATAAAATTTTCCATTTGCACATTATGATGAGATGCTTCTGATTGTTAACTTAATGTGACAGGGTGCTAACGGAAATGCTGGGAGCATGACTGACTTGCAGTTCATTAGTTCTTGGGTTGGATTCTCCGATTTTGAGACTAAGCACTGACGCTGTTTACGACGGCAAAAACGGCGCAACAGGTGCAACGATTCAGCAATCCCAACTGGGTTAGCACCATCGCCATGTGAAATGCAACAGTTTTGAAACAAAACGGCGCCAGATTCGCTGGGTCCATGATTGCCGCTCATGAGACTCATACGCTGCAGCTACACTTAAACGATTCATTCCCCCACACACACCGCCTCAATCAACAGGATGGCTGCAAGGAGAGCAGTGCCACGGTCCCGGGACGCTGAGCTGGACACCCTTCTGGGCGCCGTGGAGGAGAGGCGGATGACCCTACACCCTGGCACGGGAGGAAGGGCATCAGGCACCGCCCTTCGCCGTGCCTGGGCGCAGGTGGCAGACGCGGTCAGCGCCGTTGGCGGAGTCGTCCGGACTGGCATCCAGTGCAGGATGAAACTGCACGACCTCCAAGGGCGGCCAGGCTGAGTAGGCAGCACTGTATACCCCATGTGAGGAAATGAACAGAAAGGCATGATGGGCAGCCATTAGGACCGGTTCTTTGTGCAGAGGATGCTGCAGAGGATGCTGGGTGAAAGGGGCCCCAGGGTCAGCTTATATGGCCAGGTCAAGGAATGTGTGAGAAAGACCTATGAAAATTTTGCATTTGTTACCGTTAAACCCCGCCCCCCCCCCCCCCCCCCCCCCCACCCCCCCCGCCTCCCCCCGGCTGTCTAGCCATACATGCTGTTTTGTGTCTTCCAGGATCTGCCGGAGAGGGGTCCAGTCTGTCCGGGGCCTCTTGCCAGCCAGTGCCAAAGCTGGCACCCCCCAGACGGCTGAGCACTGATGGGGAGAGCAGCCCGAACACCAGCTCTCTGCCCCAGACTCAGGAGACCCCGGAGTTTGGGTCAGAGGAGGAAACGGACTCTCCGTCACAGCTGTCTCCAACACCCTCCACCATCCCAGAGACTTTCACCTCGGATGAGTACATTAGTGAGGAGGCTCCTGGGACACTATTTGGTGCACACCGCACAGTCGGTCCAGTACAGCAGTTGGAGGAAGGAGCAGCCATGGGGCTGGATTGTTGGAGGGCAGGAACCAGCTGCCGCCCAGACAGGTCCTGGGCACCTGGAACATCCAGTCCCATCCACAGTGGAGATGCAGGCAGAGACCCAGGGACTACGGGAGGAGATGACAACCGGTGTCCAGCATCTGCGGGTGCAGGTGGAGGTGTCCATCCGCGTGCAGGAGCAGGGGTTGGTGCCGGTCATGCATGCCACCCAGGCCGAAATCGAACAGGTGGCATCTGCGGTGGAGGCAATGAGGCGACGGTGTCGGATATGGGTCAGCGTGCGCAAGGCCTGAGGCATTCTGTGCAGGCGGGGGCCGAAGCCCAGGACAGGGCTGCCCTCTCACAGGTAACCATGAGCCAGAGCCATCTGGACATCGCAGCGGCGCTCCTCAGCGTGGCCCAGTCACAGCAGGCCATTGCTGAGAGCATCAGCAGCATTACCCAGGCGCAGGCCGGCCTGGCGCATACTCAGAAGGAGGTGGCCCACACGCAGAGGGACGTCACACACACCCAGAGGGATGTGGCCCACTCACTGGCTGATGTGGCACAGATCCTCAGTGTGGTGGCACAGTTGCAGTGTGATGTGGTTTTAGTCCCAGGCGGAGATGGTCCACTCCCTGTGCTCCATGGCCGCGAGCTTGCAGACCTTGTCGAGACCAGAATGGGCCTCCAGGACTGGCAGCGCCAAGTGGCAGGGTGGGCCTCAGGGGATAGCTCTGCTCATACCCCCGTCCCATGGAGTAGCCAGGGGGCCATTGGGCATCCCAAGGGAGGAAGAGGTGCTGGGGCGGTGACCTCCACAGGGGAGGATTTAGAACACCGCAGCACCTCAGACTACCCCTCGCTCCTGCATCTGGTGGGCAGCAGCAGAACAGGGTGGCAACTCATTACCAGGGACGCCCAAACAGCAGCCGAGCCCATCCAAGCCTGGCTGCCCCAGGAGACGTGTGCCAACGGGGACCCTTGACGCAGGGCAGGAGTCACAGCCGTCCGCCTCCACTCCTGCTGCACTATCTGGGGAACCACGTAGGCATAATGTTAGGGTCTGTAAGGCCAGAAAGTTAGACACCAGTTAGGTTGGCACGGGTGCAAGGCACAGTTGAGTTATAGGGGCTCGGGAACAGACTGTATATATTTGTTCACAATAAACACCTGTTAACACCGTTAAAATCTGCCTCTGTGCTCGATCAGATGGGTGTAGGGGCAGAGCAGTCTGTGCTGGCCAGTGGGAGTGGGGGTGGGGGATGTATGAATGTCCCGTGGGTGGACCGTGCTCCCCCCTCACCCCGACTGTCCCGAGCACCCCGTCCTCAGCGATTCGACAAGACCATGTGATGGACCAGCCAACTCACATGCAGGGATCACCCAGGTGAAGGTGTTACTGTGTGTATGTGTCAGACGTTGTAAAACGATGTGGAGCACGGAGCTCATCGCAGAGGGGGCTGTCATCATCCTCCATGGACCAGACACGCTGTCACTGCCAACCCATTGCCCCCAGCTCGTAGCGCCGCAGGTATGTATAACGAAGTGGGTGTGCATGCGGGTGGTTTGGTGGTGTGGGAGGTGAGGGGGTGTGGGATGGTGGTGTCCGTGCCCCTGGCCAGCGTTTCACCCTCCCCCACCTAGTCGGTGAAGCGAGTCTTGAAGAGTGCGTCCCGTGCGCGTAGGCCCTGGCGATGGCATTGTGCAGCCTCCCGTGCCTGGCCAGGCCCCGCATCCCCCTCCCCTTCATCCTCCTCGTCTGATGAGGTCTGCCCTTCCTCATCATCCGCCTCCAGCACATCGGCCATCTGCTGCGCGATGTTGTGGAGGTCGCCGCAGGCCACCACGTTGCGGGCTACCCTCGTAGCCTCGTACTGGAGGATCCCTCCAGAATGCAGGCCCCTGAAGTGCACCATCAGGACGCCAAAGCACCTCTCGACAACACCCCTGGTCGCCGTATGGGCATCACTGTAGTGGGTCTCCGCGTATGTCTGTGGCATCTGAATAGATGTCATCAGCCATGACCGCAACGGGTAACCCTTGTTGCCCAGCAACCAGCCCACAGCCGGGGGGTGGGGGTGGGGGTGGGTGGGGGGCGGGGGGGGGGGGGGGGAGATGCCCCTCGAACATGTCTTACAGAGTGCGCCAAGATGAAGGAGCCATGTACACTGCTGGGGTACCGGGCGCAGACGTGCATAATGCAAATCTGATGGTCACAGACCAGCTGAATGTTCATGGCGTGGTATCCCTCCTTGTTTGTGTACAACGGCCTGTTATCTGCCGGTGGCCGTAGGGCGACATGCATCCCATCGATCACGCCCAGCGAAGCCCGTTGTCTGGGCATCCTGGTGGGCGCAGTCGACAGGATACTGCATGTACCGCTCTGCCTGGGCATGCAGTGTGTCAGTGAAGGCATGGATGCCTGTGAAACTCCAAACAGGTCCCCACTTGGCGACTGGAACGACCCAGTCGCGTAAAAGTTGATGGTGACGGTCACCTTGACAATCACCGGGAGCGGATGTTCTCCCCCATACCACTGCGGTGCCAGTTGTGCCATCATCTGGCAGATATGTCTGACTGTCTCCCTGTTCAACCGCAGTCTCTGTCTGCATGCCCGGTCCGCCAGGCCCTCAAACGACATGCGGCACCGGTACACGCGGGGCCTCATCCGGCGCCTCCTTGGCACCTCTCCTTCTTGTCCTATCGGGAGGGTGGCCCTCCAGCCTGCGTGCTGCCACCTGCCCCTCTGCACCCCGTTCCTCTGCTGCAGCCTCCGCCTCCTCTCTGAGCGGCCTCCGCTCATTCTGCTACAGGGCTTCATGCAGAGATGCGGCCTTCGCCACAACAAAGCCATTATTGCCTGCGGGATGCTGAAAGGTCAACCTGTTAGCATTGCGCATCCACTCGTGCGCAACCATCTACCATGAGCTACACGGTGGCCCCAGTTGGTACTGCGGGCCCCACCCACGCATGTCCCCCCCCCACCCATCGCACCCCGCCCGTCGTGGCCCCGCACCTGGTGCCCGTCCCTGCTGCCAGGGGCACCGTTGGCTGGCACTGCCCTCACTGGGGGCTGCCATTGGTGTGGCCTTGGGTGGTCCACCGGTGGGTGGCTGCTGGTTGGGTGGAGTGTTCGGGGCGGGGGGGTGGGTGGGGGGGGGGGGGGGGAGTCGCACCCATATGGCCAGTGTCACTATGTAGAACCAGGGGCCGGGGTGAGTGGTCAGCAAAATGGTCACTGTAATGGCGGTCGGTGCCAGAGCACCGCCTCAATCCTGTGGGGGGCACCCTGGCTGCTAGGCCCGCCCTACACCTGTGGGGGGGCACCCCGGCTGCTGGGCCCGCCCTAACGCCTTTCCCCCTCCCCCAGTCCTGGCAAGGACCCCCCCCCCCCTCCGCTGCAGCCAGCACGGCCGGTGTCCGAGCCGGCAACCCGCAGTTACCCCACGCCATTTCCTACCTCCTCTCTCTCACTCAGCAGCCAGGACGCCAGGTTCACGATTTTTATTAGCACAAGAGAAACACGCCGTCGGGAAATCAGCCCATCCGAGGCGCTGAATCGTGGAGGCCCCGGAGTATCGGGTGTCAGGCCCGCCAATGATATGCCTCCTGTACTTTCAGGCCGCACGGCAAGCGCCGCATTTACGCCATTTTGGAGAAGGCCGGAGAATCCCGTTTTGGCGTCAAACCAGCGTCTACCTCGATTTCGGCGTCGGAAGCTATTCTCTGCCCGATCACGTTTCCTGATTTTAGCGTCGGTTAACGGAGAATCCAGCCCCTTGTATTTGTTGAATTGGAGAAAAATCGGATGAGTTATGAAGAAAGCACACTAACCTTCAAACATACCACTCTGGGCTGAGACCAAACTGGCAGTCAGAAGCTCAAAAAACACTTCAGGAAGGCTTTGCTCTCAGGCCGATTGCAGCCATTGGGCCATGAATGGGGATCCATCTCGTAGATCTTTCAAAGTATTTGGAGGTGATCAATGAGTGAATCTGGCTTTGTAAACCCTTAGCAACAACTAAATATTATCACAATACTGAATGTTCCGAATCCTGAAATCATTCAGCCGTGAATTTGATGATGCTAAATTGTGAACCAGATTATTTTCAGTTCTTTGTGTTATAATCCCTTATTTTATTCCTGCTACAGTTCCCCTACACATGTCCTCATTTCTAAGTACTCTTGGTTGTATTTCATCTAATCCTTACGTCTTATGAATATTCAAGTACATCACTTTTTACTGGCTATTTAATTATTAATCTATTTCTCCATGAGTTTGGATATAACCATGTCCTCAGTTACTGCAAAGAGAACACCAGGAATTTTTTCCACATGGGTAAAGGTAATATTTACATCATGTTCATTTTTTCACAGTTCTACTTATTGCCATCCTCCTGTAACTCTTCACCATCATCCAGCTGATTGAGCCTGCATTCAGCTGATTCCACTCTTAATGATCCAATAATTTTTAAAAAATAAATTTAGCGTACCCAGTTCATTTTATTCCAATTAAGGGGCAATTTAGTGTGACAAATCCACCTACCCTGCACATCTTTGGGTTGTGGGGGCGAAACCCACACAGACACAGGGAGGATGTGCAAACTCCACATGGCCGGGATCGAACCTGAGACCTCAGCGCCGTGAGGCAGCAGTGCTAACCAATGTACCACCGTGTTGCCCCTTATTGATCCAGTCATAACAAGGAATCACCTGCAGAGCCTACTGCTGCATTGTTACATCTGGTACCCTGTCCCCCAAGGACCTATTCTTGGTCGCCTCCTATGTTGATCCTTGGTGACATCATCTAAAAACAATGGTCCAGATTTTTGTCTCATGCTCAAGAAATGCAAGTTGAGATTGTTCTCAACTTCCAAAACCCAAGCCCGCCTCCAAACCCCATTCCGACCATATACTTGTGCCTTCATGGAATGTGTGTGTGTGTGTGTGTGTGTGGGGGGGGGGGGGGGGGGAGGGAGGGGGGGGGGGGGGGAGGGTAGGATTAGGCTTTCCAATCCACAATGGAGTGCGGGAGGATTGTGTGTGCAGAGTTAGGTTGGGCAGAAAGAGCTTAGAGTTGTGGGGACAGCAGCACAGCTCCCAAGATTGTACTTAAGTGCCCCTTAATCCCCACCCCTCCATGCCCCTTATGTCCACCACGCTGCCTCCATGCCAACCATGTCCACCACACGCCCTCATGCCCACCATTCCCTCCCCATGCCTCCTCAAATTCACCATGCCCTCTCCATGCCCCCTCATATCGACCATGCCTCCTCCTTATATCCTTACCCCTCCCATTCCTTCATGTTCCCCATGCTCCTCCATGCCCTATCATGTTCCCCAGGCTCCATGTATTCTTAAAGCCACCCACCAAGAATCCACCATGAGGAGACATTAGGAGCCATGCCTTTGATGTGGCCAAGAAGAAAACAAACTTCAATCCAATAGAATTGTCATTCAAATACACTTCAGACTGAAAATAAGCTTTCACTCATAAACACCATTCAAAAAAATCATAAATCCCCCAAGTAGTTAATCTGTTGTAGAACAGTCTAACACCTATTTACTTACTACACCAACTCAGATAATCCTTTATTAAGCTATTAAAACTGTCAATCATAATGTGAACACAGACCCCTACTACGATATGTGGTTTTGGAGCCTTTAACATTCATCCAAACATTCATGATGGGCTCATCTTTAATAACAAATCCTGGGAAATGGAAACAATGGAATCTACTGAAACTGAGAAAACATATGTCCTTTTTACCCTGAACTGCACCAGGTGTCCTGTAAATCAAAGCAGTCCAATAGCAAATGGCTGTTTCTTCTGTGAATGAAAGATGCTGAAGGCTTTTCAAAAATCAATTTAAAGGGCTCTGGCAATTTAAATATCTTTGGATAATTACAGTAGAGATATCAAGCTGTGTTTTCTTTAGTTTTGAATGCATAAGAACACTTATCAATAGGAAAGGTTCTCTTAAGCATCTGAACACTTAAACAATATTGGTCAATGTAGTGATGAAGAATCATTGCAATTGAAACATATCCACATTACATACAGCACCTAATAATGACAATTGAAGGTGTCAAAACCTGTCAGAACCCAATGACTATAAATACTCCAAATGTTTTTTTAAAGGGCTTTCAAAACCCCCACCAGCACTCAAAAATAGTAGAATGGAGGAAATGAGTAATTCCTATAGTCCCCACAATGGTGACCCCCATCTTCAGAAGAGATGTGTGCATGGTTGCATTCAAGGTTTTCCTGACCCTACACAAAAATAGAGTAGATTGGGAAGGTACTGCAACTTTAAAGTTGCTGCAAAAAATTCTATGTTTATGTCATTCCTCACTCCTTTCCTAACTCTACCATCAGATGAAAATACAGCACATGGGGCGGGATTCTCCGACCCGCCGCTGGGTCAGAGAATCGCCGGGGGGCAGCGTGAATCCCGCCTCCGCCGGCCGACAAATACTCCGGCACCGGAGATTCGGCGGGGGCGTGAATCGCGCCGCTCCGGTCCCCCCCCGGCGATTCTCTGGCCCGCGATGGGCCGAAGCCCAGCTGTTGTAATGCTGGTCCCGCCGGTGTGAATCAAACTACCTCCCTTACCAGCAGGACCAGGCGGCGCGAGCGGGCTCCGGGTCCTGGGGCAGGGCGCGGGGCGATCTGGCCCCGGGGGGTGTCCCCACGGTGGCCTGGCCCGCGATCGGGGCCCACCGAACCGCGGGCAGGCCTGTGCCGTGGGGGCACTCTCTCCCCTCTGCGTCGGCCATAGCCTCCGTGATGGCCGACGCGGAGGTGACCACCCCCTGCGCATGTGCGGGGATGACGTCAGCAGCCGCTGACGCTCCCGCGAATGCGCGGACTTCCGCCGGCCGGCGGAGTCCCTTCGGCCCCAGCTGGTGTGGCACCAAAGGCCTTCCATGCCAGCCGGCCTGCGCGGGCCTAGCCCCTAAAGGTGAGGGCTTGGCTCCTAAAGGTGCAGAGAAATCCGCACCTTTGGGGCGGCCCGACGTCGGAGTGGTTCACGCCACTCCATTCCGCTGGGACACCCCGCCCCGCCGGGTAGGGGAGAATCCCGCCCCTGGTCTCTAAATTGTCAGTCTGTTTGTTTGATATCCAGTATTGGAGCGGCCAAAATTCCCTCCATTTAAGTATTGGGAAGATTGGAGCCATTATCTTATGTCCCTGCCGGAAACTAACCTCTGTTATATCTCTCTCCTGGGAACTTTCTCAGTCTGAACCAGACTATTTGCAAAACAGAATATTGCTGATGCTGGAAATTTGAAAGAAAGACAGATAATGCTAGAAATGCTCAATAGCCCTGGCAGAATGTGCGGTGACAGAAACAGCCAACGGGCTAAATTCGCCAGTGCCAGCTGCCAAGAGTGGGGTTCGCAATACAACAGTGAATCGGACATCAGGGAAACCACCGTTTCCGATGCTCAGGCCCTCTGCTGGCGGTGGGATCGAATGTTCACGTTTGTAGTCAAGAAGGCATATGGCATGCTTGCCTTCATTGGCCGGGGCATTGAGTATAAGAATTGGCAAGTCATGTTGCAGCTGTCGAACCTTTGTTAGGCCACACTTGGAGTATAGTGTTCAATTCTGGTCGCCACACTACCAGAAGGATGTGGAGGCTTTAGCGAGGGTGCAGAAGAGATTTACCAGAATGTTGCCTGGTATGGAGGGCATTAGCTATGAGGGGCGGTTGAATAAACTCGGTTTGTTCTCACTGGAACGAAGGAGGTTGAGGGGAGACCTGATAGAGGTCTACAAAATTATGAGGGGCATAGACAGAGTGGATAGTCAGAGGCTTTTCCCCAGGGTAGAGGGGTCAATTACTAGGGGGCATAGGTTTAAGGTGAGAGGGGCAAGGTTTAGAGTAGATGTACGAGGCAAGTGTTTTACGCAGAGGGTAGTGGGTGCCTGGAACTCGCTACCGGAGGAGGTGGTGGAAGCATTGACGATAGTCACAGTTAAGGGGCAGCTTGACAAATACATGAATAGGATGGGAATAGAGGGATACGGACCCAGGAAGTGTAGAAGATTGTAGTTTAGTCGGGCAGCATGGTCAGCACGGGCTTGGAGGGCCGAAGGGCCTGTTCCTGTGCTGTACATTTCTTTGTTCTTTGTTGTATGCCGGGGGGGGGGGGGGGGGGGGGTGGGGAGCCGAGCATCCATTTATATCCATTTGGCGGGACGCGCACCATATTCTCTGGGCCCTCGTGATTCTCCAGTCCTCTGAGCTGGGAATCACGTGGATGAGAATCACTACAAGTATTGCCCAGCATGGCCCTGACGTGGTGGACATCACCATGTGACAAGCAGGTAACTCCTTAAGGAACCAGTTCAAAAAAGGTTAAGTGCGGCCAAATTCCAGCTGAACACTTCAAAATCACACAAACATGAAGGGAGGTGAATTGAATGCATTTAACTCTCTTTGATGTGGTTGATGTTTGTAAACATTGTGGTGAGAGCACTTCAGGGTTACTCAAACATGAAGGAAGATGAATGAAGCAAGGCCCACAGCTGTGAATTTACAGTGCAGAAGGAGGTCATTCAGACCATCAAGTCTGCACCAGTCTTTGGAAAGAGCACCCTACTTAAGCCCACATCTCCACCCTATCATCATATCACAGTAACCCCATCTAATCTTCTGGACACTAACGGGCAATTTAGCATGACCAATCCACCTAACCTGCACACCTTTGGACTTTTTTTGGACTGTGGGAGGAAACCGGAGCACCCGGAGAAAACCCACGCAGACATGGGAGAAAGTGCAAACTCCACAGAGCCAATCACCCGAGGCTGGAATTGAACCTGAGTCCCTGGAGCTGTGAGGCAGCAGTGCTAACCACTGTGCCACTGTGCCGCCCATGAATAACTCCAGGACCCTAGGGAATCAAACTGCAGAATCCTAGGAGTTTAAAGTGCTTTCTCGTTCCAGGAGTAGATATGGTGCTGGATTCTCCGCAGCCCCGTGCCGAAATCGGGTTTGGCACAGGGGCGGCGAATCCAGTTTCACGCCGAAATCGGGCCCGGCACTGGACCGTCGATTCTCCAGGACCCGAGAATCGGCGTAATCACAGTGTATGCCACGCAGCTGGGGGCCCATTGCTAGAGGTCAGCCCAGCGATCCTCCACTCCCGACCGACCGAGGTCCCAACGGCGTGGAACTGACCTGCCATTGCCGGTCAGGACTCAGTCTGTGGCCACTCTGGTGGGGGGCGGGAGGATCGGACACGGGGTGGGGGGGCCTTATAGACGGCCGGGGGGGCAGATCCGTAATGTCAGATTTTCAGGTGCCCGGCCGATCCGGGGCGATCTAGTTTTTATGTGTGGCTCCGAACTCCAAGGCCGCCACCGTGCACATGTGCGGACTCAAAACCGGAAGTGCGGGGGGCCCATATCCGCAGCTAAAGCTGCGTGAATGACTCTGGGTTCCTGCTAGCATGCTGCAGGGCACTGAATCAGCTCCACTTTTCCCCAGGAATCTCCATAGTAAAACGCCAGAGGGGTGGCGGGGCCCAGAATATCGAGGGGGTTTGGGGGATTGTTTTGTAATGAGGGGGGTTCTGATTTGCGTTGGGGGGGTGACCAGCCACGGGTGTTGCTATTGGGTCGTCCGCTCAAAATGGCAGCCCGATAGTCGGATTCCTCTGGAATCTCTCGTAAAATTTGCGTAGCGAAGGATAGTGAATTGCTTCCTGATCAGGAGTGCAAATCAATTGCAATTCACCTCCGGTGGGAGAATATAGGGAGCGATCTTCCGGCCACGCTGCACCAGAAAAGCATCTCGTTGCGGTGCAACGTGCCTGGTGAAAGCCGGCGGACCCCACTCCAGGGATCCACCCGGATCACAATGCCTCGTGAGACGTTGCAAGGAGAATCACTTTTTGGCAATCTGCATATTAGAGCGAGGCAACAAGCCTTACTCAAATGTTCAGATTCCCGAGGTACTTGAGGCTTTGGGATTCAGTCCCTTTGCCTCGGGGACCTCGGGCGAGCATCATTTTGCACTGGTCCCCACAAACGGAACGGCACATGTGAGGGTCTCCAAGGGGATCGGACCCCCAGCTGCATGCCTTTGGGCAGGGTGGTGCCCTGGCACTACTGGTGCCACCTGGGTACCCTGGTGGTGCCAGCCTGGCACCCTGGCAGTGGCACATGACACTGCAAGGTGCCCAGGTGGCACTGCCAGGGTGCCAAGATGGTATCTTTTTACGCATGCGCGATTGGGCTGGGGTTGCCCACTGTGGGTGTTGGGGGGTGAGGCCAGGGCCGGGGGACCTTCCCATCTTGTCTTCGGGCTGTGGGGAGATCAGGTTTTGTTTTGTGACCTCGGAGATCGGGACGCCATTTTTATATGACATCCTGATCTCTCACTAAATGGGTACTTCCGGTGAGCAGAGCTCCCTGTTATAAAAAATGGTCTATGTGCTGCCTCGTCCGCACGTTCCCCGTTTAGGCCACTTATTCAACATGAGTAGCGTTGAATCGCCACGTGTTTCTCGGCACTGCGAGTGCCAGGAAACACGCTGCTAAACGCGCTCGCTAGGGAACTTTGTTCTCTTTTGGGAAGATCGTACCCATAGTCTCCCAAACAGAGAATTTCTCCCAACACTTTAGGTCAATGACCTTTCATTCGGAATATATTTCAGCATTTTCATTTTTTATTGCTGACATTTTCATAACCTTGCATCACAACTGATCCCAAGATGAACGTTTAACCCTTTTATCCTCACCGTCACCAAGATAACCTATTTCCACCTCAGTAACATTGCTGGACTCCACCCTGCCTCAGCACATCTGCTGCTGACTCTCTCACCTATGCCTTTGTCTCTTCTAGATTTGACTCTGCAAATATACCCCTGCCTGGACTCATTCTCCCCTCTGTAATCTTGAGGTTAGACAAAACCCTGCTGCCAATGATCAAATGCACGCCAAGGCCTTGTCACCCATCATCCCTGTGCTTGTTGACTTACTTTGGCTCCCGCTAAGCAATGCCTCATTGTTTTCATTGTTTTCAAATGCCTCTGCGACATAGTCACTTTTCATCTTTGTAATGTCCTTACAAACTCACATACCCATGCTCCTCCAATCCTAACCTTTAAACAACCCTGATTTTAATCACTCTCCCGTTGGCAGCTCGGCCTTCAGCTCTCTTCCCCCTGTTAGGACGTTCTTTTAAACCTACCTTTCAGACCAAGCTTTTGATCGCCTGCCCTAATTTCTCCCCATGTAACTCGGTGTCAAATGTTGTTGGATACTGCTTCTGTGCAGTACCTTGCAATGTTTGTAAAAGGGGGTTACATAGATATAATGTGTTGTTGCTCAAAGAAGGACATACATGTTTTGTGTTTTGTTTGGAAAAATAACCAACAGAATTTACCTTTGAAACTATTTTTATTAACATGACCTCTTTTGAAAAGAGCGAAATATTTTTTAAAAAACAAATTGTTGAGAGATACATTCGGGTGAAAACAAAATCAAGTGCCCAGTTCAGTAAATGGTGTAAAACTTTGCAATTATGCCATGTTAATTAATATTGCAGAATAATTTGCAGAGTTGTCATCATGTGGTTCTGGAATCTAGTTAGGTTTTCAGAGCATCATGAGTACAGTATGTAGGTGCATGTGCAAAAATTGCAGACGTTCACTGCACAAGTTTCGACAGAAGGCTTAGAACATTTTAGTGAGATGAGGAAAAATAACATCAATGCAAAAGTTAATATTAATATCTCTGCGTTTTGAATTTATTTCTTGAGATACAATTTACACATGGCTTAGATTTGGTGCATGCCTAAGCCCAACATCCTGCCTGGTTGGTTGTTATTGGGTGAGAAATGATCAGTCCTGATTGTAGCTCCACAGCGAAGTAACCTATCACACTTACCTTATCGCTATCATTCATGCAATATCGTGGTCATTTGGAAAAGGACTTGACTGATGACAAACTCTTGTGGAATTACATCACAACAGGAAACCAATGCGCCCAATTCCTATTTGCCTACCTCCCAGTCAGGCTGACAAACATAGCGATGAAGAGCACGGAGAGCGAGGCAAGACTTCAATAAAGAGTGGAAAGAGGGCGGTGAGATTTTAATGAAGAGCAGAGAAAGAGAGGCAAGATTTCAGTATAGAGTGGAGAGAGAATGGCAAGAGTGTGGAGATAGGCAAAACTTCAGTGAAGAGTGCAGAAAGAGAGGCGAGGCTTCAATAGAGAGTGCGAAGAGAAGCAAGATTTCACTAAAGAGTGTGGAGGGAGAGGCATACTAGTGGGCAGCATCTGGAGGAGAGTGCAAGACATGAACCCAGGACAGACAATCAGCAACACCTAGAGCTGGAGTAGAGGCAACAAGGGAGAGAGCTAATTGATAGGTAATGGGAAATCTCCAATTTAAAGCTACGTAAGGAAAACAAAGAACTTTAGCTTTTAAAAAAATAACTTAAATAATTATTTTATTTGGAATAAATTTAACATAAGAGTATTTTAACTAAGTATGACTGGGGAGCTCAGTCCTGTGTTTTGTACAGCCTGCAGTATGTGGGAATTCACTGGATCACTGGATCCATTTCTGGGGAAGCTGGGACCTGTACAAGTCGGACGGGTTTCACTTAAATTGGATTAGGAGCAATATCCTTGTGGGGAGGTTTGCTACTGCTGTTGGTGGTGGTGGGAGGGGAAATAAACTAATTTGGCAGGGGGATGGTCACAGTGTGGAGGTACAGTAGGGTATCATGCATAGCTAAATATAGAACAAAAATGAAGTCAGTCTGGAAGGAAGAGCAGCGAGTGACATGTTAAGACACAAGGGAATATGGCAAGGCTGGACAGCATTTATTTTAATGCAAGGGGTCTTATGGGTAAGACCGATGAGCTGAGGGCATTGATTAACACCTGAGAGGATAGTATTATTGCTATCACAGAGACATGGTTGAGGGAGGGGCAGGACTAGAACAAAGAACAAAGAACAAAGAAATGTACAGCACAGGAACAGGCCCTTCAGCCCTCCAAGCCCGTGCCGACCCTGCTGCCCGAATAAACTACAATCTTCTTTACTTCCTGGGTCCGTATCCCTCTATTCCCATCCTATTCATGTATTTGTCAAGATGCCCCTTAAATGTCACTATCGTCCCTGCTTCCACCACCTTCTCCGGCAGCGAGTTCCAGGCACCCACTACCCTTTGTGTAAAAAACCTGCCTCGTACATCTACTCTAAACCTTGCCCCTCGCACCTTAAACCTATGTCCCCTAGTAATTAACCCCTCTACCCTGGGGAAAAGCCTCTGACTATCCACTCTGTCTATGCTCCTCATAATTTTGTAGACCTCTATCAGGTCGCCCCTCAACCTCCGTCGTTCCAGTGAGAACAAACCGTGTTTATTCAACCGCCCCTCATAGCTAATGCCCTCCATACCAGGCAACATCCTAGTAAATCTCTTCTGCACCCTCTCTAAAGCCTCCACATCCTTCTGGTAGTGTGGAGACCAGAATTGAACACTATACTCCAAATGTGGCCGAACTAAGGTTCTATACAGTTGCAACATGACTTGCCAATCCTTATACTCAATGCCCCGGCCAATGAAGGCAAGCATGCCGTATACCTTCTTGACTACCTTCTCCAGTGTGTTGTCCCTTTCAGTGACCTGTGGACCTGTACACCTAGATCTCTCTGACTTTCAATACTCTTGAGA
Organism: Scyliorhinus torazame; assembly: GCF_047496885.1. Classification (NCBI taxonomy): domain Eukaryota; kingdom Metazoa; phylum Chordata; class Chondrichthyes; order Carcharhiniformes; family Scyliorhinidae; genus Scyliorhinus; species Scyliorhinus torazame. The sequence continues at coordinate 250,631,507 of NC_092713.1, read as the reverse complement.
GTTCTACCATTCACTGTATATTCCCTACCTGCATTAGACCTTCCAAAATGCATTACCTCACATTTGTCCGGATTAAACTCCATCTGCCATCTCTCCGCCCAAGTCTCCAAACAATCTAAATCCTGCTGTATCCTCTGACAGTCCGCATCGCTATCCGCAATTCCACCAACCTTTGTGTCATCTGCAAACTTACTAATCAGACCAGTTACATTTTCCTCCAAATCATTTATATATACTACGAACAGCAAAGGTCCCAGCACTGATCCCTGCGGAACACCACTAGTCACAGCCCTCCAATTAGAAAAGCACCATTCCATTGCTACTCTCTGCCTTCTATGACCTAGCCAGTTCTGTATCCACCTTGCCAGCTCACCCCTGATCCCATGTGACTTCACCTTTTGTACCAGTCTACCATGAGGGACCTTGTCAAAGGCCTTACTGAAGTCCATATAGACAACATCCACTGCTCTACCTGCATCAATCATCTTTGTGACCTTTTTGAAAAACTCTATCAAGTTAGTGAGACGCGACTTCCCCTTCACAAAACCATGCTGCCTCTCACTAATATGTCCATTTGCTTCCAAATGGGAGTAGATCCTGTCTCGAAGAATTCTCTCCCGTAATTTCCCTACCACTGACGTAAGGCTCACCGGCCTGTAGTTCCCTGGATTATCCTTGCTACCCTTCTTAAACAAAGGAACAACATTGGCTATTCTCCAGTCCTCCGGGACATCACCTGAAGACAGTGAGGATCCAAAGATTTCTGTCAAGGCCTCAGCAATTTCCTCTCTAGCCTCCTTCAGTATTCTGGGGTAGATCCCATCAGGCCCTGGGGACTTATCTACCTTAATATTTTTCAAGACGCCCAACACCTCGTCTTTTTGGATCTCAATGTGACCCAGGCTATCTCCACACCCTTCTCCAGACTCAACATCCACAAATTCCTTCTCTTTGGTGAATACTGATGCAAAGTATTCATTTGGTACCTCGCCCATTTCCTCTGGCTCCACACATAGATTCCCTTGTTTATCCTTCAGTGGGACAACCCTTTCCCTGGTTACCCTCTTGCTTTTTATGTACGTGTAAAAAGCCTTGGGATTTTCCTTAACCCTATTTGCCAATGACTTTTCGTGACCCCTTCTAGCCCGCCTGACTCCTCGCTTAACTTCCTTCCTACTTTCCTTGTATTCCACACAGGCTTTGTCTGTTCCCAGCCCTCTACCCTGACAAATGCCTCCTTTTTCTTTTTGACGAGGCCTACAATATCTCTCGTTATCCAAGGTTCCCGAAATTTGCCGTATTTATCCTTCTTTCTCACAGGAACATGCCGGTCCTGAATTCCTTTCAACTGACACTTGAAAGCCTCCCACATGTCAGATGTTGATTTACCCTCAAACATCCGCCCCCTATCTAGGTTCTTCAGTTCCCGCCTAATATTGTTATAATTAGCCTTCCCCCAATTTAGCACATTCATCCTAGGACCACTCTTATCCTTGTCCACCAGCACTTTAAAACTTACTGAATTGTGGTCACTGTTCCTGAAATGCTCTCCTACTGAAACATCTACCACCTGGCTGGGCTCATTCCCCAATAGCAGGTCCAGTACCGCCCGTTCCCTAGTTGGACTGTCCACATATTGTTTTAAGAAGCCCTCCTGGATGCTCCTTACAAACTCTGCCTCGTCTAAGCCCCTAACATTGAGTGAATCCCAGTCAATATTGGGGAAGTTGAAGTGTCCCAACACAACAACCCTGTTGTTTTTACTTTTTTCCAAAATCTGTCTGCCTATCTGCTCCTCTATCTCCCACTGGCTGTTGGGAGGCCTGTAGTAAGCCCCCAACATTGTGACTGCACCCTTCTTATTCCTGATCTCTACCCATATAGCCTCACTGCCCTCTGAGGTGTCCTCCCGTAGTACAGCTGTGATATTCTCCCTAACCAGTAGCGTAACTCCACCACCCCTTTTACACCCCCCTCTATCCCGCCTGAAACATCTAAATCCTGGAATCTTTAGCTGCCAATCCTGTCCTTCCCTCAACCAGGTCTCTGTAATGGCAACAACATCATAGTTCCTGGCAGCTCAGTATCCTGGGATATTGCATCGTCAGGAGAGGCAGTGGGAGGAGGTTATTAAAGAGGAGTCGGTGTCACAATATTGATTAAGTAGTCAATTAATGCAGTGAGGAGAGATAATATTTTAGTAGGCTCCTCAACTGGGGCAATATGCGTGGAAATTAAAAACAAAAAGGAGGCAATCATGTTGCTTAGAGTGCACTACAGTCCCCCAAATAGCCAGGAAGAGAGAGAAGAGCAAATATGTAGGCAAATCTCAGAGAAGTTATAAAAACGTTAGGATAATAATAGGTGATTTTAACTTACCCAGTATTAATTGGGATACTCAGACTGTGAAAAGGCTTGGAGGCGGCAGAATTCTTAAACTGAATCCAAAGAAAACATTTTAAGCCAGCATGTAGGAAGTCCCACAAAAGAGGGGATGGTACTTGACCTAGTTTTAGGGAATGAAGCCCAGTGGGAGAGCATTTTGGTTATAGTGATCATAACTCAGTAAGATTTAAGGACATTATGGAAAAGGACAAAGATGTACCATACCATTTCACTTTGTGGCACATAGAGAACATAATGGGAGTGATTTTCCGGCTGCATTGCAACCGGCACTGATCATGCCATTCCCGGTGAATAGCGGGAGAACCCCCAAGCGGGTTTTGCACCAGGCGCCGAACGGATCATGATGCTCCCGACCTGCGTAGCCCAACGCGACCTGGACTATGCCCTCGCTAAACGTCATCCAGATCGGCATATTTAAATTAGTCTTAAAACATCATTTAAATGTATGCAGCCCATTCGAGGTGAGAGTTTCCCGGCTCCTGCTATTCACCGCTCCAGCATGATGCCGGCGCCAATCAGCACTGATTTCCAAATGGTATGGTTCATCTTTGTCCTTTTCCATAATGGCCTTAAATCTTACTGAGTTATGATCACTATAACCAAAATGCTCTCCCACTGGGCTCCATTCCCTAAAACTAGGTCAAGTACCATCCCCTCTTTTGTGGGACTTTCTACATGCTGGCTTAAAATGTTTTCTTGGATGCAGTTTAAGAATTCTGCCGCCTCCAAGCCTTTCACAGTCTGAGTATCCCAATTAATACTGGGGAAGTTAAAATCGCCTATTATTACCCTATTGTTTTTATAACTTCTCTGGGATTTGCCTATATATTTGCTCTTCTGGCACAATCAATTGGACAAAAGACGATAGTTGAATCCAAACTAAGGCTTTATTGCTATCTGATGTGTGGCCTTGCACAGCAGCTGGCAAAATGGCTGCGAGCTGAAGGCCACGCATATTTATACCCCTCCTCCTGGGCGGAGCCAGCAGGCAGGGACTACCGGTGAACCTGTAGTGCAGGTTCTACCATACATCCTCTAATACAGGTACAACAGTGGTTTACCGCTTTCACCCCCTGTTAAAAATTGAGTCCGGCGGTAGTGGTGGATAACTATATACAATAATGAGTTAATATTTACAAGATTTGAGCAAACAAATGTCCATTGACGTCCGGTGGACTGGTCAGAGGTTTAGCCGGTCCGGGGCCTTGATGTTCCTCTGGGAGCGATGCAGTGATGTCGGCGATGTTGGTGCTGATCTGGTCGAAGGTGACTCTGGGAGCATGCCAAAATCCTCTTCATCATCGGGCGTGGGCAGGGGGAGGACGGATAGTCCTGGGGTGGTGCTGTTGTGAGCGATGGGGGAGGGGAAGGTGGCGCCGGGGGCGTAGGGGGTGTGGGGGTGGAACCTGCTGGTGCCAGGTCCCTGAGGGAGACAGTATTCTGGCGGCCGTCGGGGAACGCCACGTAGGCGTACTGGGGGTTTGCATGGAGCAAGTGCACCCTCTCCACCAACGGGTCCACCTTGTGGAGCCGCCCATGTTTACGGAGAAGCACGGTTACCGGAGTTGTGAGCCTAGTTGGGAGTGATACCCCGGATGTGGACTTCCTGGGGAAGGCAAAAAGACGTTCATGCGGTGTATTGTTAGTGGCAGTGCAGAGTAATGAGCGAATAGAATGGAGTGCATCAGGGAGGACCTCCTGCCAGCGGGAGGTCAGGAGGGATCTGGACCGTAGGGCCAGCTGGACGGCCCTCCATACCGTCCCATTCTCCCTCTCTACCTGTCCTTTTCCCCGGGGGTTGTAGCTTGTCGTTCTGCTGGAGGTGATACCCCTGCTGAGCAGGAACTGACGTAGCTCATCACTCATGAATGAGGATCCCCTGTCACTGTGGATGTAGGCGGGGAAACCAAACAGAGTGAAGATGTGTTGAGGGCTTTAATGACGGTGGCAGACGTCATGTCGGGACATGGGATAACGAAGGGGAACCTGGAGTATTCGTCGAACACACTGAGGAAATATGTGTGATGATCGGTGGAGGGGAGGGGGCCTTTTAAGTCCATGCTGAGGTGCTCAAAGGGGCGGGAGGCCTTCACCAGGCGCGCGCGGTCTGGCCGGTAGAGGTGCGGCTTGCACTCCGCACAGACCTGGCAGTCTCTGGTGATTGTCCTTACTTCCTCGATGGAGTAGGGCAAATTTTGTGCCTTAATGAAGTGGTACAACCGTGTGACTCCTGGGTGACAAAGGCTGTCGTGCAGGGCCCGAAGTCGGTCTACCTGTGCGCTGGCACATGTACCTCGTGATAGGGCGTCTGGAGGTTCGTTGAGTTTGCCAGGACGATACATAATCTCGTAATTATAGGTGGAGAGCTCGATTCTCCACCGCATGATTTTATCATTTTTGATCTTGCCCCGCTGTGTGTTGTTGAACATGAAGGCTACCAACCGTTGGTCAGTGAGGAGAGTGAATCTCCTGCCGGCCAGGTAATGTCTGCAATGCCGTACAGCTTCAATGATAGCTTGGGCCTCCTTTTCGACGGATGAGTGCCAAATTTCAGAGGCATGAAGGGTGCGGGAAAAGAATGCCATGGGCCTGCCTGCCTGATTGAGGGTGGCGGCAAGGGCGACGTCTGATGCGTCCCTTTCTACTTGGAAGGGCAGTGTTTCATCTACAGCGTGCATTGTGGCCTTGGCAACATCAGCTCTGATCAGGGCGAAGGCCTGTTGGGCCTCGGCCGTCAGGGGAAACTGGGTGGACTGTATGAGTGGGCGGGCCTTGTCCGCATAGTTTGGGAACCACTGAGCATAGTATGAAAAGAACCCTGATGCGCAATCAATTACTCTCGAGACAAGGTGAGTCATAACTAATAGGCTTTAATCAGCTAGAACTGTTCCCAGCAGCTTCGATACAGAAAGTGAAAGCTGCTGGGATGGCATTGGTTCTTATACTCTGCCTCTCAGGGAGGAGCTATATACATTAGCCAATGGTAGACTCCTGGGTCTAGCCAATGGTCAACCACCTCTCAGGTACTGCAATACCTGGTATTACCACATTCACCCCCTGTTAAAAAGAACCCGGCGGGGTGATGGCCAGCGTTAATGTCGCCTTTTGCATGGTAGGACCAGGTATGGAGGTACCGTGATGTCGAGGGTAACAGAAAAGTGTTCATGGTGCAGCAACCAGTCGATCGGGTGGCCTGGTCGTCCTTCTGGAGCGACTGAGCTTCGGCGATGATCCTGGTGGGGGCCCCGGCGGTTGAGACTCTGGGACTCTGGGAACGTGGTGTCGTCCTCCCAGGCAGCTTTGTCACCCCTAGGCGGCGCTGTTGGGGTGAAAAGTGGGCAGGGGGGAGGGGCGCCTGTAGGGGGGGGTCAGGGGGTCGGTGCTTGTTTGGCGCTGGGTAGGGGCGGCGGCAGTACTGACCCTCCGGTCAGATGCTGCGGGGAGGGTGGGGGTGGGGGCAATGGTGCGGGGGCACGCGGGGCTCCAGCGGGCGCCAGGTCCCGAAGGGAGACCGTGTCTTGGCGGCCGTCGGGGAACGCTACGTAGGCGTACTGGGGGTTAACATGCAGCAGGTGGATCCTCTCGACCAACGGGTCCGACTTGTGCGCCCTCACATGTCTCCGAAGCAGGACGGGTCCGGGTGTTGCTAGCCAGGTTGGGAGCGAGTTCCCGGAGGAGGACTTCCTGGGGAAAACAAGGAGACGTTCGTGAGGTGTCTGGTTTGTGGTAGTACAGAGCAGTCCCTGGTGACTGTCCTGACCTCCTCGATGGAGTATGGCAGGTTGCGGGTCTTGATGAAATGAAAGAAACGAGTGACCCCAGGGTGGCAGAGGTCCTCGTTGTGGGATCGGAGGCGGTCCACTTGTGCGGTGTCACAAGTGCCGCGGGACAGGGCATCAGGAGGCTCGTTCAGCTTCCCGGGACGGTACAAGATCTCGTAATTGTAGGTTGAGAGCGCTATCCTCCACCGCAAGATCTTGTCGTTCTTAATCTTGCCCCGCTGTGCGTTATCGAACATGAAGGCAACCGACCGTTGGTCCGTGAGGAGAGTGAATCTCCTGCCGGCCAGGTAATGCCTCCAGTGTCACACAGCTTCTACTATGGCCTGGGCCTCCTTTTCGACTGAGGAGTGGCGGATTTCGGAAGCGTGGATGGTGCGGGAGGAGAAAGCCACAGGCCTGCCCGCTTGATTTAGGGTGGCCGCCAGAGCTACGTCGGACGCATCACTCTTGACCTGGAAGGGGAGGGACTCGTCGATGGCGCGCATCGTGGCTTTTGCGATGTCCGCTTTGATGCGGCAGAAGGCCTGGCGGGCCTCCGTCGACAGGGGGAATGTTGTGGACTGGATCAGTGGTCGAGCCTTGTCTGCGTAATTGGGGACCCATTGTGCGTAATAGCTGAAGAAGCCGAGGCAGCGCTTTAGGGCCTTGGGGCAGTGAGGGAGGGGGAATTCCATGAGGGGGCGCATGCGTTCGGGGTCGGGGCCTATGACTCCACTTCGCACTACGAAGCCTAGGATGGCTAGACGGTCGGTGCCAAACATGCATTTATCCTTCTTGTAGGTCAGATTAAGGATATTTGCGGTCTGGAGAAATTTTCGGAGGTTGGTGTCGTGGTCCTGCTGGTCATGGCTGCAGATGGTGACGTTATCAAGATACGGGAACGTTGCGCATAAGCCGTACTGGTCAACCATTCGGTCCATCTCTCGCTGGAAGACCGAGACCCCGTTCGTGACACCGAAGAGAACCCTTAAAAAGTGATAGAGCCGCCCATCTGCTTCGAAGGCAGTGTACTGGCGGTCACCATTACGGAGGGGTAGCTCGTGGTAGGCAGACTTGAGATCCACCGTGGAGAAAACCTTGTATTGTGCAATCCTGCTTACCAGGTCAACTATACAGGGGAGAGGGTACGCATCCAGCTGCGTAAACCTGTTGATGGTCTGGCTATAGCCGATGACCATCTTATGTTTCTCCCCGGTCTTTATCACCACTACTTGAGCCCTCCAGGGGCTGTTGCTCACTTCGATGACCCCTTCCTTCAGCAGCCTTTGGACCTCTGACCTGATGAATGTCCGGTCCTGGGCACTGAACCGTCTGCTCCTGGTGGCGACGGGTTTGCAATCCGGGGTGAGGCTAGCAAACAGGGAAGGCGGGTCGACCTTAAGGGTCGCGAGGCCGCAGACAGTAAGGGGGGTATAGGGCCGCCAAATTTAAAGGTCAGGCTTTGCAGATGGCACTGCAGAGGTGCGGCAGAACGTACAGGCGGAAATTGCGGAATTCCCTGCCTTGGACAGTGAGGTTCGCTAGGCAGAACCCTTTTATCTCCACCGCGTGTGACCCGGAGGCCAGGGAGATCCTTTGGTTTACGGGATGGGTGACAAGGGAACAGCGCCTTACCGTGTCGGGTTGCACAAAGCTTTCCGTGCTCCCGGAGTCGATCAGGCACGACGTCACGTGGCCGTTGATGGCGATCATTGTAGTGGCTTTCGCTAGCGTCCGGGGCCGACTCTGGTCCAGAGTTACGGAGGCCATCCAAGATGGCGTCAGCCACGGGTCACACATGGAGTCCGGGGATGCCGACGATGGCGGCGGCGAGGGACAAAATGGCGGCACCCACCCGTCCAGCGTGGTGGCCGGGGGCCGTGGGTCGCACGCGGCCTTGGGAAGGAGGGCGGCGGTGGGTCTTTGACGGCCGGGACCTGAAAGAAAGGCTGCCGATAGTCGCTGGCGACCGCGGCCACGGTGCGGGCCTGGCAGACCCTGACTTAGTGACCCTTCTTGCCCCACCCTTTGCAGGTGGCGGTACGGGCCGGGCAGCGCGGGCGGGGATGATTCACCTGCCCGCAGAAGAAACAGCGTTGGTCGGCGGCGATAGCACAGGCTTGTGGGGCTAGCGGAAAAGTCTGGGGGGCTGCCGCGACGGGGTGCCACGCAGCTCAGGGGGGCGCGGCGCGTCCGGGGGCAAAAGCCAGCGCGTTTTTATACACATCATCCATGGACCCCGCTAGGGCCCGTGCCTCAGTGAGACCCAGTGTGTTCATTTCAAAGAGCCTTCTGCGGTTGTCGGGGGAAGTCATACCTGCCACGAAAGCAACCCTAATTAAACGTTCCGTGTGCTCGTTCCCCGAAACTGGTGGGCAGCCAGAGCTTCGGCCCAGCACTAGCAGTGCCCGATAGAAGTCTTCCAGTGTTTCTTCAGGGCTTTGCCTTCTAGTTGCCAGCAGGTGACGGGCGTAGACCTGGTTCACAGGACGGATATAATGTCCTTCTAGCAGTTCGATCGCTGCATCATAGTTCACCGCCTCCTTGATCAGAGGGTAGATCCCAGGGCTGACCCGCGAGCGTAGAAGATGCATTTTCTGCCTTTCCGTGGGGGTGTCGGCGGCCGTGTCGAGGTAACCCTTAAAACACGCCAGCCAATGCTTGAAGATAGCAGCAGAGTTGTCTGCGTGGGGGCTGAGCTGAAGGCACTCCGGCTTGATGCGGAGGTCCATCCTTTTAACTGAAATAATAGCTGATTAAATTGATGCACAATCAATTATTCTTGAGACAAGGTGAGTCATAACTTATAGGCTTTAATCAACTGGAACTGTTCCCAGCAGCTTTGATACAGAAAGTGAAGGCTGCTGGGATGGCATTGGTTCTTATACTCCGCCTCTCAGGGCGGAGCTATATACATTAGCCAATGGTAGATCCTGGGTCTAGCCAATGGTCAGCCACCTCTTAGGTACTGCAATACCTGGTATTACCAAAAACCTCAGGCAGCGTTTGAGGGCCTTGGGGCAGTGGGGGAGTGGGAGCTCCATGAGGGGGTGCCTGCGGTCAGGATCGGGCCCCAGAACTCCGTTCTGGACCACAAAGCCGAGGATGGCTAAGCAGTTCGTGCTGAACACGCACTTCTCCTTGTTGTAAGTGAGATTTAGGAGAGTAGCGGTGTGTAGAAATTTAGCAAGGTTGGCGTCGTGGTCCTGCTGATCATGGCCGCAGATGGTGACATTGTCTAGGTATGGAAAGGTGGCCCGCAGCCCGTACCGGTCGACCATTCAGTTCATCTCCCTTTGGAAGACCAAGACCCCGTTTGTGACGCCGAAGGGGACCCAAAGGAAGTGGTCTCGGCGGTCGTCTGCCTCGAAAGCGGTGTATGGATGGTCCGATTTACAGATAGGGAGCTGGTGGTAGGCGGATTTCAGGTATATTGTTGAGAAGACCCGGTACTGCGCAATCTGGTGAACCATGTCAGATATGCGTGGGAGGGGGTACGCGTCGAGCTGCGTGTACCGGTTGATGGTCTGGCTGTAGTACACGACCATGCGGTGTTTCTCCCCAGTTTTATCTACTACCACTTGAGCTCTCCAGAGGCTGGTGCTGGCCTCGATGATGCCTTCCCGAAGCAGTCGCTGGACTTCGGACCTGAGGAAGGTCTTGTCCTGGGTGCTGTATCGTCTGCTCCTGGTGGCGACGGGTTTGCAATCTGAAGTTAGATTGGCATAGAGGGAAGGTGGGTAGACCTTTAGGGTCGCGAGGCCGCACACAGTAAGGGGTGGTAAGGGCCCGCCGAATTTCAGGGTTAGGCTCTGGAGGTTACACTGGAAGTCCAGGCCGAGGATAAGTGCAGCGCAGAGGTTAGGGAGGACGTAGAGGCGGAAGCCGCTGAATTCTACGCCCTGTACTGTGAGCGTGACCGGACAGTACCCCCGGATCGCTATGCAATGGGATCCGGAGGCCAGGGAGATATTTTGATTGGCGGGGTGTATCGTGAGGGAGCAGCACCTTACCATATCTGGGTGTATGAAGCTTTCGGTGCTCCCGGAGTCTAGCAGGCAAGAGGTTACATGTCCTTCGGCTTTCACGCTGGTGTGCCCATGTGCTGAGGGGTAGACAAGATCTTGTAGACAAGACCTGAAGATCTTGAGGGTTACAAAATGGCGGCGCCATGGAACGCACATTGTAGGGGTGGAACAAGATGGCGGCGCCCATGAAACGCACGTGTTGTGCGGAGGGGAAGGTGGCGGCACCCACTGGCCACACGTGGACTGAGGGGGGGGATGGCGGCACCCATTGTCCGTGACCGGTGGGGGTGGGGGCGATAGCAGCTACTGAGCGGGCCTGGCACACCGTGGTGAAGTGGCCCTTCTTTCCGCAGATTTTACAAAGGGCAGCGCGGGCAGCGTTGGCGGGGGTGCTTCTGTTGGCCGCAAAAATAGCATCGGGCCCCCCCGGGGTTCACTGGCTGGTGTGCAGCGCAGGCTTATTGGGTGGGCAGCGCCCCCCGCTGGGGCGGCTGTCTGTGGGGTCCACGAAGTGTAGGAGGGGTGGGCCGCACGATTGGGGGTGTAGGACTGGACGTTGCACAGGGCGACCGTCATGGAGAGCGCTAGAGTTTTAGTCTCTGCGAGTTCACACGTGGCCCCTTCTAGGAGTCACTGGCGTATGAGATCTGACCCAATTCCAGTCACAAAAGCGTCTCCATAAGGAGGTCTGAGTGTTCCTTGTCCTTAACGGCCTGACAGTCACAGTCCCGGACTAGTGGGATTAGGGCCCACCAGAAGTCTTCTATGGACTCAACAGGGAGTTGAGGGCGCGTGGTGAGTGCGTGCCTGGCGAAGAGCATGTTCGTCTTCTGTGCGTAGTTGTCCTTGAGTAGAGTCATGGCTTCGGCGCGTCCTTGATTAACGGAAAGACTTTGGAGTTCAACCTGGAATTTTGAACAGGGGTTGGCGCCGCATTGATATGAGCTTCAAAGCAAGCTAGTCAGTGCTGGAAGTCCTTTCTGGCATCGCTTGAGTGCGGATCCAGCTGCAGGCGATTCGGTTTGATACGGAGGTACATCCTCAGAAACCGATAGCAATAAATTGAGGCACAATCAATTGTGCAAAAGACGATAGTTGAATCCAAACTGAGGCTTTATTGCTATCAGGTGTGTGACCTCCCACAGCAGCTGGCGAAATGGCTGCTAGCTGGAGGCCACGCATATTTATACCCCGCCTCCTGGGCGGAGCCAGCAGGCAGGGACTACCGGTGAACCTGTACTGCAGGTTCTACCGGACATCCTCTAATACAGGTACAACAGTGGTTTACCACAATCCCTCTATATTCCGCCTGAAACATCTAAATCCTGGAACGTTTAGCTGCCAATCCTGTCCTTCCCTCAACCAGGCCTCTGTAATGGCAACATCATAGTTCCTGGCAGCTCAGTATCCTGGGATATTGCATCGTCAGGCGAGGCAGTGGGAGGAGGTTATTAAAGAGGAGTCGGTGTCACAATATTGATTAAGTAGTCAATTAATGCAGTGAGGAGAGATAATATTTTAGTAGGCTCCTCAACTGGGGCAATATGCGTGGAAATTAAAAACAAAAAGGAGGCAATCATGTTGCTTAGAGTGCACTACAGTCCCCCAAATAGCCAGGAAGAGAGAGAAGAGCAAATATGTAGGCAAATCTCAGAGAAGTTATAAAAACGTTAGGATAATAATAGGTGATTTTAACTTACCCAGTATTAATTGGGATACTCAGACTGTGAAAAGGCTTGGAGGCGGCAGAATTCTTAAACTGAATCCAAAGAAAACATTTTAAGCCAGCATGTAGAAAGTCCCACAAAAGAGGGGATGGTACTTGACCTAGTTTTAGGGAATGAAGCCCAGTGGGAGAGCATTTTGGTTATAGTGATCATAACTCAGTAAGATTTAAGGACATTATGGAAAAGGACAAAGATGTACCATACCATTTCACTTTGTGGCACATAGAGAACATAATGGGAGTGATTTTCCGGCTGCATTGCAACCGGCACTGATCATGCCATTCCCGGTGAATAGCGGGAGAACCCCCAAGCGGGTTTTGCACCAGGCGCCGAACGGATCATGATGCTCCCGACCTGCGTAGCCCAACGCGACCTGGACTATGCCCTCGCTAAACGTCATCCAGATCGGCATATTTAAATTAGTCTTAAAACATCATTTAAATGTATGCAGCCCATTCGAGGTGAGAGTTTCCTGGCTCCTGCTATTCACCGCTCCAGCATGATGCCGGCGCCAATCAGCACTGATTTCCCAAAACAGAAACCAGGGGCGGGATTCTGTGATCCTGAGGCTAAGTATTGACGCCGTCGGAAACGCGGTTGCGTTTCTCAACGGCGTCAACACGGCCTCAGGATCAGCAATTCTGGCCCCTACAGGGGGCCAGCACGGCACTGGAGCGGTTCATGCCGCTCCAGCTGCTGATCCCAGCGTCAACTGGGCGCCGCGGGATCCGCGCATGCGCAGTGGCTCCCTTCAATGCGCCGGCCCCGGCGCAACATGGCGCAGGGCTACAGAGGCAGGCGTGGAAAAAAGGAGGCCCCCAGCCAGAGAGGCCGGTCTGCCGATCGGTGGGCCCCGATCGTGGGCCAAGCCACATCGGAGGTCCCCCCCCCGGGGTCGGATCCCCCTCCCCCCCCCACAGGCCGCTCCCCCCCCTCCCCCCGACCCTTCCACGCCGAGTTCCCGCCGGCTGAGAGCAGGTGTGAACAGCGCCGGCGGGACTCTGTTTTTTTACAATGGCCGCTCGGACCATCCCAGCATCGGGGCAGCGTTGCACGATTCGCGCCGGTCGTGGGGATTCTCCGGCCGGCCCTGGGCTGAGAGAATCCCGCCCCAGATGTGATGTCTATGCTGAGGTCTCAGAGGCCATTAGAATCCCCGAGCGGTCGGGGACAGGGCAGGCCAGTACCAGGATGTCAAGGGCCACTGCCAAAGTGCAAGGCCTGAGGGGAGCCATGGCTATGAAAGGGGGGTGAGGAGGGCATGAAGGGGGTACACAAAGGAAACACCTGAAGGGGGTGAATGAAGGGTGGGGGTATGAAGGGATATAGGAAGGGTGGGAGGGTATGAAGTGCGGGTATGAAGGCGGGTGAAGGGGGGCATGAAGCGAAGGGAGTGAAAGAAGGGGCCTGCAGCAGGTGCAGTGCAGAGGGCCTGATGGGGGTTGGGGCTGAAAGGGGGGGTTGCTGAAAGTGGGTTGCCTTAAAGGTGAGGGAGGCATCTGCGACCCCATCAAGGGGTATGCTCACTTGTGGGAGGGGGTGGGGCGATGCCCTGATGCTGACGAGGATGGATGGGGATGGAGACGGGTCACCTTCACGCCTGGTGGTGATTGGGGGGAGGGGGTTTGGTGCGGACATTTAGTGATGCAGGGGAAAGTGGAAGGTTGCCCCTCCAGGGCCAAGGGTTGTGGGTGTTGCGGGGGGGGGGAGGGGGGGGAGGGGGGGTTGTGATGTCCATGGGCCGGGGGTATGGGGGATACTTAACTTAACTTTGAGACTTTGAGATCTGGGCACCCTTTTAGGGTACCACGATCTCTGAGGAGCCGGTGTGAGGTGCTCTCTCCAGAAAAATGTTGTGGGATATTTCAGTGAGAATCTCCCCAAACTCCAAAAAAACTGACGGGAATCACCCCACGATCCCTGCCCAAAATGGCACTTTGGGAGAATTTCGCCAAACAGGTCGATGAGTCCATTCGGTAGAATTAATTTAAAAAGAAACTAACCAGTCGCTGGCTGCCCAAATCTCACATAATTCAATTGTTAATGAGACCACAAAATGGACAGCCCGAGGTCCAGCTCGCAACGGGCCTTTGGTGCCACTTGTCAGGTGTAGGACCCGAAAGCAATTTTCAGGAAGCAAAGGTAAGAACTTGTACCCCACATGCTCTGCCTGGTGGGTATCAGATGAGGTGTGTGGTGAATGTATTATAGTAACCATTCACCACTGTACTACACTGTACCACGCTGTTGCCCATGTGGGCTCCACCTATGGACCATTGTACTGTACTACACTGATTGTATCATGTTGGTGCCCTTGTGGGCTCCGCCCATGGCTCCGTCCCCTTGAGGGTAGGTATAAAGAGCAGCTGCCCTGTAGGCGGCTCTCATTGCAGAGCAGTCGCAGGCAGGCACTGTTCTAGTTGATTAAAGCTACTGTTCACTTCAACTCTGTGTCTCGTATGAATTGATGGTCGCATTAATTTAATCAACTACAACATCGCGGTGGAAGCAGCCCTCAAACCTGATCGACTGGAACTCGACCCACAGGCCGCGGAAGCCAAAGGGATTTTTTCACACTGGCTCCGATGTTTCGAGGCCTACCTCACCGCCTCCTCCTCGCCCTCCGTCACCGACGAACAGAAGCTGAGCCTCCTCCACGCCAGGGTGAGCCATCGAATCTCCGTACAACTCGAGGAAGCGACCATATACGCAGACGCCCTCGCGATGCTGAAGCACCTATACGTGAGGCCAGTGAATGAAGCGTATGCGCGGCATCTCCTCACCACTCACCGCCAACGCCCTGAGAAATCGCTGGAGGAGTACCTACGTGACCTCAAGGCCCTCGCGCGAAGCTGCAACTACAAGGCCGTCACGGCCTCCCAACACATATAACTTGCCGTCCGGAACACTTACGTGGCTGGGGTCCGGTCCAACTATAAGTCCTCCAAACCACAGGCCTGACCCTCAGACTCACAGGCCCGCAGACCCCGCAGCGTGGCTGCGTGCCTGCCAGCTCCGCCCCCTTCGGACGCGTCATCTGCCTCGTGCTGTCCGTGGGGGCAGCCATCTTCGACTCTGCACAACACGTGCGACCTACGGTGGCCGCCATCTTGGCCACCATCTGCAACGCCGCCTGACACGTGCGACCGACGGGGCCGCCATCTTGGGACCACACCACCACGTCGGCTACCCGCAACTCGACGCGGTCACCCTCGACCAGTCACGCCGGATCTCCATGATGACCGTCTGGGTCAATGGACACGAAACGCCTTGCCTGTTTGACTCCGGGAGCACAGAGAGCTTCGTTCACCCAGACACGGTAAGGCGCTGTTCGCTCCAAATCTGCCCCGCGCTTCAAACAATCTCCCTCGCTTCCGGATCGAACTCAGTGCAGATACGGTTGTACACCGACGCGAATACGCAAACTTTAAGCTATTTGTACGCCCCGATCTCTGCGCTCCTCTTCCGTTGGGACTGGACTTCCAGTGCAACCTCAGGAGCCTGACCCTGAAGTTCGGCAGCCCCTACCCCCTCTCACCCTATGTAGCCTCGTGACCCTGAAGGTCGACCCTCCCCCGCTCTTCGAAAATCTCACTGCCGACTGTAAACCCGTCGCCACCAGGAGCAGGCGGAACAGTATCCAGGACAGGACTTTTATCAGGTCCGAGGTCCAGCGACTCTTGCGGGAAGGGATCATCAAGGCCAGCAATAGCCCCTGGAGAGCTGAGGTGGTGGTCGTCAGGACCGGGGAAAAGAACCGGATGGTTGTAGACTACAGCCAAACCATAAACCGGTACACGCACCTCGATGCGTACCCCCTTCCCCGGATAGTGGACATGGTTAATCAGATCGCACACTACCGGGCGTTCTCCACGGTGGTTCTGAAGTCTGCATACCACCAGCTCCCAATCCGTCCGGAGGACCACCACTACACGGCCTTTGAGGCAGACGGCCGCCTCTTCCACTTCCTCCGGGTCCTCTTTGGCGTCACCAACGGGGTCTCGGTCTTTAAAAGAACGATGGACCAAATGGTGGACCCGTACGGGCTGCGGGCCATATTTCCGTACCTGGACAACGTCACCATCTGCGGCCACGACCAGTAGGACCATGACGCCAACCTCCAGAAGTTTCTCCAAACCGCCCAAGCCCTCAACCTCACTTATAACAAGGAGAAATGCGTTTTTCGCATAACCAGACTAGCCATCCTCGGCTATGTCATGGAAAACGGAGTTCCAAGGCCCGGCCCCGACTGTATGCGCCCCCTCCTGCAACTCCCCCTTCCCCACTGCCCCAAGGCCCTGAAAAGGTGCCTCGGGTTCTTTTCCTAATACGGCCAGTGGGTCCCCAACTATGCGGACAAAGCCCGCCCACTGATCAAAGCTACCATCTTCCCACTGGTGGCTGAGGCCCGCCAGGACTTCAGACGCATCAAGGCAGATATTTCCAAGGCCGCGATGCGCGCGGTGGATGAATCCGTCCCCTTCCAGGTGGAGAGCAACGCGACAGAGGTTGCCCTCGCCGCTATCCTTAACCAGGCGGGTAGGCCGTACCCTCAACGCCTCCGAACGTCGACATCCTCAGTCAAGACAGAAGCTCAAGCTATCGTGGAAGCTGTATGGCACTACCTCGCTGGTAGGAGGTTTACCCTCGTCACCGACCAACGGTCGGTAGCCTTCATGTTCGACAATACACAGCGGGGCAAGATAAAGAACGATAAGATCATGAGGTGGAAGATCGAACTCTCCACCCAAAATTACGATATGGTGTATCGTCCTGGGAAGCTCAACGAGCCCCCAGATGCCCTGCCCCGCGGCACATGCGTCAGCGCACAAGGTGACTGACTCCGGGCCATCCACGATGACCTCTGCCACCCGGGGGTCACCCGGCTTCTCCACTACATCATGGCCCGCAACCTGCCCTACTCCACCGAGGTCGTCAGGGCCATGACCACGGACTGCCAAATACGGGGCTCCTCGTTTATGAGCGACGGACTGCGCCAGTACCTGCTCGGGAAGGGCACCGCCTCGAGCAGGATTACCAGTTACAACCCCCGGGGAAATGGACAGGTGGAGAGGGAAAACGTGACGGTATGGAAGGCCGTCCTCCTGGCCCTACAGTCTAGGAATCTCCCAGTTTCCCACTCGCACTCCACTCCATTAGGTCACTCCTTTGCACAGCCACGAACGAGACCCCTCATGACCGTCTGTTTGTTTTGTCACCACCTAAATTGGCCAACTCCTGATTTAATATGGCGAATGGCAAAGGCTGATGGGAAAGTCAGCCAACAAGACTGAAACCAGCGGCTGCAGGTTTGCTGTGTATTTACCTCTGCAAAAGCCAGACACATCGATACCAGTGGCCATCAGCATAACAAAGTAGCAGCCACCTACATACTGATGAGCGATCCCCGGGAACAATAAGTAACATTTTGGACACACAAAGCAAAGCCAGACTCCTCGGCACCTGCAGGAGCCAACACAAAGGAGGTGAACGAGCACCTCAAGACCGCCCATTGATCAGGGAACCGCTCCAGTATTGGAGAAAATCGAACCAAGCGATTGGGACAAAGTCCAATCACTTGGGACCAGGTACAGGGTCCGCCCCGAAAGGCGGGAAGCCCCTGGGGTCTATAAGAGTTAAGCCCCAAGTTCAAATCGCTCTCTTCAGCAGCTCCTCTTCGCTCTCTTCTTCCTGCCCGGGTCACCCAGCAACACAAACCAGCATTGACCGTGACTGGTGCAGTGATCGTCGATTGACGTAAGTCTTAATTCAACGCTCGCTACGAGATAGGCGCTCCTAGCTACCAATCCGTACCAACTTTGAATCCCGCAGACTCAGAACCCGAACGAAAGGCCATTTGTTCCCCTGACCTGGTGGGCCAGTCCGACGTTAAGTATAGGCCTGTTAGTTGTAGAAGTAGCTTAGACGTAGAATTTGTGCATGAGTAACGATTACTGTGTATAATAAATGTGCTTTGGTTTAAATCTGACTAATTGGTGTATTGGGTTATTGATCATTACTTGGACTTGAACCTCGTGGCGGTATCATAAAGATACCTGGCGACTCGAGAGCAAAGGTAATAAAACAGAGCAATTGAACCAAGGAGAAAATCAGCAACATTATTTGGCGACTCCGCCGGGACTCGATCTAGAAGTGGAAAACCACTCCGTGAGAATCCAGAATTTGAATTAGAGATCCAATTGGAAACAGAAAACCACAAGCGTTCAAGCTGTTCTGATCAATACTCACAAATTCGGAAGTGTGTGTATGCATGCGTAACTAACAGGGCTATAAGGTAAAACTGACAGATTTTTTGTTGCGACAAAACTGTCGGAAGTTTGTATATCAGAAAGTAGCAAAAGCCGTACCCGTATTTACAGCACCGCCTTAATATCCCTGTCCCAAATTTGAAGAGCAGCATTCGGATAGGAAAGATGGCAATGCAGGCAATGCAACGCTTCATGAACCCAGAGGAATTTGCGGTCGCAGCGACCAGCAGCAGTAGAGTGGGACAATGTCCCATTTGGGAGGAAGAGATCAGGAAATATCTCAGAGGGAAAGGATGGCCCCTTTGGAATGAATTCTATGACAACGAGGAATCAGGTCCCGGGAGTATAGGACATACTTGGTGGGAGAACCTGAGCGAGATCCACAAAAAGAGCTTAGGGAAAGCTCGCAAGCCAATGGCAATCGTGTCCTGCTTGGCACAATTGCGAGGCACAGAGGACGTCGTTAGGAAGCTCCGGAAAGAAGTTGAGGGCATATATCGAATGAGTAAGGTCGATGTAAGTGAGGTAGAAAAGGAGAATTTGGAATTGAGAAGGAAGTTGGCAGCAAAAGACGGAAAGGTGGAGGATGCCAAAAGGGCACACCAGTCTTGTCTGGCACACCTAAGCAGCTTCCAGTCTCAATATGAAAAGGCCTATCAGGACACGCAACGTGCAGTCCTGGTACGTGAAGAAACAGAAAAGCAGGTAGAAGCATTACAGAGACAGTGTAGTGACCTCAAGGCAGCATTAAGAGCACTCCATGCTGCCACCACAGAACAAAGACAAAGCACGTTAGATCACGCAAAGTGCCGGAAGCAGATTGCAGAGCTGCAATCGCTGCTTTCTGTTCAGAAAGGTTTCCAGGAAACCTTTGGAGAAAAATTAGATCAGGAAGACGGCCCTGATTGGGAAGAATTGAATGAAACAGCGCAGAGATATGTTCCGGGAACATGTGTGCAGGGAAAGCCACAAAAGAGGAAAGCGCCCCAACCCCCCACACAGCAGATAGTTCAAGCTCCAATGAACCCAGTCACCACCCACCACACAGCCACATTGGACGATGCAGAATTTCTATACTCCACCCCCTTAACAGTGACCCAATTCCAGCGAGAAAATCACACCGTTCCTCCCCACCTCAGACACCCACCATTTCTTTGCCACAGTAAAGCATCAGACGACCATGTACGGCTTGGATGAGCGAGAGCATGTAAAGCTCACCGTTTTAAGTTTAGACCCTTCAGTAGCCGCAGCCCTTCCCGACCCACAGAATGTAGGAGGAGGCACCCTTGCAGAAATGCATACCGCGATCCTGGATGCGATCGGGTATAACCGGGGTGACCCCGTAGATGGCCTCAACAAATGTAGGCAAAATAAATCCCAGCACCCCACAGCGTTTGCTGGATGCCTGTGGATCCACTTTGCAGCAGTCTTTGGAGACTTAGACCATGCCCATTTGTCCCCAGGCAACATGGCCAAATGGACCCGCACCCTTATCTCCCATGCCACAGGAACAGGACAGAAAGCTTGCACGAGTTATGATCCCTCAGAGGAGACCCATAACGAGAAGTGGGTAGTGAAAAGATTGTCCCGTGCTTGGGAGCAATCTATACAAAGCAAACCCGCAGTCAAGATTCCTGAGGAAAAGCAGGCCGCCGCAGATATACAGGCAGTTACCACACACCAGAACCCCGCATGGGTGAATGAGGGAAAGAACAGCCCCCCACCCAAGTCACAGGAGTGTTACAATTGTGGACAGTTGAGACATTTCGCAAGAGAGTGCAATGCCCCTAGAAAGCCACAGAGAGCCCAGCAGACGGGCACTCTGAGTAAGAAAAAGACAGAGCCCATTCATAGTGTTAGCGCCCGTTCAGATCAGACGGACTTGACCGGAACGGACTGACGGTGTACGGGCTCCCTCAGTTGGGTCTGCGACACCCTTTGGGATAGGTCCGGACGACCGGTAGTTGCAGCGAAAATTCGGGGACAGCCCATCGAATTTCTATAGGACACAGGAGGGTCCCGCACCACCATAAATTCCTCCACCCTTTTTCAAAAAGACACGTGGCCCACTACAGCCGCTATCACCCTCAGCGGCTTTACAGGCCACTCACAGCAGGGACACATCACAGCCCCTGTACCCATTCAAATCGGTACCATCACCACCAAGCACCCCGTAGTTTTAGTTGACCTGCCCCACACAGCAGAACACATTCTGGGAATCAATTTCATGAATTCCCATAATCTTTCATTCGATCCAGTCAACCAGTGTGTCTGGAAGATGGCAAAATCCGCAAGAGCCCCCGCAAAGGTCAACATAGGAGAATACGTGAACAAAATTAGCGCATGAGGCGAATTTTCGTTCAACCCGACTACGCTTAGTACGGACAAGCAGGTTAGGGCAGTTCTGCAAAAGAACAGGGCAGCATTCGCGACCCACAAGCATGACTGTTGTCGGATGACTGGCTCCGTACAAGTAACAGGACCTGACCCTAGACCCCCAAAACAGTATGGATTTCCCCAGGAGGCAGAGGGTGAAATCTCAAAGGTAATAGAAAGCTTATTAGAGCAGGGCATACTTAGATCAGTAGCCTCCACTAATAATGCCCCGCTTTGGCCAGTGAGAAAGCCCGATGGATCATGGCGACTGACCATCGATTACCGGGAACTCAACAAAACCACCCCCGCAGCAGCCCCCACAGTAGCCACAAGTCCCGAGACCATGCTCAAGCAGGGACTCAATAGCCGATTCTTTACGGTTTTGGATGTCAGTAATGGATTCTGGTCCATTCCATTGGCAAAGGCGTGCCAGTACAAATTTGCCTTCACCTTTAAAGCACAGCAGTACACGTGGACATGCCTGCCACAAGGCTTCCACACCTCCCCCTCCATTTTCCACCGGCAGCTGGCAAATGGCTTAGCCAAATTCTCTCACCCCGAATGTCTGGTTCAGTACGTAGATGACCTACTACTGTAGACAGACACCAAGGAAGAGCACATTGAGCTTCTGTCCGAACTCCTGGAACTCTTACACTCAATCGGTTGTAAAGTCAACCCCAAAAAGGCCCAGATTTTGGAAGATAAGGTGATATATTTGGGAACAATTATCACACATGGTAAACACGAGATCAAGCATAAAAGGATTGACTCGATTGCTAAATTGCCCCTTCCCCAGAACGTTTCAGCCCTCCGGTCATTTTTAGGACTGGTTGGCTACTGCCGAAACCACATTGACGGTTTCGCCAGCAAGGCAGCACCCCTCTCAGACCTCCTAAAGAAAGGAGCCCCCTGGGAATGGCTTCCGCAGCATACGGATGCTGTGGACTCTTTAAAACAGGCACTCATAGCAGCCCCCGCACTACAAGTTCCAGACCCGCTTTCCCCTTACGCTATAGAGGTAGCAACCACAGACCACACCCTTTCGGCCATGCTCCTCCAGGAACGGCACGACCAGTTAAGGCCCGTAGCTTACACCTCCAGAATTTTAGATGCTGTGGAGCAGGGATTTTCAGCCTGTGAGAGGCACCTGCTCGCAGTATTTTGGGCATTGCAGTATTTTTCATATATTACCGGACTGAACCCCATCACAATTCTCACCGAACACACCCCCACCCAACTTTTACTGGACGGACGACTCAAGGACGGTACAGTAAGCCAGATTAGAGCAGCTAGATGGACCCTTCTCTTGCAGGGACGGGACATCACTGTTAAACGGACAAAGACGCACACCTTTTTAGCCGACAACCTACAGTACCCCGGAACCCCCCATGAATGTGAAATTATCTCTCCACACCACAACACAGGCCCCTTTATCGCTAAAACACCCCCCAGACAGATAGGTAGTTCAACGCAGAGCCCCCAGCACACAGACACGTGTGAGCCCATAAAGATCTATGTGGATGGATCTTCCACAGTCTTGGGTGGGAAGCGCATAACAGGTTGCGATATCTATGTCGAGGGCGCGCTCTCGAGGAAATATCAATAAAACTGCCAGGACACTTAGGCGCGCAGGCAGCAGAACTTGCAGCCATCGCATATATAGTGGAACACCCAGATTCCTTCCCCAGCCCAGCAGACATATACTCGGACAGTTTCTATGTCTGCAACAGCCTTACGGAATTCCTGCCCCTGTGGAAAGCAAGAGTATTTGTTTCCGCAGACGGAAAACCCCTCCCCTCAGCCCCATTGCTCCGTCACATTTTAGAGAGAGCCCAGAACAGGACCTTTGGGATAGTCAAGGTTCGTAGTCACCATCGTTCCTCCCCTCCTGGAAATGTGAAAGCTGACGCACTGGCTAAGGCAGGTTCCAGGCATGGATATTTTTGGGCACCCCCCGAAAGCGAACCCGTGAGTGCAGTTCAGGTCTCACAGACAAAGATCGAGGAACTAGTGGAGGCCCAGAAGCAGAACAGCAATCTCAGGGAGATTGTAAAAGGAAAATATCCAGCACCCTATGAGAAGTTCAAAAATGCACTGACCACACATGACTGTGTGGTGTGAAAAGAAACCCTTTATGTGGTTCCTGAACAGGACAGGAATCAACTGATTTGTTTGTTCCATGACGGTCACGGACATCAGGGAAACGATCCCACTACAGCCCATCTCAAGCAACTTTGTTGGTGGCCGAATTTAAAGGATGATGTAAATCACTACATAGCGAATTGTCTTATCTGTGCCCAGAATAATCCAGACAGATATGCCAAAAAGGCTCAACTCAGCCACACCCGACCCGTTAATGGCCCCTGGACTAACCTCCAGATTGATTTTATAGGACCATTGCCCCCTTGCAGGAAAGGCGAAAATATGTACTTGTGGTCATTGACACATTTACGAAATGGGTGGAAGCATTCCCAGCCCGCACAAACACTGCAAAAACCACAGCCAAGATTTTGACCCACCACATCTTTACAAGATGGGGACTCCCCCGCAGCATTGAATCTGACCAAGGTTCCCATTTTACGGGACGTGTCATGCAGAACGTCCTCACGATATTTGGCATCACCCAAAAATTCCACATAGCATACCACCCACAGTCGAGTGGTATCGTGGAGCGCATGAATCGGACCCTAAAATCCACCCTCAGAAAAATGGTCCAGCAAAACAACACCACTTGGGACTCAGTCCTCCCCTTTGCGCTGATGTTTTTGCGTAATACAATTTCTACTTCCACAGGTTACACCTCACACACTCTCATGACCGGAAGCCTCATGAAAGGCACAGAATTTTTGTTCGGTTTAGACTTGACCAGCCCCGAAGTGACGGCCCTCACACACGAGAAAGCAGTAGAGCAATTAGTGGAAAATGTTAAAACGGCTCAGCTGGCAGCCGCAGTAAAATTAGGCACAAGGAAGAAACAGAGCAAGGCTTGTTTCGACAAGACAGTGCATGCGACTGAGTACAGTATAGGACAGCAAGTCATGCTCTCCGTATATAACCCCAGCACATTCCTATCACCAAAATACTCGGGTCCGTACTCCATTGCGGACAAAGTAAGCCCTTCCGTATATAAAATAAAGTATCCCAACGGTAAGACTGCGTGGTTCCATATCAACCAGCTGGAGGCATATGGAACACAGTCTAACCACGCACACCACATCATGCTCGACGCAGCACACCATGCCCCGCCCACAGCCAACGTAACCCTACCAACCCCCAACACATCCAGCCCAGCCATGGACTCGACCTCGACTCCACCCCCGAAATATACACTCCACCCCGGAACGCCCACAGACTGCAGCAGCAGAGACAGCGACTGTGACTCGGACGATAGCCACAGCACGCCTCCCTACTATCCCCATGCAACAGGACCCACACCCAGCGAATCCGACTACGATCCGAGTGATCCCTTCATAATCACTTTCCTAAACAAACCCCACCACCGACCACCGAACTACCATGACTACCCCGGTTCTGTCCCCACACAACTAGACACCAACTATTGGCACCGAGATAATCCGTTCCGACTCGTCCGCAACGACGAGAGCGACCCCACCTCACACCATGCAGCCCTTTCAGCCCTGATACACTCAAGGGTTTGGCACCCGGGAGAAGATGACGACCTTGAGTCTGACTCCCAGAACGAGAACCCCTTTGCGACCCTGTTCGCAACCGATAACTGAGGTGTCCAGATGATGTTTTAAAAGGAACCGCTTGGGAGAAGTGGTATCCTTTCTGATGGAACCTGCAGCATGTTTTATGTTGTTTGTAAGTTTGTTAAATGTTGTTTGTCAGACCGCAAACATTTTTTTACGGCCCCACGCCTTTTCGGCCGAGACCTCTGAGGACTTGCCCACAGAAATTTGCTATTGGCCAGACACTAGTTCAGCGGAACTAGTTTGTCTGCAGACACTTGTTCAGGTACCAGACGCCCGTTCGTAACTGCTCTTCTGGTTCAAGGAATGAACCAATACGGCAGCCCCACCTCGAGGACTACATTTCTTGTCCGTTCTTGTCGGTTGCTCAGGCAGTGGAGAAACGGCTTGGGACCCGCCCTACCTTGGAACTCCCCTCTTGTCAACTACACTCGGGTAGGGGAGACACGGCATTGGTAGCCGTCCTACCCGGGGACCCCATCCAACTCTTACCCGTCGCAGCCCATACGCACCTCATTTTGGAAGTTTTAGTTCAAAAAGTTTTGGTTTGTTTCAGGTAACCCTTAGGTTGCCAACCACATGCTATTTACATCCTGAAACATTTGGATGGTAAATCGCGCAGTCTGTGAGACGGCTCACACTGGTTCATTATTGGGAAGTGTGTCTTGTCCTAAAATTTGGTTTTTGAAAATAAAAATGAGGGAGTCACACATAGTGACCAATTATAAAGGGAGTAATTGGCACTAAGGGACAGACAGACTATCGTACGAGATGTTAAACCAAGATAGTTACAGACACTATGCTTGTTTCCACAGAACTCCAGAAGCTCCAGGACCGGAGAAGAGAAGAAAAGAAAAGAGAAGAGCCATGAGGACTTCCTTCACATGGGTCATCATCATAATAATGGACATTTGGTTGCAAGTGAGCGCAAACCCCATGACTTCAAGCCCCCCAGCCATTAATGTTTCACTTCCCCACAGCACCCAGAGCCCAGTCACCAGCGACACCACACCATCTTGGTGTGCCAGGTTTATAACCTGGTACTCTCTGTCATATGTAATAGAATCCTTACTGGTATTGGCGATACTCTGCTGCATCGTGCAGACTATGCGTCTAAGAAAATGGAGAAGGAGAGCCTACCGCGCTCAAATCCCAGTATATAGGATCAGATCCCCTATTTTCGGATACGACCAGACCCCCGACCCCCGCGATCTATAATAAAGAGCATTCATTTGCGGTTTTATTGTAAATAAAGAAATAAAGAAATGTTCATGAGCAAATTGTACGATCCTGAGCTTGACTGACAAGCCAGGAAAAATGTGTATAAACTGCTGTGATTTTGTTTGTATGGCTGAGGAAGTTAGAATAATGAAATGTTTAAGTGAGTGTAGTGTATTAAGAATAGTTAGAGGTTCCCATTTTTATTGTTTTGTAATGCATGTCCCTGTTTGACATAGCGCCCCTTAGAACTGTCAGTTAAATTTTTTTTGCATAGTTATGGTCAGTGTAGAGGCCATGAAAAAAGTGCTCACCGGGTCAGGGAATGGAAAGCAACATAGAACATAGAACATAGAACAATACAGCGCAGTACAGGCCCTTCGGCCCACGATGTTGCACCGAAACAAAAGCCATCTAACCTACACTATGCCATTATCATCCATATGTTTATCCAATAAACTTTTAAATGCCCTCAATGTTGGCGAGTTCACTACTGTAGCAGGTAGGGCATTCCACGGCCTCACTACTCTTTGCATAAAGAACCTACCTCTGACCTCTGTCCTATATCTATTACCCCTCAGTTTAAAGTTATGTCCCCTCGTGCCAGCCATTTCCATCCGCGGGAGAAGGCTCTCACTGTCCACCCTATCCAACCCCCTGATCATTTTGTATGCCTCTATTAAGTCTCCTCTTAACCTTCTTCTCTCCAACGAAAACAACCTCAAGTCCATCAGCCTTTCCTCATAAGATTTTCCCTCCATACCAGGCAACATCCTGGTAAATCTCCTCTGCACCCGCTCCAAAGCCTCCACGTCCTTCCTATAATGCGGTGACCAGAACTGTACGCAATACTCCAAATGCGGCCGTACCAGAGTTCTGTACAGCTGCAACATGACCTCCCGACTCCGGAACTCAATCCCTCTACCAATAAAGGCCAACACTCCATAGGCCTTCTTCACAACCCTATCAACCTGGGTGGCAACTTTCAGGGATCTATGTACATGGACACCTAGATCCCTCTGCTCATGCACACTTTCAAGAACTTTACCATTAGCCAAATATTCCGCATTCCTGTTATTCCTTCCAAAGTGAATCACCTCACACTTCTCTATATTAAAATCCATTTGCCACCTCTCAGCTCAGCTCTGCAGCTTATCTATATCCCTCTGTAACCTGCTACATCCTTCCACACTATCGACAACACCACCAACTTTAGTATCGTCTGCAAATTTACTCACCCACCCTTCTGCGCCTTCCTCTAGGTCATTGATAAAAATGACAAACAGCAACGGCCCCAGAACAGATCCTTGTGGTACTCCACTTGTGACTGTACTCCATTCTGAACATTTCCCATCAACCACCACCCTCTGTCTTCTTTCAGCTAGCCAATTTCTGATCCACATCTCTAAATCACCCTCAATCCCCAGCCTCCGTATTTTCTGCAATAGCCTACCGTGGGGAACCTTATCAAATGCTTTGCTGAAATCCATATACACCACATCAACTGCTCTACCCTCATCTACCTGTTCAGTCACCTTCTCAAAGAACTCAATAAGGTTTGTGAGGCATGACCTACCCTTCACAAAGCCATGCTGACTATCCCTGATCATATTATTCCTATCTAGATGATTATAAATCTTGTCTCTTATAATCCCCTCCAAGACTTTACCCACTACAGACGTGAGGTTCACCGGTCTATAGTTGCCGGGGTTGTCTCTGCTCCCCTTTTTGAACAAAGGGACCACATTTGCTGTCCTCCAGGCCTCTGGCACTATTCCTGTAGCCAATGATGACATAAAAATCAAAGCCAAAGGTCCAGCAATCTCTTCCCTGGCCTCCCAGAGAATCCTAGGATAAATCCCATCAGGTCCCGGGGACTTATCTACTTTCAGCCTATCCAGATTTGCCAACACCTCTTCCCTACGTACCTCAATGCCATCTATTCTATTAGCCTGGGGCTTAGCATTCTCCTCCACAACATTATCTTTTTCCTGAGTGAATACCGACGAAAAATATTCATTTAGTATCTCGCCTATCTCTTCAGACTCCACACACAATTTCCCATCCCTGTCCTTGACTGGTCCTACTCTTTCCCTAGTCATTCGCTTATTCCTGACATACCTATAGAAAGCTTTTGGGTTTTCCTTGATCCTTCCTGCCAAATACTTCTCATGTCCCCTCCTTGCTCGTCTTAGCTCTCTCTTTAGATCCTTCCTCGCTACCTTGTAACTATCCATCGCCCCAACTGAAACTTCACACCTCATCTTTACATAGGCCTCCTTCTTCCTCTTAACAAGAGATTCCACTTCCTTGGTAAACCACGGTTCCCTCGCTCGACACCTTACTCCCTGCCTGACCGGTACATACTTATCAAGAACACGCAGTAGCTGATCCTTGAACAAGCCCCACTTATCCAGTGTGCCCAACACTTGCAGCCTACTTCTCCACCTTATCCCCCCCAAGTCACGTCTAATGGCATCATAATTGCCCTTCCCCCAGCTATAACTCTTGCCCTGCGGTGTATACTTATCCCTTTCCATCATTAACGTAAACGTCACCGAATTGTGGTCACTGTCCCCAAAGTGCTCTCCTACCTCCAAATCCAACACCTGGCCTGGTTCATTACCCAAAACCAAATCCAACGTGGCCTCGCCTCTTGTTGGCCTGTCAACATATTGTTTCAGGAAACCCTCCTGCACACACTGTACAAAAAACGACCCATCTATTGTACTCAAACTATATCTTTTCCAGTCAATATTTGGAAAGTTAAAGTCTCCCATAATAACTACCCTGTTACTTTCGCTCTTATCCAGAATCATCTTCGCCATCCTTTCCTCTACATCCCTAGAACTATTAGGAGGCCTATAAAAAACTCCCAACAGGGTGACCTCTCCTTTCCTGTTTCTAACTTCAGCCCATACTACCTCGGAAGAAGAGTCCCCATCTAGCATCCTCTCCGCCACCGTAATACTGCTCTTGACTAGCAGCGCCACACCTCCCCCTCTTTTGCCTCCTTCTCTGAGCTTACTAAAACACCTAAACCCCGGAACCTGCAACATCCATTCCTGTCCCTGCTCTATCCATGTCTCCGAAATGGCCACAACATCGAAGTCCCAGGTACCAACCCATGCTGCCAGTTCCCCTACCTTGTTTCGTATACTCCTGGCATTGAAGTAGACACACTTCAAACCACCTACCTGAACACTGGCCCCCTCCTGCAACGTCAAATCTGTGCTCCTGACCTCTATACTCTCATTCTCCCTTACCCTAAAACTACAATCCAGGTTCCCATGCCCCTGCTGCATTAGTTTAAACCCCCCCAAAGAGCACTAGCAAATCTCCCCACCAGGATATTTGTGCCCCTCAGGTTCAGATGTAGACCATCCTGTCTGTAGAGGTCCCACCTTCCCCAGAAAGAGCCCCAGTTATCGAGAAATCTGAATCCCTCACGCCTGCACCATCCCTGTAGCCACGTGTTTAAATGCTCTCTCTCCCTATTCCTCATCTCACTATCACGTGGCACGGGCAACAACCCAGAGATAACAACTCTGTTTGTTCTAGTTCTGAGCTTCCATCCTAGCTCCCTGAAAGCCTGCCTGACATCCTTGTCCCCTTTCCTACCTATGTCGTTAGTGCCAATGTGGACCACGACTTGGGTCTGCTCCCCCTCCCCCTAAGGACCCGGAAAACACGATCCGAGACATCACGTACCCTTGCACCTGGGAGGCAACATACCAAACGTGAGTCTCTCACGCTCCCACATATGCTTTCTTGACTACCTTGTCCACTTTTGTTGCCACTTTCAAAGATCTGTGGACCTGTACGCCCAAAATGGTGGGATACTTTTTTATTTTGCTGGACCAAAGATGAAAATGGAAACATATTACCAACTGATGAGTAACATCATTGAAGCATCGTGAAAACTTAACCAGTATGTGAAAATCTCCAAACTGCCGTGCTGTGAAATTTGTAACATTTTATTGTGGAATTAGGAATTTTAAAATGTCATTCGGATGTTGAGATCGTTATACCCAAGAGTGGCCTCTTGTGGCTAAACAGAATAATTCATTTTTATTTTCTGCTGGGGAGCTGTCTTTTAAAATAAAAAGAAACATGGGCTTGGAATTTCCAAAATACTCCTAATCTCTCACTCTGATATCAGAAAGAGATTACTGGCAATTCTGGAGCAATGGCAAAAATAACCAACGAGGTTATTCCTCCAAGGTCTGCCACTTCTGTTTCAACAGAAGAACAGGAGACCCCGAATGGAACATCCTGGTAAAATTCATTTGGTAAATTTATTAATTTCTAATAGATTAATAAATTAATATTTCACCAAAACTCTAAGTTGTATCTATTATCCGAGGTGTTCAATATTTTTTATGTCAAAGTACAAAGAACAAAGAAAAGTACAGCACAGGAACAGGCCCTTCGGCCCTCCAAGCCTGTGCCGACCATGCTGCCCGTCTAAACTAAAATCTTCAACACTTCCTGGGGCCGTATCCCTCTATTCCCATCCTATTCATGTATTTGTCAAGATGCCCCTTAAATGTCACTATCGTCCCTGCTTCCACCACCTCCTCCGGCAGCGAGTTCCAGGCACCCACTACCCGCTGTGTAAAAGACTTGCCTCGTACATCTACTCTAAACCTTGCCTCTCGCACCTTAAACCTATGCTCCCTAGTAATTGACCCCTCTACCCTGGGGAAAAGCCTCTGACTATCCACTCTGTCTATGCCCCTCGTAATTTTGTAGACCTCTATCAGGTCGCCCCTCAACCTCCGCCGTTCCAGTGAGAACAAACCGAGTTTATTCAACTGCTCCTCATAGCTAATGCCCTCCATACCAGGCAACATCCTGGTAAATCTCTTCTGCACCCTCTGAAAAGCCTCCACATCCTTCTGGTAGTGTGGCGACCAGAATTGAACACTATACTCCAAGTGTGGCCTAACTAAGGTTCTATACAGCTACAACATGACTTGCCATTTCTTATACTCAATGCCCCGGCCAATGAAGGCAAGCATGCCGTATGCCTTCTTGACTACTTTCTCCACTAGTGTTGCCCCTTTCAGTGACCTGTGGACCTGTACACTTAGATATCTCTGACTGTCAATACTCTTGAGGGTTCTACCATTCACTATATATTCCCTACCTGCATTAGACCTTCCAAAATGCATTACCTCACATTTGTCCGGATTAAACTCCATCTGCCATCTCTCCGCCCAAGTCTTCAAACGATCTAAATCCTTCTGTAACCTCTGACAGTCCTCATCGCTATCCACAATTCCACCAACCTTTGTGTCTTCTGCAAACATACTAATCAAACCAGTTACATTTTCCTCCAAATCATTTATATATACTACGAACAGCAAAGGTCCCAGCACTGATCCCTGCGGAACACCACTAGTCACAGCCCTCCAATCAGAAAAGCACTCTTCCATTGCTATTCTCTGCCTTCTCTGACCTAGCCAGTTCTGTATCCACCTTGCCAGCTCACCCCTGATCCCGTGTGACTTCACCTTTTATAGCAGTCTTCCATGAGGGACCTTGTCAAAGGCCTTACTGAAGTCCATATAGACAACATCCATTGCCATACCTGCAACAATCATCTTTGTGACCTCTTCGTATCAAGTTAGTGAGACACGACCTCCCCTTCAAAAAACCATGCTGCCTCTCGCTAATACGTCCATTTGCTTCCAAATGGGAGTAGATCCTGTCTCGAAGAATTCTCTCCAGTACTTTCCCTACCACTGACGTAAGGCTCACGGGCTGTAGTTCCCTAAATTATCCTTGCTACCCTTCTTAAACAAAGGAACAACATTGGCTATTCTCCAGTCCTCTGGGACATCACCTGAAGACAGTGAGGATCCAAAGATTTCTGTCAAGGCCTCAGCAATTTCCTCTCTAGCCTCCTTCAGTATTCTGGGGTAGATCCCATCAGGCCCTGGGGACTTAGCTACCGTAATATTTTTCAAGACGCCCAACACCTCGTCTTTTTGGATCTCAATGTGACCCAGGCTATCTCCACACCCTTCTCCAGACTCAACAGCCACAAATTCCTTCTCTTTTTTGAATACTATGCAAAGTATTCATTTAGTACTTCCCCCATTTCCTCTGGCTCCACACATAGATTCCCTTGCCTGTCCTTCAGTGGGCCAACCCTTTCCCTGGCTACCCTCTTGCTTTTTATGTACGTGTAAAATTTTCCTTAACCCTATTTGCCAATGACTTTTCGTGACCCCTTTTAGCCCTCCTGACTCCTTGCTTAAGTTCCTTCCTACTTTCCTTATATTCCACACAGGCTTCGTCTGTTCCCAGCCTTCTAGCCCTGACAAATGCCTCCTTTTTCTTTTTGATGAGGCCTACAATATCTCTTGTTATCCAAGGTTCCCGAAATTTGCCGTATTTATCCTTCTTCCGCACAGGAACATGCCAGTCCTGAATTTCTTTCAACTGACATTTGAAAGCCTCCCACATGTCAGATGTTGATTTACCCTCAAACATCCGCCCCCAATCTTGGTTCTTCAGTTCCCGCCTAATATTATTATAATTAGCCTTCCCCAAATTTAGCACATTCACCATAGGACCACTCTTATCCTTGTCCACCAGCACTTTAAAACTTACTGAATTGTGGTCACTGTTCCCGAAATGCTCCCCTACTGAAACTTCTACCATCTGGCCGGGCTCATTCCCCAATACCAGGTTCAGTACAGCCCCTTCCCTCGTTGGACTATCCACATATTGTTTTAAGAAGCCCTCCTGGATGCTCCTTACAAACTCTGCCCTGTCCAAGCCCCTAGCACTAAGTGAGTCCCAGTCAATATTGGGGAAGTTGAAGTCTATCACAGTAACCCTGTTATTTTACTCCTTTCCAAAATCTGTCTACCTATCTGCTCCTCTATCTCTCGCTGGCTGTTGGGAGGCCTGTAGTAAACCCCCAACATTGTGACTGCACCCTTCCTATTCCTGATCTCTACTCATATAGCCTCGCTGCTGTCTGAGGTGTCCTCCCGCAGTACAGCTGTGATATTCTCCCTAACCAGTAGGGCAACTGCGCCACCCCTTTTACATCCCCCTCTATCCCGCCTGAAACATCTAAATCCTGGAACGTTTAGCTGCCAATCCTGTCCTTCCCTCAACCAGGTCTCTGTAATGGCAACAACATCATAGTTCCAAGTACTAATCCAAGCTCTAAGT
This sequence comes from Scyliorhinus torazame, assembly GCF_047496885.1. Classification (NCBI taxonomy): domain Eukaryota; kingdom Metazoa; phylum Chordata; class Chondrichthyes; order Carcharhiniformes; family Scyliorhinidae; genus Scyliorhinus; species Scyliorhinus torazame. The sequence goes on along the minus strand of NC_092713.1, from coordinate 250,598,812 downwards.
TCATCTGCCTTACCCGTTATCGGGCGTGATGTTCCCACTGTGTCGCGCGCGGTTGGCTCCACGACGGGTGTGACGGGTGAATCATGGGAGAGGCACAAATCGGGCTTCACGTCGGGCGTGGAACCTCATGCAAGACACCGACTTGCGGTGCCCAGTACTATCTGGATCACACCCTCACTGGGTGTAACTTAGATAATGATGTGGCTCATTTGGATTGGATTTGTTTATTGTCACGTGTACCGCAGCTCAAACAGATCATTAAGTACATGAAAATAAAAGAAAATAAAAAGAAAATACATAATAGGGCAACACAAGATACACAATGTAAATACATAGACAACGGCATCGGGTGAAGCATACAGGAGTATATTTACAGGTTGTTTAGGACTCTGGTAACAGTGGGGAAGAAGCTGTTTTTGAGTCTGTTTGTGCGTGTTCTCAGACTTCTGTATCTCCTTCCCGATGGAAGAAGTTGGAAGAGTGAGTACGCCGGGTGGGAGGGGTCTTTGATTATGCTGCCCGCTTTCCCCAGGCAACGGGAGGTGTAGATGGAGTCAATGGATGGGAGACAGGTTCGTGTGATAGACTGAGCGGTGTTCAAGACTCTCTGAAGTTTCTTGCGGTCCTGGGCCGAGCAGTTGCCATACCAGGCTGTGATGCAGCAAGATAGGATGCTTTCTATGGTGCATCTGTAAACGTTGGTAAGAATTAATGTGGACATGCCGAATTTCCTTAGTTTCCTGAGGAAGTACAGGTGCTGTTGTTCTTTCTTGGTGATAGCGTCGACGTGGGTGGACCAGGACATTTTTGGTGATGTGTACCCCAAGGAATTTGAAGCTGTTAACCATCTCCACCTCGGCCCCATTGATGCTGACAGGGGTGTGTACAATACTTTGCTTCCTGAAGTCAATGACCAGCTCTTTAATTTTGCTGGCATTGAGGGATAGATTGTTGTCGTTGCACCACTCCACTAGGTTCTCTATCTCCCTCCTGTATTCGGACTCGTCGTTATTCGAGATCTGGCTCACTATGGTCGTGTCGGCAGTAACGTTGTAGATGGAGTTGGAACCAAATTTTGCCATAGATACATAGAATACATAGATACACAGATACATAGAAGATAGGAGCAGGAGGAAGCTTTTGGCCTTTCGAGCCTGCTCCACCATTTATCACGATCATGGCTGATCATCCAACTCAATAGCCTAATCCTGCTTTCTCCCCATAGCCTTTGATCCCATTCTCCCCAAGCCGCCTCTTGAATATACTTAAAGTTTTAGCATCAACTACTTCCTGTGGTAATTAATTCTACAGGCTCACCACTCTTTGTGTGAAGAAATGTCTCCTTATCGCTGTCCAAAATGGTTTTCCCTGAATCCTCAGACTGTGACCCCTGGTTCTGGACACACCCATCATTGGTAACATCTTCCCTGCATCTACCCTGTCTCGTCCTGTTAGAGATTTATAAGTCTCTATGTGATCCCCCTCATTCTTCGGAACACCAGCGAGAACAATCCCAACCTAATCAATCTCTCCTCATAGGACAAACCCACCATCCCTGGAATCAGTCTGGTAAACCTTCGCTGCACTCCCTCGAGAGCAAGAACATCCTTCCTCAGAGAAGGAGACGAAAACTGCACACAATACTCCAAGTGTGGCCTCGCCAAGGCCCTGTACAATTGCAGCAACACATCCCAGCTTCTATACTTAAAATCTCTCGCAATGAAGGACAACATACCATTAGCCTTCTTTACCGCCTGCTGCATCTGCATGCTTACCTTCAGCGAAAGGTGCACAAGGACACCCAGGTCCCGCTACACACTCCCCTCTCCCAATTGACAACCATTCATGTAGTAATCTGCCTTCCTATTTTTGCTTCCAATGTGAATAATCTCACACTTATCCAAATTATACTGCATCAGCCATTGATTTGCCCACTCGCCCAAACTGTCCAGATCTTGCTGTAGGATCCCCGCATCCTCGTCACAATTCACCCTCCCACCTAATTTGGTATCAGCTGCAACTTTGAGATGTTACATTTTGTTCCCTCATCCAAATCATTAATATATATTGTGAATAGCTGGGGTCCCAGCACCAATCCCTGTGGCACCCCACTAGTTACTGCCTGCCAATTTGAAAAGGACCCATTAATTCCTACTCTTTGTTTCCTCTCTGCCAACCAGGTTTCTATCCACCCCAATACATTTCCCCCAATCCCATGCGCTTTAATTTTGCACAATAATCTTTTATGCGGGACTTTGTCAAATGCATTCTGAAAGTCCAAACGACTGGCTCTCCCTTGTCAACTGTACTGGTTACATCTTTAAAGAATTCCAACAGATTTGTCAAGCATGATTTTCCCTTCATAAATCCTTGCTGACTCTGACTGATCCTGCCACTGCTTTCTAAATGTTCCGCTATAAAGTCCTTGATAAAGGATTGAAGCATTTTCCCCACTACTGATGTTCGGCTTACTGGTCTATAATTTCCTGCTTTCTCTCCACCTCCCTTTTTGAATATCGGAGTGATGTGAGCTACTCTCCAATCTGCAGGGACAGTTCCAGAGTCTATATAATCCCAGAAGATGACCACCAATGCATCCACTATGCATCTACCCATGCACTCGTGTGTGTACAGGGAGTATAGAAGGGGGCTAAGTACTCAGCCTTGCGTGGCCCCGGTATTGATGACTATTGTGGAGGAGGTGTTGTTGTTCATTCTTACTCATTATGGTCTGTGGGTCAGAAACCCGAGGATCCAGTTGCAGAGTGAGGAGCCAAGTCCTAGGTTTTGGAGCTTTGATATGAGCTTGGCTGGGATTATGGTGTTGAAGGCAGAGCTGCAGTCAATAAATAGGAGTCTGATGTAGAAGTCCTTGATGTCGAGATGCTCTAGGGATGAGTGTAGGGCCAGGGAGATGGCATCTGCTGTGGACAGGTTGCAGTGGTATGCGAATTGCAGTGGATCAATGTGTTCTGGGAGTATGGAGTTGATGCGCTTCATGACCAACCTCTCGAAGCACTTCATTACGACTGATGTCAGGGCTATCGGACGGTAGTCATTGAGGCACGTTCCCTGGTTCTTCTTTAGCACCGGTATGATGGTGGTCTTCTTGAAGCAGGTGGGGACCTCGCAGCGGATTGGCGACAGGTTAAAGATGTCCGCGAACACATCTGCCAGCTGGTCCGCGCAGGCTCTGAGTGCATGACCAGGGATCCCGTCCAGACCCTTCGCCTTCCGAGGGTTCACTTTCAGGAAGGCCAATCCGACTTCGGAAGTTGTGACCGTGTGTATGGGTGTGTTATGGGCTGCTGGGGCAGTCGACAGTGGATTGTTGGTTTCCTGCTTGAAATGAGCATAGAATGCATTGAGTTCATCGGGAAGGATGCGCTGCTGCTGGAGACCCTACTCGGCTTCGCTTTGTAGTCCGTTATGTTGTTTAGGCCTTGCCAAAACCGCCGAGAGCCTGGAACACTAGTCTGTGACTCTAGCTTGGTCTGAGATTCTCTCTTGGCATCTTGGATGGCTTTGCGGAGGTCGTACCTGGATTTCTTGTATAGGTCAGGGTCGTCTGACTTGAACGCCTCAGACCTGTCCTTCAGTAGGGAGTCAATCTCGTGATTGAGCCATGGTTTCCGGTTGGGGAACGTACGTACTGCTTTCTTTGGCACTCAGTCGTCACACATTTGCTGATGAAGTCTGTGACGGTGGTGGCATACTCATTTATGTTGGTTGCTGAGTTCTTAAATATGGACCAGTCCATTGTCTCCAAGCAGTCAAGTAGGAGCTCTTCTGTTTCCTTGGACCAGCACTGCACGACCTTCTTAACTGGATTCTCCTGTTTGAGTTTCTGCTTGTATGCCGGGATAAGGAGCACCGTCTTATGGTCTAATTTTCCATGGTCGGGGGATAGAACAGTAGGTGCCCTTGATTTCTGAGCAGCGGTGGTCAAGATGTTGTCGCCCCTGGAATTGTGACTAGTGTTGAATATCCCGATGCCGTATTCATTCAGCGCCTGGGAGTCAGCGGCCATGCCTGCGAGGCCTCAACTGGGCGCCATTTAGTACTGGTTTCCACAGTCGTGGACCAGGCGGGTCCTTGGGGGGTTTTGGAGACTATTAGAGCTGCCCAGGTAGTCAGGGACAGGACAGGGGAGTGCCCTTTCACTCACCCTGGCACCTTGGAACTTTCAGCTTGGCACCCAGACAGCACCACCCTGGGCACCCTAACAGTTCCAACATGGCCTTTCAAAATGGTGCCTCAATCTGTGTGGAGCTGGTCCTGCTGGCAAACCCAGCTCTGCTGTGCCGGAAAACTTGTAAAGTGTGACCTTGATGGAAAGAAACTTCCTGAGGCCCAAAAAACGGCTAAATGCCGTTGAACAGCAGTGTCAATCTCAGCACGGCAACCGTTGCGAAACACCTTGTCAAACACACCCGAAACCGGACTTTGAAATGTTTCCGCTGAATCGCAGCCGTGGTATTTTTTCATGGAATAACTTAATTTTGCATCATATCCACTTCATTTCATATAAGATTATACAGTCAAGACAGGGAAATGCCATTCGACTTTAAGTGATATGGATTGTGTGGGCTTAATTTAGTTCTCATGGCATGGGTCTCAGCAGCAGTCCTGGAAGCTGGCATTGTTGCCTAATGGAAGGGATGCGGATGGGTAATAAAGTCATGGAAACATGGGACATATCCAATCACAGTATGGGGCTGCTGCAAGGTGCAGATCTTGGGACCATCTGACAGAAAGACAGGTGCTGGCGCCTTCATTAAATGGTTGCTAGACCTGCATGCAGTGATTCATTAATCTCCAGGTTCACCTGGGCTACCATTTGAGAGACATTTTCGACTGAACTGGGGGACCCTTAATCTCCTGTGGCTGTTGGGGTTGATGTGTTACGTACTCTGGGATAACACAGGCTGCAACTGGATGCAGCTTTAACCAAAAGATACTCCAGAACTTGAAGTTAGTTCAATCTGATTTATTGAACCAATAGCACAGTTAGCACAGTTCTCTATGAGTTCGACTCTCTGCTAACCTAAGTGTGGTTACTCAGCCTGACTGAACCAGACTAGCTCTTAGCCACGTGCTGGAGGTGTGATACTGTACATACACCCTGTCTCACTCTGTAGATGTTCATCAGTGAAAAGAGGCGGAGTGTGAGTGCCTCATGTCTTTTATAGTGAGATACCACCCCTGAGTGTCCTGCCTGCTCATTGGTCATGTCATGTTCTCTGTGTTCATTAGCTGCCTGTCTGTGCCTGTCTGTATATCATTATCTGCATGTATGCATATCATGACATCTCCCCTTTTTTTAATGTTTTGTTGGCATATGGGAACGTACTTACATGTGGTGGCATATGTTAACATATTTACAAGTGGTGGCAAATGTGAATGTATTTAGATGTGAAGACAGCGTCTAATGTGAGAAAACGGAACATAGCAAACAAAACAAATGTTCATAAGTCCAGTCTCTGGGGCTTGCGTCTGATCCTTGTTGACCGCCGGAGCGGTGGTGGTGGGGACGACGGCATCTTGACAGGCGGGATGGAAGCTTGACTGGTTGCCTTGTAGTTCGAGGTATCAGGAAGTGGCAAAACAACGGACGGAAACGGAGAAGAAAGCGGTTGCGGCCAGGCAACTTTGTGCAGTGCCCGTCTGTTTCGTCACACAACAGAACCATCAGCCATACATACAACATACGAGCGAGGCACAGCCTGTCGAACAACGACAGCTGGAGCAGACCAGCCACCATCCGGTATCTTGATCCTGACAGTGTCTGCCGGGGATAACACGGGCAAATCGGTGGCATGAGCATCATAGCCCTGCTTTTGCTGGTTTCGGAGCTGCTGCACCTTCTGCAGCACCGGGAGGTGATCCAGGTTGGGCAAGTGTATGGCTGGAAGTGTCGTCCACAGGTCCCCGTTCATCAGGAGTTGAGCCAGTGACATGCCAGTGGACAGTGGGGTCACCCTGTACGCAATCAGCGCGAGGTAGATGTCAGAAGCAGAATCCGTGGCCTTGCAGATGAGCTGTTTCACAATGTGCCCCCCTTTTTCAACCTTCCCATTGGACTGCGGATAGTGTGGGCTGGAAGTGACATGTTTGAAATGGTATGACTTGGCAAACATAGACCACTCGTGGCTGGTGAAGCACGGGCCATTGTCACTCATGACAGTGAGTGGGATACCATGCCTGGAGAACGTCTCCTTACAGGCCTTGATGACGGTCCGAGATGTGAGGTCTGAGAGCTTCACGACTTCAGGGTAATTGGAGAAATAGTCAATAATCAACACGTAGTCACGACCATTCGCACGAAAGAGGTCGATGCCAACCTTGGACCACGAGGAGGCCTCGATTTCATGCTGCTGGAGCGTATCCTTGCTCTGCGCTGGCTGGAAGCGTTGACAGGTCGCACAGTTGGGGACCATGTTCGAGATGTCCTGGCTAATACCGGGCCAGTAGACAGCCTGCCTGGCTCTGCATCTGCACTTCTCAATGCCCAGGTGTCCCTCATGGATTTGGCGGAGCACCAAGCTCTGGAGACTGAGTGGAATGACAATCCGGTCCAGCTTGAGGGGGATACCATCAATCACCGTCAGGTTGTCCTTTACATTATAAAATTGAGGACACTGCTCTTTCTGCCAGCCATTGGTGAGGTGGTGCATGACACGCTGCAAGAGGGGGTCTTTGGCTGTCTCCTGGCGGATACGAACCACCTTCTCATCAGACGCTGGGAGGGTGCTAGCATACAGCTGCACCTGTGATTCAATCTGCCGGATGATTTCCAGCGGTTCACTAGGCAAGGTGATGGAGCGGGACAATGCATCAGCGATGATGAGCTCCTTGCAAGGAGTGTACACTAAGTCAAAGTCATACCTTCTGAGTTTGAGGAGCTGCAACCGAGGCGTCACATGTCGTTCAGGTCCTTGTGGATAATGTGGACCAGAGGCTTATGATCTGTCTCGACAGTGAACGTCGGCAGGCCGTAGACATAGTCGTGAAACTTGAGAATGCCAGTGAGGAGACCGGGGCATTCCTTCTCTATTTGCGCATACCTTGTTTCGGTGGGCGTCATGGCCCTCGATGCGTAGGCTACCGGTGCCCAGAATGAAGTGTCATCGCGTTGATGCAGCACCGCACCGATGCCATACTGGCTCACATCTGTTGAGATCTTTGTCTCCCTGTCTGGGTCGAAAAATGCCAAGACGGGTGCAGTGGTGAGCTTGGCTTTCAGCTCCAACCACTCTGCCCGATGTGCTGCCTTCCACTCAAAAGCAGTGGATTGTTTCACCATGTTTTATAGGGCCGTGGTGTGTGAGGCCATGTTTGGGGTGAACTTGCCCAGAAAATTGACCATGCCCAGGAAGCACAACACCGCCTTCTTGTCTTCAGGGAGCTTCATGGCTTTGATGGCCTTAACCTTGTCAGTGTCCGGGCGCACGTCCTGCTGAGAGTTCTGGTCACCTCGGAACTTGAGTGTCGACATGCCAAAGCAAAATTTGGACCTGTTCAACTTTAGGCCATTGGCATGGATACGGTGGAATACCTGCTGGAGACGGGAAACATGCACTTCAGGGGTCGTGGACCATTTGATAATGTCGTCCACATACACACAAACCCCTTCAATGCCCTCCATCATCTGCTCCCTGATGCGATGGAAGATCTCTGATGCCGAGACAATGCCAAACGGCATGCGATTATCGCAGTATAGAACATAGAACGATACAGCGCAGTACAGGCCCTTCGGCACACGATGTTGCACCGAAACAAAAGCCATCTAACCTACACTATGCCCTTATCATCCATATGCTTATCCAATAAACTTTTAAATGCCCTCAATGTTGGTGAGTTCACTACTGTTGCAGGTAGGGCATTCCACGGCCTCACCACTCTTTGCGTAAAGAACCTACCTCTGACCTCTGTCCTATATCTATTACCCCTCAGTTTAAAGCTATGCCCCCTCATGCCAGCCATTTCCAGCCGCGGGAGAAGGCTCTCACTGTCCACCCTATCTAACCCCCTGATCATTTTGTATGCCTCTATTAAGTCTCCTCTTAACCTTCTTCTCTCCAACGAAAACAACCTCAAATCCATCAGCCTTTCCTCATATGATTTTCCCTCCATACCAGGCAACATCCTGGTAAATCTCCTCTGCACCCGCTCCAAAGCCTCCACGTCCTTCCTATAATGCGGTGACCAGAACTGTACGCAATACTCCAAATGCGGCCGTACCAGAGTTTTGTACAGCTGCAACATGACCTCATGACTCTGGAACTCAATCCCTCTACCAATAAAGGCCAACACTCCATAGGCCTTCTTCACAACCCTATCAACCTGGGTGGCAACTTTTAGGGATCTATGTACATGTACACCTAGATCCCTCTGCTCATCCACACTTCCAAGAACTTTACCATTAGCCAAATATTCCGCATTCCTGTTATTCCTTCCAAAGTGAATCACCTCACACTTCTCTACATTAAACTCCATTTGCCACCTCTCAGCCCAGCTCTGCAGCTTATCTATGTCCCTCTGTAACCTGCTACATCCTTCCACACTGTCGACAACACCACTAACTTTAGTGTCGTCTGCAAATTTACTCACCCACCCTTCTGCGCCCTCCTCTAGGTCATTGATAAAAATGACTAACAGCAACGGCCCCAGAACAGATCCTTGTGGTACGCCACTTGTAACTGAACTCCATTCTGAACATTTCCCATCAACCACCACCCTCTGTCTTCTTTCAGCTAGCCAATTTCTGATCCACATCTCTAAATCACCCTCAATCCCCAGCCTCCGTATTTTCTGCAACAGCCTACCGTGGGGAACCTTATCAAATGCTTTACTGAAATCCATATACACCACATCAACTGCTCTACCCTCGTCTACCTGTTCAGTCACCTTCTCAAAGAACTCGATAAGGTTTGTGAGGCATGACCTACCCTTCACAAAGCCATGCTGACTATCCCTGATCATAGTATTCCTATCTAGATGATTATAAATCTTGTCTCTTATAATCCCCTCCAAGACTTTACCCACTACAGACGTGAGGCTCACCGGTCTATAGTTGCCGGGGTTGTCTCTACTCCCCTTTTTGAACAAAGGGACCACATTTGCTATCCTCCAGTCCTCTGGCACTATTCCTGTAGCCAATGATGACATAAAAATCAAAGCCAAAGGCCCAGCAATCTCTTCCCTGGCCTCCCAGAGAATCCTAGGATAAATCCCATCAGGCCCCGGGGACTTATCTATTTTCAGCCTGTCCAGAATTGCCAACATCTCTTCCCTACGTACCTCAATGCCATCTATTCTAATAGCCTGGGTCTCAGCATTCTCCTTCACAACATTATCTTTTTCCTGAGTGAATACTGACGAAAAATATTCATTTAGTATCTCACCTATCTCTTCAGACTCCACACACAACTTCCCATCCCTGTCCTTGACTGGCCCTACTCTTACCCTAGTCATTCGCTTATTCCTGACATACCTATAGAAAGCTTTTGGGTTTTCCTTGATCCTACCTGCCAAATACTTCTCATGTCACCTCCTGCATCACCACACGCCATTCGTCTGCAGAATCCACAGCGAGGATGGATTGAATTTGTGATGAGTTGGATGTGGCATATTCACATTTGGTAATGATGCCAACACAGTAGGCGGAGTCCAGGCATTCTTCCTGTGGATCCGTTGTGCTGCCAGGATCACAATCCTCTAATCGTTGTTGCACACTCTGAACGCGCCGTCGGTGGAATTGGGAGCGCTGGCCCCTGACTGGTGGTGCAGACCTGCACAAGGCTACATAGTGTCCAGGCTTCCCGCAGCTTAAACATCGCCTGCCTCTTGCAGGGCAGTGTTTCTTTAAGTGGGCGTTGCCGCAGTTCGAGCACGTCATGACGTCGGCGTCCTGACGCTCTGCACGTCGTCGCACATGCGCAGTGCGGGTGTCGGCCACTTCGTTATCCCGTTCGCATTGCGCATTTGTGAAGCCCCGGGAAAAGCTCGCGAAATGGCCGCTTTCATCAATGCTGAGGCGTTGCGTCCGGGAGATGGCCTGCACACTCTCTGCCTCATGGGAGGCAAGTTTCTTATTTTCAGCCGATTTGTACTGGGCATAGCGATTTTTGGCATGCTCATGCACTGTGCATGTTTCAATCGCGACTGGCAGGGTCATACCCTTGATTTTCAGTAGCTGCTCTCTCAGAGGATCAGAGTGAATTCCACAAACGATTTAGCCTCTGATCATGGAGTCAGCAATGTCACCAAAGTTGCAGGGCAGCGCTAGCAGGCGGAGGCTAGTTAAGAAGGAGTTGAAAGATTCATCTTTACCTTGTAGACGCTGTTTGAATATGTAGCGCTCGAAGATTTCATGGTGTCCACTTCACAGTGACTGTCAAACTTGTCCAGGATGGTCTGAAACTTTGTCTTGTCCTGTCCTTCAGTGAAGTGAAAAGAGTTGAAGAGTTTGATGGCTTGATCACCCACTGTTGCGAGGAAAAGCGCGATCTTCCTTGCATCAGAAGCACCCACGAGGTCTGAAACTTTGATGTACAGCAGAAACGTTTGCTTGAATATCTGCCAGTTGGCACTGAGATTGCCGGAGGTCCTGAGCTGGTGAGGAGCCTGAATCTTCTCCATGGTGCCGGGATACATTCGCTGGTTGTCACGGAACGGACTGAGGTAAACCACCTAGATTAAGCAGTCTCCTGGTAGCATGTCGTGTTATGTACTCTGGGATAACACAGGCTGCAACTGGATGCAGCTTTAACCAAAAGATACTCCAGACCTTAAAGATGGTTCAATCTGATTTATTGAACCAGTAGCACAGTTAGCACAGTTCTCTATGAGTTCGACTCTCTGCTAACCTAAGTGTGGTTACTCTGTCTGACTGAACCAGACTAGCTCTTAGCCACGTGCTGGAGGTGTGATACTGTACATACACCCTGACTCACTCTGTAGGTGTTCATCAGTGGAAAGAGGCGGAGTGTGAGTGCCTCATGCCTTTTATAGTGAGATACCACCCCTGAGTGTCCTGCCTGCTCATTGATCATGTCCTGTTCTCTGTGTTCATTAGCTGCCTGTCTGTGCCTGTCTATATATCATTATCTGCATGTCTGCATATCATGACGGGGTGACCTCTGAACTCCTATGACTCTGCTGCGAGTCCAAGGAGCAGGCCATGAGTCTACTGCCAACTCGCATGAGAGAAAACAACTGGTTGCCATATATAATTTACCAAATCTCCTGGCAGGCTCTTCTCCAGGCTGCATGGGAAAAATGGAAGGAAGCCCTCCCAAGGGATAGCAAGACATGGCCCTGCTACCTGACCAAAGAAATCTGCTCAGAGGTAGCATCAGAGGTCATCTCTGTGGGATGAAGCAATGTTCATGGTTGCAATACAGCAAATGGTTCAATGGCCTTTTCCGCACTGCCAGGGTGAGTACTACATACTGCTCACACATTGAGGCCTGCAATTGGTAATGCAGGGTGAATCGGTAAATGGTGAGGGTTTGACCAGCTGGGTCCTGGCATTGGCTTTTGCCAGCAACCAGCTGCCTGGTGATGCATTGTCACACCTGGACAAATGCAGTGTCATTGCGCTGGATTCTCCGTTTCAGAGACTAAGGGTATGATTCAGTGGCCGCGTTGCGCTCAAGCGAGAGCACAATGCGGCTGGTAGATACTGTGTGAAGCCTCCCGCGGGACTCCCAACAGCCTTCGCTCTTCGCAGGAAGTCCTGTAAGGTGTTGGCATTGAAACTCTGCCCAAAAGAGGCGGGAACAAACAGTGATCACCAAAATAGGTCTTAAACCTACTTAAGACCCACTTTCCCATTCTACCGGCCTCTCTCAACCTACCGGCCTCCCAGGGAGGCTGCAGCTGGGTGCCTAATAGTACTGGTCCACAAGAATGTGGATCAGGAGAATGGCAACCAGGAGGATCTCCTGGGCCATTGGAGGTCCCTGGGTAGTCATTGATAGTGTGGGGTGGCTCTCTGGCCCTCCCCCCGGAACGTGGGAACCTTGGCACTGCCCAGCTGGCACTTTGGCAGTGCCAAGCTGGCAGGAACACTGCCAGGGTGTCAAGGTGGCAGTGCAAGAGTGCCTGAGTACCAGGATGGCACTGCCAAGGTCAGGGCCCGAGGGGGACCATGCCCATGAAAGAAAAGTGGAGGGGGAGTTTGAAGGGTGGGGGTGTGCAGGGCAGGAAAGTAGGGAATTTGGGAGGATGGTGGGGTGACGCTTGGGGGTACTGGAGTGGGATGGTGCTATAAGGTGGCTTGGTGGGGCTTGAAGAGGGGAATATGGGGTAGTGCACAGGTATGTGTGTGTGTGTGGGGGGGGGGGTGACATTGCCCGTGGGTTAGGGGTGTGGGGGTTCCACAAGTTCACTTGGAGATTGGGACACTTTAAAAATGGTGGCCTGATCTCTTCAGTGCTGTAAAAATTCTAAGTGCGCGGTTCAGTGGCCTTGTTGCGCTCGAATGAGAGCACGACAAGGCTGGTGAATAGTAGGTGGGGCCAAAAATGAGAATTGTACTAGGCGCCAAACTGCTTGGGATGCAACTGGCCCGCTCCTATAGGCGAAATCGGGATCCAGACTCAGCGTGGCGAGAAACCAATAATCACCAATTAAGCCCTATTTCCATAAATTAAAAAAAATAATTTAGAGTGCCAATTCATTTCTTTCCAATTAAGGGACAATTTAGCGTGGCAATCCACCTACCCTGCACATCTTTGGGTTGTGGGGACGAAATTCACGCAAACACGGAGAGAATGTGCAAACTCCACACGGACAGTGACCAGAGCCGGCATCGAACCTGGGACCTCGGCGCCGTGAAGCGGCAGTGCTAACCACTGCGTCACCATGCTGCCAACCTATTTTCATAAAATTAACGGGAGCCACCCCATATCCAACGGCCTCCTATGATCCATGCGACTTCCCAGCAAGTGGTTACGTTGGTGCCGTGGCGAGTAGAGGGTGTTGGGTGTGGTTGGCAGGATGGTAGAGCAGGTAGTTGCCGAGACGGCAATCGGCATGGCATCACCAAGTGAGCCCCAATTCATTGTGACATCCCTATGGCATGTGAGTCATCCCGCCACCCGCCCACCCCCACCCCACACACAGCACTCCTATCCGTGATCTAACTATTCGTCTTGTCTTTTGTCTTGCAGGATCACAGCCCAACAGACCCTGATGCTGAGTGCCTCACATCCCCATGCCGGGTGGGCATCATAACTACACATGCGCTGCCTTCCACCACAACGGCGAACCGCCTCTCAATCCTCAGTGTGGATCCCGACGACGAGTGGTGTGCTGTCCTCACAGATAACAAGGCTCGCATCCGATTTAAACTGGACACCGGCGCATCAGCGAACCTCATCTCAAAATCCGACCTCGACACCATCCGCGCCAGACCAAGCATTCTTCCACCGGCCTGCCAGCTCCTTGACGACAATGGCAATGCCATAGCTGCCAGTGGCTCCTGTCAACTAGGGGTATCCAACAAGGCGATCAAGGCAACACTGCGGTTTGCAATTGTCGGGCCTGATGAGCGTCCCTGCTCGGTGCTCGAGCCTGCAAGCTCCTGAACCTGGTTCAGTGAGTCCACACCATGTCATCATCACCGGCGACGGCCTCGCCTGATGGAAACTTGCAAGCCGACATTGATGACATTATCACGCCGTACCACAGCGCATTCGATGGAATGGGCACGCTCCCATACCGATATAAAATCCTGCTCAAGCCGAACGTCACCCCTGTAAATCATGCACCTCGCCGGGTGCCGGCACCCCTCAAAGATCGTCTGAAGAAGCAATTACAGGACCTCCAAGACCAGGGCATCATATCGAAGGTCACAGAGCCAACAGACTGGGTCAGCACCATGGTCTGCGTTAAGGAGCCGTCAGGGGAGCTTCGTATTTGCATTGACCCTAAGGATCTAAACCACAACATCATGCGGGAGCATTACCCGATACCAAAACGTGAAGAGTTGACCAGTCGACCCACAGCTGAATATGTACATCAGTTCTATCATTGAATAAAACAGTGTTGGATCTTCTTTTGTGTTAGATGTCTGTTTCTAGCTTCCCTGCATCGAGTGCAGTCCACATCGAACCTACCTGCCTAACATGGACAAATATGGACAATGTAATATTCAGGCAGGCACAGAGCCTTTGGGGTTCTCTAAACCCTGACCCATAACAATAGGACAGAGTAGTATAGAACCTGTCCTTGATTAAGGGTACCTGGCACACCAGAGAACAGAAGAAGATTCAGTAGTGTGATCCATCACGCTTCACGTTTAGGGTCAAGAGGATAGACTGTAGCCATCTGGGATGGCCACTTACAACAAGAAACATGGACATTCGCAAAGCCTAAAGGGAAATATGAACAATGTAATATTCAGGCAGGCACAGAGCCAGCATGTATATTCGTGAGCAGAGAATCCAGACAGCATCGAAACCCCCAACCGATTAGCATTTTAATGACCCAGCTCCGTGAGACAAAGGACTGATACTCAGGTAACTGATACAAGCCCAGACATTTCGGCGGCATTCCCTTCACTCAGGAAGCATAAACAGCAAGGTCAATGACCGCTTAGGACATGCCCAGCCATCAAGGCACCCGCCTCTTTATTGGCTCAGATTGAAGGCAATAATCGAGGACTACCCAATTAATTGGGTCCAAACCTAAGAACCGCCCAAAAGAGCGCAAAACCCCCAAGGATAAAGAGAGACACTGCCATGTGTTCGATCTCTTTTGGACCTGGTGCTCCGGCAACATCCATCTCCAATTGCAGCACCACGACCAGAAGCAAGTCCAAGTTCAACGCTCGCTACCAGACGGATGAGCCTAGCTGAACCGCAGTTACTTCTCCAGATCCAGCCGATCCAGATTCGAACAAAGGCCACTGTTCCTCTGACCTAAGCCGGGTGTCTGAAGTTAAGTACAGGTTGTCATAGTTGTTAGGTGTAGTTTAGCTCGTAGTGTTTATGTTGCATGTGTAAGTTAACCTTGTGTGTAAATAAAGTACCATTGATCTTGAACTAACTAACTGGTTGTTGGGTCTTTGATTGATACCCGGTGGAACCTTGTGGCGGTATCATTTGATACCTGGCGACTCTGAAAGCATATCATATCAATATCTAGATAAAAGAAGGGCAACCTTATTGACTGCCATATTTATAGCAAGTAAAGATAGCAACACCCCTAAAGATTATTACTATGTCCAAGGCCTGGGGCACAGTGTGCAGGTGATGGCTGAGGTACAGGACAGGGCAGCCATGTCACAGGCAGCCATGTAAAAGAGCCACATGGGCATTGCAGCAGCGCTCCAGAGCATGGGCCAGTCAGAACAGGCCATGCCTACGGGCGGCGAGAGCATTGGCCTCGTGCTGGCTGTCCTGAACCAGACACAGAGTGATATGGCACAGTCTCAGAGGGACGAGGCCCAGTCTCAGGGAGATCTGGCACAGTCCCTGTGCCCCATGACTATGAACATGGAGACCCTGGTCGAGACAATAGTGGGCCTCCAGGACTGAAACCACGCAAGGGTACAACGGAGCCCCTGACACGCCCATCCCAAGAAGTAGCCCAGGGACCATCAAGCATCCCGAGGGATGAGGAGGTGATGCAGCTCATGCAGGTGACCCTCGCAGGGAAGGTGCCGGAACACCGTAGCACCTCTGAATCCCTGCCAACTGTCCCTGGCACATCCGATGGGCAGCGATGGGTAAAACAGGATGGCACCATGCCATCTGTGACACCCGGAAGTCAGCAATGCCCATCTGGTCGCCCCAGAAAATGGCCACCAAAGGGGACCCAGGTCACAGGGCAGGAATTGCAGCAGGCCCCCTCTACTCCTGATGTACTGACTGGGGAACCATCTGGGCAGTGCGTTAGGGCCCGTAAGGCTAGAAAGTTAGCCACCAGTTAAGTTGGCATGGGTGAGACACATAGGATAGTGTGAGGCACGAGGGCACAGTCATTGTACATAGCACTGTCACCAATAAACACATGTTCACCGGTGTTCTGAACTGCCTGGACACTCAGTATGCAGAGCGTGAGGGATGGGGCTGGGTGAAGAGGGTGTGCCGGTTGGGTAGGTGTGGAGGGGTGTAAGTGGGGGGATAGTGGGGTCATGTGGTGGGCCTACCCAGTGCATGCCCATCACCGCTCACTGCTCCCCCCTCCCCAAGGAGGATTGTGGGTCCGTTTGATGGATTGGCTAGCATGTATAAAGGGGTCACCCAGGCAGACAGTGGAATGTGACACTGGGCAGGAGACTTGTTGTCAGACATTGCGAGCATCAGAGCTCATCACAGAGTGGTTCATCATCCTCCTTCACTCCATGAATCAGACCCGCTGATGCCGTTGTGAGGGTGGGACTAGATGGTTCAGTTGCCAGTGGCCAGGCCCCCTTGTCGGTGAACCTGGAGGCGATCAAGTTGTCCTGTGCACGGTGGCCCTGGCACACACATCTTGTGGCCTCCTGTGCCTGTCTGGTCCTCATGTCCTGCCCAAATGGCCCTTCAACGCATCCTTCTCGTCGGATGAGGCATTCTATTTCTCCACCTCTCCCTCCAGCATGTCACCCCTCTGTAGTGCGATGTTGCGGGGGACGCAGCAGGCCACCGTGATGTGGGAGACCCTCCTAGAGCTGTATTGCAGGGACCCACTAGAGCGGTCCAGGCACCTGAAGTGCATCTTGAGGACACAGATGCACTGCTCGATGATGCCTGTTGTCGCTGCATGGGCATCATTCAAGCAGTCTCCGCGTCAGTCTGAGGCCTCCGGATTGGCATCATCAGCCATGACCACAGCGGATAACGATAACCCCTGATGCCCAAGAGCCCGCACCCATGGGTTCACTTCGAAGGTGTCAGGAACCGCCGAGTTCGCCAAGCTGAATGCATCAGGCACACTGCCCAGGTATCGGGCACAGCGTGCATGATGTACAGCCAGTGGTTATACAACAACTGCACATTGAGGGAGTGGAACTCATTCCAATTTATGAAGCACACCCCTTCAAGCGCCTGTGCCCATAAGGGTAGATGTGTTCCATTGATCACCCACTGGACCTAGGGCATCCCAGCGATGGCAGGGAATCCCACTGCCCGGGCAATCTGGTGGGCTCGGTCCATGGTGAAGGTGACGTATTGAGGCGTCTGAGCATTCAGGGCACCGTCACGGTGCAGATGCACCTTTGCAAAGGGGTTGGGGAGATCCTGTACCCCATAACAAAAACGTTCAGGGCGACCGTCACCTTGATGGCCACAGGGAGCGGGTGTCCTCCCCCATACCCCCACGGCTCCAGATGCTGCATGACCCGGAACAGATGTTGCATGGTCTCCCTGCTCAGCTGCAGTTGTCAGCAGTATGCAGCCATTTACACAATTACACAACCATTTGTTTGTAAACCCAAAGTCAAGTTGTTTTCCTTTCAGAGGATCAGGTGATATGAAATTTGGTTGATAGTTGATAGTTCAATAAACACTTTCCCATGAGCAATAACTCTGTTAATTTAATGACGTATTTGTACTTCTTGTTTGAGGTTGATCAACACATGTCCTAAAATTAATTTATTTGGAAAAGTAACTTTTAAACAACTTGCTGCATTGAGTTAATTCAAACACTTTTGCATCTAAAGACTATATTGGAGAATAATTAAATTATTCATTGCAAAACAACATAAAGACTGTTATGCTTGAAAAAATTTTTTTAGTGACAGACAAATAAGTGTAGTGAATAAATGAATTTAGAAATAACCATTGGAGGCATAATGATGAATAAAAATGATATTAAGCAACAAAAGTATTAAATGTTGATACTAATAACTGTCAGAAATTAATCATAATGCTGCATTATTGTTGATATTTAATGAATGGATTCGAAAAATAGGATTAAGTTTGACTTCAACGGTGTCAAATAACAAATGATAGTTGAACTGACAGTCTGTCTTACACTGTCACAATTTGCACTACTGCAAAAGTCAAATTTCACCCACCAAATATGCAGTTCAATTTCCTTGGCAGCAGAGGGCAGCATAATTACATGTCTGTTTTATTTATTCCTGCGATGCTTTAACTGTAGTTGAAACATGTGTTCAGTAGAAGGTCCTATTATAACACAGCTTCTGATCATAGAATCATAGAATTAGTTATGTGAAATAAAGCTAAGAAAAATGGTGAACCAGAGGGAAACTGTATTAATCTTTGAAATAATAATAAATAAGTCCTTGATATTTAATTGCAAATATTATTTGAAGAATAATGCCGGCTTGAAAAATTTGACCCCAAGCAAATGTCTTGCTAAGTGATTTATATCAGGAAGCATCTATCAAATGATAATCCTAAATAAGTTAAGAATGTCTCTGATTGTGTTGCAGTGGGGAGGGTAAATATTTCAGGAAATTTGGATATTGAGCCATATTAATATTGCATTATAAATTCCAGTTAAAATGGTCAATTGGATCGTACAAGATGTTGTTGACGACTTGCTGTCCCCGTCAGGGCACTGGTGTATAGCGCCCAAGTAGTTTCTGGGAAAACAAAAATTAATTGCTATTTGGTTTGCCTTCATTCGTGGAAAGGTCTGCCTTCTCATTGAAACCACCATTAAATAGCTCCGCTAGGCTGACAATGTATGTCCAGAAGTTTTGGAAAATTTCCTTCCCTGAAATAATAGTATATTACAATATAACAAAAACTTATATTTGAATGTATTTAATTTGACATTATATAAAATATGCTGCATGGGAAGTTGCACTTTTGAATGAATAATCAACTTGCTTACAGCACAAAAGGTCATTTGTCCCTCATGCCTGTTTGTGTCTGAGTGCTGATCTTCTTAGTCCCAATCACTGCTTGTTATCTTTGAAGATTAAGGATTCAGTTTTAATCACCTTTTCAGGCCAAGCATTCCAGATTCCGACCTCGATAACTCTGAGTGAAAAAATTCTTCAACCCTTCAGATCCTTTCCCCCCACTTATTTTGAACCCATGATCACACAGGATAAAAGAGCGCGAGGAGAGCGGCGGGGACACAGGATAAAAGAGCGCGAGGAGAGCGGCGAGGACACAGGATAAAAGAGCGCGAGGAGAGCGGCGGGGACACAGGATAAAAGAGTGTGAGGAGAGCGGCGAGGACACAGGATAAAAGAGTGCGAGGAGAGCGGCGGAGACACAGTGAAAGAGAGCGCGAGGAGAGCGGCGGGGACACAGGATAAAAGAGCGCGAGGAGAGCGGTGGGGACACAGGATAAAAGAGGGCGAGGAGAGCAGCGGAGACACAGAGTAAAAGAGCGCAAGGAGAGCGGCGGAGACACAGTGAAAGAGAGCGCGAGGAGAGCGGCGGGGACACAGGAGAAAAGAGCGCGAGGAGAGCGGCGGGGATACAGCTGCCAAAGAAGCGGCCTTCAGATTTGCGGTGGGAGCAGTGGCCAGGGGTCTGTCGGGAAGGTGAGTTTACTTCTTTAAAAACTTTTAAAACTTTAAAAACTTACCTTGAAGAGTGACATCACAGCAAAGCAGTGATCTGATTGGCTGGTAAGGAAAGTGCTCCAATTAGCAGTAGCTGGGAGAAATTTAACTCTTCGTGTGTTGGTAAGTATTGTGATTGGTAAGTAAAATCTTTATTCCTTTTACTTATTCATTATTTGATGTTTTATTTTTAATCAGTTAGGATAATGTGTAAAAATGGTAGGAGATCCCAGACCCATGTTATGCTCCTCGTGCTCAATGTGGGAATTCAGGGACGCGGCCGAAGCCCCTGACTCCTTCATGTGCGGGAAGTGTGTCCAGCTGCAGCTCCTGTTAGACCGCATGACGGCTCTGGAGCTGCGGATGGGCTCACTTTGGAGCATCCGCGATGCTGAGGAGGCCAAGGATAGCACGTTCAGTGAGTTGGTCACACCGCAGATGAGGGTTGGTGAGGGAGACAGGGAATGGGTGACCAAAAGGCAGAGAAAGAACAGGAAGGCAGTGCAGATGTCCCCTGCGGTCATCTCCCTCAAAAACAGGTATACCGTTTTGGATACTGTTGGGGGAGATGACTCACCAGGGGAAAGCAGTAGTAGCCAGGGTCATGGCACCGTGGCTGGCTCTGCTGCACAGAAGGGCGGGAAAAAGACTGGCAGGGCCATAGTCATAGGGGATTCAATCGTAAGGGGAGTAGACAGGCGTTTCTGCGGTTGAAAACGAGACTCCCGAATGGTATGTTGCCTCCCGGGTGCACGGGTCAGGGATGTCTCAGATCGGCTGCAGGGCATACTGAAGGGGGAGGGTGAATAGCCAGTTGTCGTGGTGCATATAGGCACCAACGATATAGGTCAAAAACGGGATGAGGTCCTACAATCAGAATTTAGGGAGTTAGGAGATAAGTTAAAACGTAGGACCTCAAAGGTAGTAATCTCAGGATTGCTACCAGTGCCACGAGAGAGTCAGAGTAGAAATTCAAGAATAGTCAGAATGAATACGTGGCTTGAGAGATGGTGCAGGATGGAGGGGTTCAGATTTTTGGGACATTGGAACCCGTTCAAATCGGATGGTCTACACCTGGGCAGGGCTGGAACCAATGTCCTAGGGGGTGCTTTTGCTAACACTGTTGGGGAGGTTTTAAGCGAATGTGGCAGGGGGATGGGAACCAGATTAGGAAGTTAGAGGTCAGTAAAGAGGCAGCAACTAAAGCCAGTAAGGTACTAGATAATAAACTCAATGTGACTAAGTGGAAGAGTAGACAGGGAAGAGATGATGAACGCAAAGGGACAGGTGGTCTGAGGTGCATTTGTTTTAATGCGGGAAGTGTAGCAGGTAAGGCAGATGAACCGATGGCTTGGATTAGTACCTGGGAATATGATGTTATTGGTATTACTGAGACTTGGTTGAGAGAAGGTCAAGGCTGGCAACTAAATATCCCAGGGTATAGATGCTTCAGGAGGGATAGAGAGGGAGGTAAAAGGGGTGGAGGAGTTGCATTACTGGTCAGAGATGATATCACAGCTGTGATTAAGGAGGGCACGATGGAGGTTTTGAGCACTGAGGCAATATGGGTAGAGCTAAGAAATAGGAAGGGTGCAGTAACATTGTTGGGACTTTACTACAGGCCTCTCAAAAGCGAGTGTGAAGTTGAGGTACAAATATGTAGACAGATTATAGAAAAATGTAGGAGCAATAGGGTGGTCATGATAGGAAATTTTAAGTTCCCCAACATTGAATGGGACTCATGTAGTGTTGGAGGCGTAGATGGAGCAGGATTTGTAAGGAGCATCCAGGAGAGTTTTTTAGAGCAGTACCTAAGTAGTCCAACTCGGGAAGGGCCCATACTGGACCTGGTATTGGGGAATGATCCCGGCCAGGTTGTTGAAGTTTCAGTCGGTGATTACTTTGGGAACAGCGATCACAATTCCGTAAGTTTTAGAATACTCATGGACAAAGACGAGAGTGGTCCTAAAGGAAGAGTGCTAAATTGGGGAAAGGCCAAGTATAACAAAATTCGGCAGGAGCTAGGGAATGTGGATTGGGAGCAGCTGTTTAAGGGTAAATCCACATTTGAAATGTGGGAGTCTTTTAAGGAAAGGTTGATTGGAGTGCAGGACAGACATGTCCCTGTGAAAATGAGGGATAGAAATGACAAGATTAGATGGAATTGTGAGATTAGCTAAGATGAAAAAGGAAGCATACATAAGATCTAGGCGACTTAAAACTGATGAAGGTTTGGAGGAATATCGGGAAAGTAGGACAAATCTCAAACGCGCAATAAAGAGGGCTAAAAGGGGTCATGAAATATCTTTGGCTAACAGGGTTAAGGAAAATCCCAAAGCCTTTTATTTGTATATAAGGAGCAAGAGGGTAACTGGAGAAAGGATTGGCCCTCTCAAAGATAAAGAGGGAATTTATGCGTGGAGTCAGAGGAAATGGGTGAGATTCTTAATGAGTACTTTGCATCGGTATTCACCAAGGAGAGGGACATGACGGATGTTGAGGCTAGGGATGGATGTTTAAATATTCTAGGTCAAGTCGGCATAAGGAAGGGGGAAGTTTTGGATATTCTAAAAGGCATTAAGGTGGACAAGTCCCCAGGTCCGGATGGGATCTATCCCAGGTTACTGATGGAAGCGAGGGACGAAATAGCTGGGGCCTTAACAGATATCTTTGCAGCATCCTTGAGCACGGGTGAGATCCCGGAGGACTGGAGAATTGCTAATAGCAGGGATAATCCAGGGAATTATAGATCTGTGAGCTTGACGTCAGTAGTAGGCAAACTGTTGGAGAAGATACTGAGGGATAGGATCTATTCACATTTGGAAGAAAATAGATTTATCAGTGATAGGCAGCATGGTTTTGTGCAGGGACGGTCATGTCTTACAAACCTAATAGAATTCTTTGAGGAAGTGACAAAGTTAATTGATGAGGGAAGGGCTGTAGATGTCATATACATGAACTTCAGTAAGGCGTTTGATAAAGTTTCCCATGGCAGCTTGATGGAAAAAGTAAAGTCGTATGGGGTACAGGGTGTACTAGCTAGATGGATAAAGAACTGGCTGGGCAACAGGAGACAGAGAGTAGTGGTGGAAGGGAGTGTCTTAAAATGGAGTAAGGTGACTAGGGGCGTTCCACAGGATTCCGTGCTCAGACCACTGTTGTTTGTGATATACATAGATGATCTGGACGAAGGTATAGGTGGTCTGATTAGCAAGTTTGCAGATGATACTAAGATTGGTGGAGTTGCAGATAGCGAGGAGGACTGTCAGAGAATACAGCAAAATATAGATAGATTGGAAAGTTGGGCAGAGAAATGGCAGATGGAGTTCAATCCAGGCAAATGCGAGGTGTTCACTTTAGTAATGGAGAGGGATTGGTACGTGCAACAGGGCAAGGTTTACAATTGGGGGAAGGGTAAATACGATGTTGTCAGACAAGAATTGAAGTGCATAAGTTGGGAACATAGGCTGGCAGGGAAGGACACAAGTGAAATGTGGAACTTGTTCAAGGAACAGGTGCTACGTGTCCTTGATATGTATGTTCCTGTCAGGCAGGGAAGAGATGGTCGAGTGAGGGAACCATGGTTGACAAGAGAGGTTGAATGTCTTGTTAAGAGGAAAAAGGTGACTTATGTAAGGCTGAGGAAACAAGGTTCAGACAGGGCATTGGAGGGATACAAGATAGCCAGGAGGGAACTGAAGAAAGGGATTAGGAGAGCTAAGAGAGGGCATGAACAATCTTTGGCGGGTAGGATCAAGGAAAACCCCAAGGCCTTTTACACATATGTGAGAAATATGAGAATGACTAGAGCGAGGGTAGGTCCGATCAAGGACAGTAGCGGGAGATTGTGTATTGAGTCTGAAGAGATAGGAGAGGTCTTGAATGAGTATTTTTCTTCTGTATTTACAAATGAGAGGGGCGATATTGTTGGAGAGGACAGTGTGAAACAGATTGGTAAGCTCGAGGAAATACTTGTCAGGAAGGAAGATGTGTTGGGCATTTTGAAAAACTTGAGGATAGACAAGTCCCCCGGGCCTGACGGGATATATCCAAGGATTCTATGGGAAGAAAGAGATGAAATTGCAGAGCCGTTGGCAATGATCTTTTCGTCCTCACTGTCAACAGGGGTGGTACCAGGGGATTGGAGAGTGGCGAATGTCGTGCCCCTGTTCAAAAAAGGAACTAGGGATAACCCTGGGAATTACAGGCCAGTTAGTCTTACTTCGGTGGTAGGCAAAGTAATGGAAAGGGTACTGAAGGATAGGATTTCTGAGCATCTGGAAAGACACTGCTTGATTAGGGATAGTCAGCACGGATTTGTGAGGGGTAGGTCTTGCCTTACAAATCTTATTGAATTCTTTGAGGAGGTGACCAAGCATGTGGATGAAGGTAAAGCAGTGGATGTAGTGTACATGGATTTTAGTAAGGCATTTGATA
This sequence comes from Scyliorhinus torazame, assembly GCF_047496885.1. Taxonomy (NCBI): domain Eukaryota; kingdom Metazoa; phylum Chordata; class Chondrichthyes; order Carcharhiniformes; family Scyliorhinidae; genus Scyliorhinus; species Scyliorhinus torazame. The sequence goes on along the minus strand of NC_092713.1, from coordinate 250,574,886 downwards.
AAGTTCCCCATGGTAGGCTTATGCAGAAAGTAAGGAGGCATGGGATAGTGGGAAATTTGGCCAGTTGGATAACGAACTGGCTAACCGATAGAAGTCAGAGAGCGGTGGTGGATGGCAAATATTCAGCCTGGATCCCAGTTACCAGTGGCGTACCGCAGGGATCAGTTCTGGGTCCTCTGCTGTTTGTGATTTTCATTAATGACTTGGACGAGGGAGTTGAAGGGTGGGTCAGTAAATTTGCAGACGATACGAAGATTGGTGGAGTTGTGGATAGTAAGGAGGGCTGTTGTTGGCTGCAAAGAGACATAGATAGGATGCAGAGCTGGGCTGAGAAGTGGCAGATGGAGTTTAACCCTGAAAAGTGTGAGGTTGTCCATTTTGGAAGGACAAATATGAATGCGGAATATAGGGTTAACGGTAGAGTTCTTGGCAATGTGGAGGAGCAGAGAGATCTTGGGGTCTATGTTCATACATCTTTGAAAGTTGCCACTCAAGTGGATAGAGCTGTGAAGAAGGCCTATGGTGTGCTCGCGTTCATTAACAGAGGGATTGAATTTAAGAGCCGTGAGGTGATGATGCAGCTGTACAAAACTTTGGTAAGGCCACATTTGGAGTACTGTGCACAGTTCTGGTCGCCTCATTTTAGGAAGGATGTGGAAGCTCTGGAAAAGGTGCAAAGAAGATTTACCAGGATGTTGGCTGGAATGGAGAGTAGGTCTTACGAGGAAAGGTTGAGGGTGCTAGGCCTTTTCTCATTAGAGCGGAGAAGGATGAGGGGCGACTTGATAGAGGTTTATAAGATGATCAGGGGAATAGATAGAGTAGACAGTCAGAGACTTTTTCCCCCGGGTGGAACACACCATTACAAGGGGACATAAATTTAAGGTGAAAGGTGGAAGATATAGGAGGGATATCAGAGGTAGCTTCTTTACCCAGAGAGTAGTGGGGGCATGGAATGCACTGCCTGTGGAAGTAGTTGAGTCGGAAACATTAGGGACCTTCAAGCAGCTATTGGATAGGTACATGGATGACGGTAAAATGATATAGTGTAGATTTATTTGTTCTTAAGGGCAGCACGGTAGCATTGTGGATAGCGCAATTGCTTCACAGCTCCATGGTCCCAGGTTCGATACCGGCTTGGGTCATTGTCTGTGCGGAGTCTGCACGTCCTCCCCGTGTCTGCGTGGGTTTCCTCCGGGTGCTCCGGTTTCCTCCCACAGTCCAAAGATGTGCGGGTTAGGTGAATTGGCCAATGATAAATTGCCCTTAATGTCCAAATTGCCCTTGGTGTTGGGTGGAGGTGTTGAGTTTGGGTATGGTGCTCTTTCCAAGAGCCGGTGCAGACTCAAAGGGCCGAATGGCCTCCTTCTGCACTGTAAATTCAATGATAATCTATGATTAATCTAGGACAAAGGTTCGGCACAACATCGTGGGCCGTAGGGCCTGTTCTGTGCTGTATTTTCTATGTTCTATGTTATGATGCATTTTGGAAGATCTAATTCAAGAGCAGACTATACGGTCAATGGAAGAGTCCTGGGGAAAATTGATGTACAGAGATATCTGGGAGTTCAGGTCCATTGTACCCTGAAGGTGGCAACGCAGGTCGATAGAGTGGTCAAGAAGGCATACAGCATGCTTGCCTTCGTCGGACAGGGTATTGAGTATAAGAGTCGGCAGGTCATGTTACAGGGACTTTGGTTAGGCCATATTTGGAATACTGCGTGCAGTTCTGGTCGCCACATTACCAGAAGGATGTGGATGCTTTAGAGTGGGTGCAGAGGAGGTTTACCAGGATGCTGCCTGGTATGGAGGGTGCTAGCTATGAAGAAAGGTTGGGTAGATTAGGATTGTTTTCGTTGGAAAGACGGAGGTTGAGGGGGGACCTGATTGAGGTCTACAAAATTATGAGAGGTATGGACAGGGTGGATAGCAACAAGCTTTTTCCAAGAGTGGTGGTGTCATTTACAAAGGGTCACGATTTCAAGGTGAGAGGGGGAAAGCTTAAGGGAGATATGCGTGGAAAGTTTTTTACGCAGAGGGTGGTGGGTGCCTGGAACGTTTTGCCAGCGGAGGTGGTAGAGGCGGGCACAATAGCATCATTCAAGGTGCATCTAGACAAATATATGACGGGTAGGGAACAGAGGGAAGTAGATCTTTGGAAAATAGGCGACAGGTTTAGACAAAGGATATGGATCTGCGCAGGCTGGGAGGGCTGAAGGGACTGTTCCTGTGCTGTAATCTTCTTTGTTCTTGTTCTCTATGACCCCCTAGTCATTGACCTAATTATCGATGAGTTTATGCCATTAAACAAATGTCTCTCTGCTCACCTACACTTTTCAAGTGTATACTGTCGTTTTATATTAGTCCTCCCAAAGTGTATCACCTTACACTTCTCCACATTACGTACGAACATAGGAACCAGGAGCAGGAGAAGGCAATTCTGACTCTTGAGCCTGCTCCGCCATTCAATACAATCAGGGCTGATCTCATCTCAGCCTCAATTCCACTTTCCTGCCCGTTCTTCATAACCGTTCAATTCATTACTAATTTAAAAATATTTATCTCCTTAAATTTACTCAATGTCCCGGCATCTATCATTCTTTGGGGTAGTGAATTCATGACTCTTTGCGAGAAGTGATTTCTTCTCATCTCTGTTTTAAATCTACTGCCCCTTATCCCAAAACTATGACCTCTCGTTCTAGATTGCCTCACAAGAGGAAGCATCCACTCGACACCAACTTTGTCAATACCTTTTATCATCTTCTTAATTAGATCATTTAGACCTCCTCTTAGTCTTCTAAACTCGAGAGCCAAAACTGCTCAATCTTTCTTCATAAGACAAACCCTTCACCTCTGGAATCAATCTCGTGAACCTCCTCTGAACTGCCTTGAATGCAACTACATCCCTCCTCAAATAAGGGGACCAAAACTGTACACAGTACTCCAGATATGGTCTCATCAATGCCTTGTACAGTTACAGCAACACTTCCCTACTTTTATACCCTATTCCTTTAGCTAAAAATGCCAAAATTCCATTTGCCTTACTTATTACCTGCTGTACCTGCACACAAATGTTCTGTGATTCATACCTTAGGACACCCAGATCCCTCTGCACTGAAGTACTCTGAGGTTTGTCTACATTTAGCTAATAAGTTGCCTTCCATTTTTTCCAACTAAAATGGATAACTTCACACTTATCCACATTAAACCCCCATCTGCCAAATTTTGACCTACTCACCTAACCTATCTACATCTGTTTGTAAGTTTCTTATTTCCACATTACAACTCACTACCCCACCTATTTTAGTATCATCTGCAAATTTGACTATAGTACCTCCAATCCCTGCATCCAAATCATTAATATATATTGTAAATAGCTGGGACCCGAGGGCTGAATCCTGTGGCACCCCACTAATTACATCTTGCCAACCAAAAAAAGAACTATTTATCCCAACTCTGCCTTCTGTTGGTTAGCCAGTCTTCTATCTAAGCTAATAAATTATGCCTAATCCCATGTGATCTCACCTTGTGGATTAACCTTTTATGCAACACCTTATCAAACCCCTTCCAGGCGTCCAGGTATACGACATCTATAGGATCCCCTTTATCCACTTAGCTTGTAACATCTTCGAAGATGTAGGCAAATGAAATTTATCCTTCATAAAACCATGCTGACTCTGATGAATTGTGTTTTGACTTTCCAAATGGCCTGTTACCAATTTCTTATTTATGGATTCTAACAATTTTTCAATGATCAATGTTAAACTAACTGGTCTATAGTTTCCAACAATCTGTCTCCCTCATTTTTTGAATAAGGACGTTATATTAGCATTATTCCAATTCACTGGAACCTTTCCTGCATACAGGGAATTTTTGAATATTATACCAATCGATCCACTATCTCTACTACCACTTCCTTTAACAGCCTAGGATGTAGGCCATCAGGCCCTGGGGACTTGACTGCCTTTAATCTCAATTGTTTGTTCAGTACTTTTTCCCTATTGATGATGATTGTTCGAAGCTCCTCCCTTTCTATTACCTCTGCATTACCTGTTACGATTGGGATGGTCCTCCACTGTTAAATCTGAAGCAAAATGCCGACTTAGTGTCTCTGACATTTCTGTGTTCCCCACTATTACCTCCCCAGTCTGACCCTCCAAGGGACCATCATTCACTTTAGCTACTCCCTTCCCTTTTATATACTTAAAGAATCTTTTGCTATCCTTTTTAAAAAATATTTTGCGCTAGCTTTATTTCATAATTTACCTTTACTATTTTTATAATTGTTTTAGTAACCCATTGTTGATCTTTAAAAGTTTCCCAATCTTTCCAACCACCCTTTGCAATATGGTATGCCTTCATTTTTGTCTTTATGTTATCTTTAACCTCCTTGATTTGCCATGGATGTTTATTCCCCTCTTACAATCCTTCATCCTCTCTGGAATATATTTTAGTTGGGAGGAATTGAATATATTCTTAAACCACTGTCATGCATCTTCCCATTCTCACCACTCTACCTGCCATACTTGAGCCCATAATTGTCCTCATCATGATCTAGTACAGCACCAAGTTTCCTTTAATTTGAAAACTTTATAATACTGCTTTCCACACATGCAAATAAGTCATTTCTAAAAGTTGTGAAGAGTAATGGGCCCAATATATATCACTGCAAACCATCTCCCATCCACCACCACCCTCTGCTCCCTGTCATTGTAGCCAAACGCGTTTTCCCTTAATTTTGTGGTGTAAAAAATTAGTAGAATAGATCTTTCGACAACTCTCCCTCTCTTCTTATCCCGTATTAAGAAATATTCCATAGCAGCCTACCAGAGTTGACACAGACACAGGATAGCATAGGCCTATTTTGTCTGCCAAGGCCATACATCTTGGCAGAAGCCTTTGTGTAAGACACTCTAGGGCTGTTCAAGTGGGATTTCATAGCCTATGTCTAAACAGACAGTCTGAGTAAGATTAACAAGATGTCCTAGCAAGGGATGAACAGAAGGGTAACCTCATGAACAGAGCCTGGATTAGGAGGAGTATACTTTGGGTGCCTGTTACTTGGTAATGGAAAGTTGAATGGATAGAAATAATTGAATAAATGATTAGCTTGATATACCCAGCAGCTTGACTAGGAATTTACATTAGGCAGATAAGATAAGTGATTTTTACATTGATTCGGATTTCAAAGAAAACATACAATTGGGAGATCGTAAATGTGTGAGGCAAAGATATTAATATAGTAGCCATAAAGTAACAAAAAAAGTTGTTCAATTCGGGAAGAGATACCTCTAAAGGATGTAGAAACAATAGAGTGGAAGGTCAAAGGGAGAAAAAAATGATGAGACTGAAGACTGTTATGTATGGCTGTGAAACTGTGAACAGGACAGGGTGTGTTGAAGTCAGACCTGTGAACCCAGTTTTGCTGCCACCCTCAGAGAAGAGACGGTTGTGTAAGAGCAGCAAGGCATTGTGTGGTAATATTATTGGAATTTTCTATAGATTAAGAATCTATGAGGACTGTTGCCATCAAAAGGAGGTTTATCTCTCACGTTTATTTAAGTCAGTATCTTTTATGAAATGTTTGTAAAGTATGTTAACTGTGTAATGGTGTTCTTATATTTTACCTGTTTTTTAATAAATGTTTCACTTTAATATTTAAAACCTTCAAAGGGATCTGGGATTTACTTTTCTTGACTTCAGATACCTCTTTATAATATACAAATTGCAAACCATTGTGGCAGCTTGTTCCAAGTTTTCCTTTGGGATTTTGGCAGCCCGCAATGACTATCTGCCATGCCATAACTGATAATTGGCTGGATTGTATTTGTCTTGCTTTTTGTGGATAGGCATACCGAGTTTAGTGCACAACTAGTTCCAAAGCATAGTTCTTCTGTGCTGAAATTGGAACGTTGTCAGGGTCTATAGCCTTTGTTGTACCCAGTGCCTTCAGCCATTTCTTGAAATCAAGTGGAGTCAATCAAATTGTCTGAAGACTGGTGTATATTAAACACAGATCAGCTGCTACCCAAGAATAAATACAAACATATGAATTAGGAGGTTAAGAAGGCCATTTGGCCCCTTGAGCCTGTTCATCATGCCCTCGCGTAATATTTTGGTCAGGGGGCATGTGCGTGAGTCGGAACAGAGCCCATCAACAATCAGGAAGCCCATCTAAATTAATTAAATAGCAATTGTCTGGGACTTTACATAGCTCATCTACCTTTACAGTTGGCAGGTAGACAGATTGGCAAGGCAGTGTTTACATTTGAGCTGCAATCTCGATCCAGGGTGGAATGAAAGATCAGGGCTCAAATAAAATTAACAGATATGTCTATGGGCTGGGATTTGTGTGTGATTGTGTGGCCTAGGCACTTGTGATATAGTTTTAACACTGATATTTATTTTTCACGGGTCAGCAGTGCCTGAGCCAGCTCTGCAGATGCTGTTCTCCAGAGGGAGCCTGTTGGAAGCGCCGCCTGCACGCTCCCTGTTCTTACTGTCCACCCTCTTCCCGCTCTCCCTGGCAGCACTCAGCTTTCACAGAACATCTTTCATGCTGGATGTCCGTTAATTGACCAGTCAGTGTCAGAACCGCTTCCAGGTGCGCTGGGTGAATATGTCCGACATGTGAAAAGTTCAGGCCAATGTTTGGGGTACATATCCCAATCCAAATTGTTGTACATTGCCACTTTGCCCTATCTATCACAATACGCAGTAAATTAAAGAACATACAGTATTGTGTCTCCACACAATCTCATGCTGGCTGCTAAATAATATATGGTGGCAGGTGGCCTTGGCCATGCAGCTGCAATTCTTTCAGCCTGCTATAAAAAAAGGCAGTCCTTATTGTTATGGGCCAGGGTTTAGAGAACCCCAAAGTGTATCAAGGAGTTCACCTGACCCACAACTTTTAATAGATTGTGGTATGGGGAGCACACGGCCCACTCTATAGGTGTGGTCCAGCAGAAATGGAAAAGTATTTTTTAAAGCAAAACAATGTTTATTCTATGAACTCAAGTTAACCTTTTTAAAACATACAGTGAACATCTTAGCAACCATCAATTCAAATACAACCCCCAAAGAATACAACATCCTTAATAACTTCCCAAACAACTTCCAGAAGACAAAAGAAACACCTTTTAACAGAAGCACATTAGGTTACATTCACGACTGAGAACATTTATAATTCTGAATTCACCAAATGATCAAGAGATAATCTTTTCATTGCAGAGAGAACAGCAGAACAGCTGCTTTGTCTGATTTCAGCTCCAACACTGAAAATATAACATTAGAATTTCAGGAAATTTGACATAATTTACTGCCCTCTGAAAACGTTTAAAATAATATTTTTATTCAACTATAACTTACAAGTCAGCATAGCACACCAGGGGCTGGTTTAGCACACTGGGCTAAATCGCTGGCTTTTGAAGCAGACCAAGGCAGGTCAACAGCACGGTTCAATTCCTGTACTAGCCTCCCCAAACAGGCGCCGGAATGTGGCGACTAGGGGCTTTTCACATTAACTTCATTTGAAGCCTACTTGTGACAATAAGCAATTTTCATTTCATAAAGAGCTTCAGCTGATAATATTTTCTCTCAGCCCCACTCTGTTCCCCAGTATAAAACACAAAAAGAAATATACTTCTCTAACTCAAAATAGCTGATCATTAAAAGTAACTGCGGAATTGATAACAGATGATCACCATTTAAACCTTTCAGAAAGATTACATTGTTTGTAATATTTAGTTGCTAAGGTAACTGACACTTATATGTTTAATCACAGGATTTCAAGTATTACATGCAAAACTTCAAACTTGCTTCCTTGATCTTCGCCCCCACTGCATTCCTTCAAAATGCACATTAATTGTTATCTGCATAATGGTAATGAATTCTTCTACAATAACAAAATAAATTATTCATCAATAGAATGTTGAATGTTAGTTGGTAAACCTTGATCTTGATTCAAATGTGCACCAATTAACACAAAATTACTGCTGTGACAAAGCATATTTACTGATACTTGGGACATCAATTATGATAATAAAGTCTTTCATGATGTAAAACTTTTAGTCCATTGGTTTATTTATTTGCACTATTTTTTTGCTAATCCTCGTAGATAGTTTAGAATGTTTTGTGTTGCTGCTAATTAATAAGCAGTCATCATTTTAGAGGCTGCAGTACACTGCAGTACTTAAGAAATCCAATGAGATTTTCCAGTATTGCGAGTGATATCCCACTGACACTGTGGAGTTAATAAGCTGTTTAATGGATTCTGTTTGGTGCAATGGGAGGTAACACTCATGAAGCAAATTAGCAGGCAAGATCCTATTAACTTGATTGAAATGTCAGTAATAATGTTTTAATGTGAAAGCACCAATCTACATTGTAAAGAACTATACAAATAATTCCAGTAGTAAATCAAGTATGGTTCATTGTTACCCAATTGATCCAGATGGCGACCTTTCACAGCTGTACGTTTTTATGCTTTTGAAAATGAAAACTTCTTAGACTAAATGTTCCTTTGAAAAATTGATTAAATGCTGCATTTTTACTGATAGTTTCAAATTAATGGCAGAAATATTTGATTTTAAAGTGTACACTCCTTGAGAATATGATTTTCTTTGTGGAATGTAAGTAAACAATCATGACATTTATAATAATTATCTTTTTGGCCCTCTCAAGCAACTAACAAGCCACTGAGCCACTTGGCAGCACAAGGACACAGTGGTTTGCACTGCTGCCTCACAGCACCAGGGACCTGACTTTGATTTTGGCTTTGGAAAATTGTCTGTCAGGAATTTGCACGTCCTCCCCGTGTCTCCATGGGTTTTCTCCGGGTGCTCAGGTTTCCCCCTACAGTCCAAAGATGTGGATGTTAGGTGGATTGACTTTGCTAAATTACCCCTCAGTGTCCAGGGATGTGCAGATTAGCTGGTGTGCTGGTTTAGCAAAGTGGGCCAAACAGCTGGCTTGTAATGCAGAACAAGGCCAGCAGCACGGGTTCATAGAACATAGAACATAGAACAATACAGCGCAGTACAGGCCCTTCGGCCCACGATGTTGCACCGAAACAAAAGCCATCTAACCTACACTATGCCATTATCGTCCATATGTTTATCCAATAAACATTTAAATGCCCTCAATGTTGGCGAGTTCACTACTGTAGCAGGTAAGGCATTCCACGGCCTCACTACTCTTTGCGTAAAGAACCTACCTCTGACCTCTGTCCTATATTTATTACCCCTCAGTTTAAAGTTATGTCCCCTCGTGCCAGCCATATCCATCCGCGGGAGAAGGCTCTCACTGTCCACCCTATCCAACCCCCTGATCATTTTGTATGCCTCTATTAAGTCTCCTCTTAACCTTCTTCTCTCCAACGAAAACAACCTCAAGTCCATCAGCCTTTCCTCATAAGATTTTCCCTCCATACCAGGCAACATCCTGGTAAATCTCCTCTGCACCCGCTCCAAAGCCTCCACGTCCTTCCTATAATGCGGTGACCAGAACTGTACGCAATACTCCAAATGCGGCCGTACCAGAGTTCTGTACAGCTGCAACATGACCTCCCGACTCCGGAACTCAATCCCTCTACCAATAAAGGCCAACACTCCATAGGCCTTCTTCACAACCCTATCAACCTGGGTGGCAACTTTCAGGGATCTATGTACATGGACACCTAGATCCCTCTGCTCATCCACACTTTCAAGAACTTTACCATTAGCCAAATATTCCGCATTCCTGTTATTCCTTCCAAAGTGAATCACCTCACACTTCTCTACATTAAACTCCATTTGCCACCTCTCAGCCCAGCTCTGCAGCTTATCTATATCCCTCTGTAACCTGCTACATCCTTCCACACTATCGACAACACCACCGACTTTAGTATCGTCTGCAAATTTACTCACCCACCCTTCTGCGCCTTCCTCTAGGTCATTGATAAAAATGACAAACAGCAACGGCCCCAGAACAGATCCTTGTGGTACTCCACTTGTGACTGTACTCCATTCTGAACATTTCCCATCAACCACCACCCTCTGTCTTCTTTCAGCGGTTGGGCACTTTAGTGAAGAGCCTCCTGGGACACTATCTGGTGTGCACCACACACATGCTCCGGTACAACAGGTGGAGGTGGGAACAGTCGAAGGTGTGGACGGTCGGAGAGTGGGCCGACCCCAGGACTAGCTGCTGTTCAGACAGGTTTCGGGTTTCTAGAACAGGCAGTCCCATCGATCGTGAAGATGCAGTTGCAGAGCCAGGGACGGCACAAAGGGTTGTCGGCGAGCATCCAGCACCTGCAGGCGCAGGTGGAGGAGTCCAACTGTCTGCAGGAGCAGGAGATGGTGCCGACCATGCGTGCCACCCAGGCCAACACCACATTGGTGGAATCTACGGTGGAGGCCTTGGGGGCGTGGGTTTCGGCCAGGGATCAGCATGTTCAATGAGTGGGGCATTCTGTGCAGGTGGTGTCTGAGGCTTGGACAGGACTGTCCTCTCACAGGCAGACATGTGCCAGAGCCACCTGGACGTTACAGTGACACTGCTGAGCATGGCCCAGTCACAGCGGGCCATGGCTGAGAGCGTCGGTAGCATTGCACAGACACAGGGCAGCACAGTGGCACAGTGGTTAGCACTAGGACTGCGGTGCTGAGGACACGGGTTCGAATCCCGGCCCTGGGTCACTGTCCGTGTAGAGTTTGCGCATTCTCCCGGTGCCTGCGTGGGTTTCACCCCCACAACCCAAAGATGTGCAGGTCAGGTGGATTGGCCATGCTAAATTGCCCCTTAATTGAAAAAAAAATAATTGGGTACACTAAATTTAAAAATAAAGCATTGCACAGACATAGAGGGAGGTGGCCCATTCCCAGAGTGAGATGGCACAGTCACTGGCTGATATGGCACAGACCCAGAAGGTAGTGGCGCAATCCCAGCATGATGTGGCATAATCCCTGATCCACCCTCTATGCTCCATGGCCGCGAGCATGCAGACCCTGGTAAAGAGAGCAGTGGGCCTCCAGGACTGGCTGCGTCAGGTGGCGCGGGAGCCTCAGGAATTTGCTCCGTTCGCTCCCCCATCCCATGGGGGCCATCGGGCACCATGACGGAGGAGGAGGTGATGGGGCCCATACCTGTGACTCATGCAGGGGAGGTGCCTGAGCACCGCAGCATCTCGGACTCCCCCCTCCTGTCTTTGGCTCATTTGGTGGGCAGTGGGTAGAACAGGACAGCACCTGAGAGACACCCGAGCAGCAGTCAGAGCTCCAGCTCACAACAGGCCTTTGGTGCCTCTTGTCAGGTGTCGGACGTTGCGGAGCACCAGAGCTATTTGGGAAAATGTAGAAGAAAAGCAAACAAAGAGAAAATAACCTCAGAAGCAGGAGCTTTGATTCTGAGTTTAAGGAAAAGGGAACTGAAGTTAAAAAGAGGAAAACAAAGAAAAGTGGGTACAGGGAGCAGTGTCAAAAGCAAAATGGGGAGAATGCCCCGAGGAACTGCAAGACCTGTGCCAAACACAGGGAAGTGAAGAGACTGAGGCTCCATCTCCCAATCTGAGCAGAGCCTGCAGGGTAGCGATCCCTGCACTGGTGGACTGCAGGCAGCGAGAGTCTGAGGTTTTTGGCAGAGAAGGCCTCCATCTGCTCAGAAAAAAAATGTTTAAAAAAAATTAAATACAGCCCTGTGGATTTTGAGAGCATTGGTGAAACTGACAAAAATAAAAGGCACGTTGGGGTTTTTTTTTAGGTAGCTGAGAGACTTAGAATAGGGCTGTGGAAATTGTTGACAAAGTTTTTCCACCTAAAAGAAGAGAAATGAAACAGTTTAGTAGGATGTCCATAAGGAGGAGCTGCAGGTTCCCGCCAAAACCCCTGAAGAGTGGGAAAGCACAGTCAGAGATAGAGGGAAGCAGCAGCTGTGAGCAAAAAAAAGGTTTTGATAGTCTTAAAGTGGTAATGCATTTAAAGTTGTGCAACATTAATGCATCAACCACCAGAAGAAACGACGGGCAAGGGATAGGAAATTCAGAGAAGCCCCCAGAGAGAAGGCAACTTTAAAAAAGGGGTCTGTAAGAAATGGTAGTGACGATCTCAAGGAAGACGCAACGCTGGAGCTCAGAGGAGGTAATACTACCTCAAGGTAGAGGCAACACCGGAATCAGGATAGGCAATAAAAGAAACCCAGAGAGGGGTGGGGACCAGTGGTTGATCCTGACCCTGGAGGGGGTGGCGTCATGGAGACAACCCAGGAATTGGGAAACTGAAGATCTTAAAGGATTAAACAAAGAGCTGAAGGCAATGTGACTCAGTCGCATTCTGTCCCTGTGCATTGTAATGAGAAGTTCCTTGGAAGTTTTGGCAATAAATTTCAAGCAAACGATAAAGCTGCAATCAGCCAGAAAGTGAGACTGAAGGAGAAGGAGAGCTAAGGGTGAAGCGAAAAGAGTTGGATAAATTAAATCAAAAACGACAGTAAGTAGAAAAGGAGTTAAAACTTGTGACCCTAATTTAAATGAGAGCTAGCTCAACTACATCAAAGTCAAAAAAAGAATAATAAGCACCATGCCGAAGGTAGAAGTGGCTCGAGAAACTATCAAGGCCAGTAAGAAACAGTACAACATTCTCCATCCAGCGGTGTGTGGACTAGAGTTAGAGCCAGAAGGAAACAAAGCAGATTGAGAGAAAAAGCACAAGCAGAACCCAACAACGGTGGTCATAGAATGGAACTCGAGTAGTGCCAAGGAAATCCCATTGTAATGCAGGCTATGTGATGAGTAAGAGAACTGCGAGTTTCACAGTGAAACACATCAAAGATGTGATCCATGGTGTTCATCTAGGACATCCTGCATCACCTATTACAAGAGTCATTCAAAGTTCGTTACAAATAAGACTGATGATTAAAACAGGATTCGTCCAGCAAGGAATTTAAACTCCTTGGGCTGGATTCTCCCAAAATGGGGCTCTGTCCCCAAGTCGACGTAAAAAAGTTGGCGTTTCATTCCCGAGTTTCCAATAAAAAAGAACAGTCGATTCACTAACCTGCAGGGCGCTAGCAGGGACCCAGAGTGATTCACGCAGCTTTAGCTATGGATATGGGCCCCCGCACTTCCAGTCTGGAGTCCGCACATGTGCATGGTGGCGTCCTCCAGCGGCCGTGCCAAGCGCCATGGCAGACTCGGACCGCGGAGGAAACTGCAAGATGTAGGCCCCCCCCCCGATCGGCCGTGCGCCGGAAGATCCGTTCGGCCCGATCTCTCCCCCGGCCACCCATAAGGCCTCCCCCCGGTGCCTGATCCCTCCGCCCCCCCACCAGGACGGTTGCGGACTGAGTCCGCAGCCGCCACGCGAGAGTCCTGACCAGCCATAGCATGTTAATTCCACGCTGTCGGGAACTCGGCCGGTCGGGAGCGGAGGATCGCTGGCCGGGCCTCTGCCAATGGCCCCCCAGCCACGTGGAGTACTACGCGCACACACTGATTTTTGGGGCCCGGAGAATCGCCGGACCGGCACTGGGCCCGATTTGAGCGGCAAATTGGATTCTCCTCCCCGCGCCAAATGTGATTTTGGCGCGGGGCTGCGGAGAATCCAGCCCCTTGTCTTACAAACCAAACTTGAAACATTAAACAATCAAAATTCTAATTGTGAACAACTGGTTGAGGTTCTCAAAGGATCACTGCTGAAGAACATAGAGCTGCCATACTTCAAACAGAGGATACCAAGATTGCCTCACACGAAATAAATATTAGGGGCTTAGAAAATGAAATTCAAAAGCTGAAGACAAATTGAGCTTTGAGTACTGAAGACCGGGAAGAAGAGCTTAAGCAGTTGGAAGATTACAAGAGACATTATTGGGAATTCTTTGGAGATCCAATTGAATGATCAACTACCAGCCGTGTGGAAAATACAAATGAGCTCGAGAAATGGGCATTCGGCAGAGAGACCAGAAATTGTCTGGTGTTTGAGGGTGCTGCTTAGGACATCACAACAGACAACCTAAAGAAAGAACACAACTGTGGGGACAAGTTAGCAATTCAAGAAGAAGGAAGACATGTTGAATATAGAAGTAGAGTTTGATGCAACCGCAACAAAAGGAACATGGCAATGGTCCAAAACCATGCACAGCATGAGAAGGGAGAGATCGTTATCAAACGTTGTTAGAAGAGAATGTAGGAGTCACCTTGGAAGAGACATGAGCGATGGATAAACTGAATGGATTGCAGAAGCAGAGCGAATGATGAAGGAATAGTTGTGATCCTTTTTGACACGCACTAGTTATTATGGTTAAAAGAAAACCCACAGTGATTGTGGAGAAACACCAAGATCTTCAATAACAGAGTGCTAAGATGGAGGAAAATGTCAGCGGATTAGGAATTTCCTGGAAAGAGCTGTAAGTCAAGGTTGGACCGCTGATGGAGCACCATTTCCATGAGACAAATGGACTAAGAATAACTTAGAACAAGCTGAGCAAAAGGATCGGAAATCAAGGATAAGTGATGAAGCATCGGATACAGACAGATCAGATCTCAATTGAGTGAGAATTTGGGAAGACCATAAGATCACAAGACATAAGAGCAGAATTAGGCCACTCGGCCCATTGAGTCTGCTCCGCCATTCAATCATAGATGATATTTTTCTCATCCCCATTCTCCTGCCTTTTCCCCATAACCCCTGATCCCCTTATTAATCAAGAACCTATCTATCTCTGTCTTAAAGACGCTCAGTGATTTGGTCTCCATAGCCTTATGCGGCAAAGTGTTCCACAGATTCACCAGTCTCTGGCTGAAGAAATTCCTCCTCATCTCTTTTTAAAGGACTGTCCCTTTAGTCTGAGATTGGGTCCTCTTGTTCTAGCTTTCCTACAAGTGGAAAAATCCCCTCCACGTCCACTCTATCCAGGTCTCGCAGTATCCTGTAAGTTCCAATAAGATCCCTCCTCATCCTTCTAAACTCCAAAGAGTACAGACCCAAAGTCCTCGACCATTCCTCATTTGACAAGCTCTTCATTCCAGGGATCATTCTTGTGAACCTCCTCTGGACCTTTTCCAAGGCCAGCACATCCTTCCTTAGATACAAGGTGCAAAACTGCTCACAATACTCCAAATGGGGTCTGACCAGAGCATTATACAGCCTCAGAAGTACATCCCTGGTCTTGTATTCTAGCCCCCTCGACATGAATGCTAACATTACATTTGCCATCCTAACTGCCGACTGAACCTGCATGTTAACTTTAAGAGAATCGTGAACAAGGACTCCCAAATCCTTTTGTGCTTCTGATTTCTGAAGCATTTCCCCATTTAGTAAGTAGTCTATGGCTCCATTCCTCCTTCCAAAGTGCATTACCTCACACTTTTCCACATTGTATTTCATCTGTCACTTCATTGCCCACTCTCCTGGCCTGTCCATATCCTTCTGCTTCCTCAATACTACCTGTCCCTCTACAGATCCTTCCATCAGCAAACTTAGCAACAGTGCCTTCAGTTCCTTTTTCCAAATCATTAATGTATATTGTGAAACGTTGTTGTCCCAGCACCGACCCCTGAGGCACATCACAAGTCACCGGCTGCCATCCTGGAAAAGACCCCTTTATCCCCACTCTCTGCCTTCTGCCAATTAGCCAATCCTCTATCCATGCCAGGATCTTACCCTTAACACCATGGGCTCTTAACTATTTAACAGTCTCCTATGCAGCACCTTGTCAAAGAACTTCTGGGAAACTAAATAAATCACATCCTTTGTCTAACTTCCTTGTTACCACCTCAAAGAACTCTAACAGATTTGTCAGACGTGACCTCCCTTTGACAAAGCTGTGCTGACTCAATCCTATTTTATCATGCACTTCCAAGTACTCCGTGATCTCATCTTTAATAATGGACTCTAAAATCTTACCAATGACCGAAGTCAGGCTAATCGGCCTATAATTCCCCACCTTCTAGCTACCTCCCTTCTTAAACAGTGGTGTTGCATTAGCCACTTTCCAGTCCCCTGGGACTCTTCCTGCCTCCAGTGATTCCTGAAAGATCACCACTAATGCCTCCAAAATCTCCTTAGCTATCCCTTTTAGAACCCTGGAATGTAGTCCATCTGGTCCAGGTGATTTATCCATCTTCAGACCTTTCAGTATCTCAAGAACCTTCTCCTTAGTGATGGTCACTGCACTCACCTCTGTCCCCTGATTGTCCTGGAGCTCAGGCATCCCACTGGTGTCTTCCACCGTGAAGACTGATGCAAAGTAACTATTCAGTTCATCTGCCATTTCTTTGTTTCCTATTATGAGGAAGGCAACAGTTGGGAAACAAAGTTCAGTTGGAACAGATTCAGAAACGGTTTGACAACTGCGGTCACTGCGGAGAACTCCCTTAATACCAAGATGCCACTTGAAGTCAACAGTTCATCCAGAGCTACTTTCATTATTTATTTATTATTCATAGGGGTAGCACGGTGGCACAGTGGTTAGCACTGCTGCCTCACAGTGCCAGGTGCCTTGGGTCACTGTCTGTGTGGACTTTGCACAGTCTCCCCGTGTCCATGTGGTTTTCCTCCAGGTGCTCTACTTTCCTCGCACAGTCCAAAGGTGTGTAGGTTGGTTGATTGGCCATGCTAAAATTGCCCCTTAGTGTCCAAAGGCTGGGTGGTGTTGCAGAGATGGGGCAGGGATTGGCCCTGGGTGGGGTGCTTTTTCGGAGGGTTGGTGTGGGCTTGATGGGCCAAGTGGCCTTCTTCTGTACTGTAGGGATTCTATATCTGTTCTATTCTCAGTTTTCATGTCTAAAGCTGCTCAAAGGGCCTGTTAATGAGCTGGCCACAATGAACATTGTGCACGGTAGCATTGTGGATAGCACAATTGCTTCACAGCTCCAGGGTCCCAGGTTTGATTCCGGCTTGGGTCACTGTCTGTGCGGAGTCTGCACATCCTCCCGGTGTGTGCGTGAGTTTCCTCCGGGTGCTCCGGTTTCCTCCCACTGTCCAAAGATGTGCAGGTTAGGTGGATTGGCCATGATAAATTGCTCTTAGTGTCCAAAATTGCCTTAGTGTTGGGTGGGGTTACTGGGTTATGGGGATAGGGTGGAGGTGTGGACCTTGGGTAGGGTGCTCTTTCCAAGAGCCGGTGCAGACTTGATGGGTCGAATGGCCTCCTTCTGCACTGTAAATTCTATGAATAAAAAAAAAATTCTATGAACATTTAGTTCAGTTCTTATTTCTCATCAGACTATTGAACCATAGTGATTCACTAAGGAAACTTCTATTCTATTTCTATATACCAATTAACCTTCAGATTACAGCAGGCATCTTGATTAAATAAAAACAGAATTGCTGGAAATACTCAGCATGTCTGGCAGCATGTGTGAAGAGAAACAGAATTAATGTTTCCGGTCGACAACCGTTCAACTGGTTCTGAAGATGTGCCATCGACCTGAAATGCTGGGTCGGATTAATCCCCCCCACCACCACATTTGGAGGAAGGCTGGAGGTGGGGGGGAATACATAATCTTCCCAACTTTTGTGAGGGTCACGAAGAATCCAGCACGAGTTTGTAGAGTCAAACAGAAAGTAACTTTATTCACAACAATATGTACACAGTAGCAGTCGTTCACTACTACTTCCTTCTCATCCGGTATCACACTGGCCAGCTCTATTTATGCAGCTGCAACTACTCGTGATTGCCCCACCCCCCTCATTGGGGAAGCTCATATTCCCCAACAATCTCATGGCGTAACCAATTGTTCCCAGCCAATAGGATCCGGGCAGGTTATAACATCAACTCTCCCCAGTTAAGTCTGGGCAGGAAAGGCCTGCTACGGATGGAGGAGAGGGATGGTGCAATAACTCTCCCCCTTTCTCCTCACCTCTCAGATGTCTGCGACACAATGTGTTTTATAGGGAGTGTTGTGATTTTCAGTCATAAATATCAAGCAGGTTTTTCAGGATGTTTAATCAGAAGAAAATATATGTTTCTTCACGCAACACCCTGAAATATGAAAGCAGCACAACACATTCACTCCCTCAAACGCACAGACACATGTACACAAGTAATCATGGATTCTAGATAGAAAGGATTTTCACTGAGTCGGGATGACTCGGGAGCCCTTTGCAATTGGCGGCCGGGACCAGATTTCTGGGATTGGTGATCCCGCTCCCAGGGTTTCCAATTTTCAACAGGGCCTTTTGGATGGTTTGGGTCAAGAAAACCTGCACCTTGTAATCCCAACCAGCCGGCAACATTGTGGGGATAGGTGTGTCCTCATGCTCTGCAATTTTTGAGGAATCAGGTCAGGTTTACAACAAGCCTTGATTCTCGATATCTCAGAGGCGTCATGAAATGAAATGAAAATGAAATGAAATGAAATCATAGTCTCCATGAGAGAACCTTTTAAAAGGTAAGCCAGAAAGTCCTCCTCATGCCCCATGCCAACATAAGCCCGCCCTCCTTTGGGCACTTTCTCCCCAAGCGGGCGTGTTGAGCCAGGAATCTTCCATCTCCTGCTATCCACTTCATGGATAAAAATCCAAAGGTTTATGTAATTAGTGGAGATACAAGATGTAAATTACATGTTAAAATGTCAGTCCTTTTGAGATGCCTGTTTTGCAAGTCGGTCAATTCTCTCTCATGGTTCTTTGGGCAAACGGATGACAGATGCCTCTAGGTTTTCAGAGGCTGTGGCTGAGTTTCTGCAGAGAAAATATTTACAGGTGAAGTGAAGTTATTCCCCTCTCTCTCACTGCCTGGGTTGACGAGTTGTTCACAGTAGGATTCAATTCTTCTTGCTGAAGGAATGGTTCTGTTGGTCTGTTGGTTTCCAGACTGATTTGCTGGGCTCTTTTGTAGAGTGATAAAAGGCAAGATTCCCGCATTTTGAGACTAAGTGAAGGAACGTACAGTGCTTCCCACTGTGGCAGTCCATGAGAAAACACTCCAAATCTTCCAGCCCCGACCTTGTTAGTTATGCACCCAGGTGTTTCATTCCATAATCAGTGGGATGGTGGGGGGGGGGGGGGGGGGGGGGGGCAGCTTGTTTGGTGTGCAGTCTGCTGTCATATCTGAGTTCCATATTGAAAAGGTGCACTGACCTACTTTGAAGAAAGAAAATGGATCTTCTGAAAATTAAGATAGGTCTCCAGGAACACTCTGCGACCAGAAGATGGACCTCCTCAGAATGAAGGTGGATCTCCAGAAACATTCTGAGGCTGGATGATGGCCCTCTTCCAGGACACCTGGGGGGCGATTCTCCAATATTGGGCCCAAGAGTTCGCGCCGTCGTGAACGCCGTTGCGACCAGCTCAATCCTGCGCATGCGCAGTTGGGCCACGCCATCCTGCGCATGCGCGGGGGACTTCTTTAGTGTGCCGGTCCCGGAGGCCCCCCCCACCGGTGAAGGAGCCCCCCCCCCCCCACAGGCCGCCCCCCCCCCCCCCCCCGACCGTTCCCGCAGAGTTCCCGCCGGCAGCGACCGGGGTGAACGGCGCCGGCGGGACTCTGTCGTATCGGCGCAGCCGCTCGGCCCATCCGGGCGGGAGAATCGGCGGGGCCGCCGATTCCAACGGTCCGCAGCCAGTGCCGCGCCAAACGAGCTAGCGCAAATGGCGCCGATTCTCCGTACCTCGGAGAATCGCGCGATGGCGTCAGGCGTCGTGGCGCGGTTGCGGTGATTCTCCGGCCCGGTGCGGGGCTCGGAGAATCGCCCCACTGATCTGGAAGGTCCACCTGCAGATGCTTGCCCGACCCACAGCTGTGGTGTTTCCGAGTTGTCGGCAGTCTCCATCCTGAACTCTGGAGGTAGCCCCAGGTATTGTTCAGGTAAGTCCCAACATCTGCACAACATGTTGTACAAATATATTTCACGCCGCCATGTTTTCCTGCCGGCACAGCAGAGAATCTGGCATGGGGCTCCTTCACCTGCATCCTATTTTTAAAAAAGAAACATTTTTTTCCCTCTTTTTTCCAAATAAGAGGTAATTTAGCATGGCCAATCCACCTACCCTGCACATCTTTGGGTTATGGGGGTGAGACCCACTTAGACACGGGAAGAATGCGCAAACTACACACAGACAGTGACCCAGGGCCGGGTGCAAACCCAGGTCCTCGGCGCAGTGAGGCAGCAGTGCGAACCACTGCACCACCATGCCGCTCTTCACCTGCAACCCATTAACAGGATGCAAATGAGGTTCACGCCTTACTCTGGCAGGATTTCCAACCCACCGTGGTGGATATCAGAAGAAGATCCCGCTGTAAATTCATAAATTGTGACCTTTATGCTATATTCTCCCACCGGGTATGCCGTGCATCAAACACACCGGCGGGGACTTGGGAGAATTCTGCCCTTGGTCTTGACTCTCCTCCAGCTAGTTTTGATCATCTGATGGCAAGATTTAGTGACTCCCATTGTCCACATAATGGGAACCAGGTGATTGATACAAGGGAATGATTGATAACGTAGCAATATGCCAGTTATGATTAGTTCACTGGAAGACTTTATTTGACATTCCATCCTCACAGTTCAAAAAGATTGGGCATCTAATGTCCATTTCATCTCTTCCATTGAGCTGTTGAGGAAAGTCAATTTTCACCTGGAAAACCTATTTGCATTTTTAAGTAACCTGCCAGTTATGTAGGCGTAGATCTTCTGGTCTCCATTACATCAACCCAAGATGCACATCAGGACCCTATGGAAGTCCTGAGCTCTATTGGAATTGCCCCTGATGTTTGAACTTCTGATGAACAATTCTCCTGCTCCATGGCACCCTCCGTGAATGTCTCCAACTCAGAGTTAGAATCAGAGGTTTTGGACAGTTCCGCAGTACTTAACTGGATAGTTATCCAGGAAATGTTAGAAAAATCCTAACCTAACCCCTGAGTAACTACAGAACTGATACCCCAATCACTCACATTGATACCCATGACTATCCCCTTGATTCCCCAAGCACCCATGTATCCCTCCCGACCACACAATGATTACTCCTACTGACCACCCGACTACTGCCCTGACACATGCCTGTTCATCCCACCGACCTTCCAACTCACCCGACTACCAAATCCTGACCACCCAACTACCACCTCTGATCACCCTGAATAAACCCCCGACCCGACACAAACTGATTACCACCAACCAACTACACCCTGACCTGGTCCAACAACCTGTCCCGACCACGTTATCCACCGATCACCTGACAACCCATCTTGACCTGACCACCACAACCCACCAAACTACTCACCCAACCATCCCATATGTCACCTTACCCACCTACCACTATACCCACCTACCACCTCACCCACCTTCCTCTCTATCCGCCTGCCACCTCACCCACCTGCCACCTCACCCACCTGCCACCTCACCCACCTACCACCTCACCCACCTGCCAACTTACCCACCTGTTGCCTCGCCCACTTGCCACCCTACCCACCTACCACCTCACCCACCTGCTCTTTAATCTGATCCCCATTCCCCTCCTTGCTGGGTTCACCCTGACTGGCCCCTGTGATCTTCCACCACCTTTCCCCCAAGGCTCCAGTGACATTCCTCAGCCTCGAGGCTGTTGCATTACCAGCAGTGATCACTACTCCCAGTGGCACTGCTGGTACTAGTTAGCTGCCAGCCTCTGGTTGACACCAAATTGCTAAATCAGATTGGGGGACCTGGAATGGCTGCTGTGTGGCTGCAGCTGACTGGCCAGCCAGTGGACGGGCCTACTGTCACCACCATCAAATTCTGCCCTCTTTTTCTCTTCATAGATGCTGGGACCTGCTGAGTATTTTCAACATTTTCCATTTTTATTTCACATACCCAGCATCCGCAGTATTTTGCTTTTGTATTGGCGTCTTGATTGAGCACGGTTAAATGAAAATCACAGCTTATGAGTATGATTATCTATTTATGCATTTACCCAACAATGATCCATTTTTGACCGAGGTGGAGCTATAGCATTCTTGAATCATCAGTTTAATTGGTTGTTTCTGGAGATGAAATCTTAAGCAGTCTCCAGGAAAACTAAACTTAAATCACCAACCGATTTTGAGCTGATTATGCATATTTCTCATTTAAAACAACGTTAGTTACCTTTTGCAGCTTTCTTTGACTCTCAGAATGATTTACCACAGCTCCTATTTTTGTATTATTTACACATTTCGACATCACTCCCTCCAGTTCTGTTTTACAGTGAACAGCAGCAGCCCCAGAATAGAACTCTGTTGGATACCATTACCTACATTCAACTGCTCAGAGAATCTGCCTGTAACTCCTACTCTCTCTTTCCGCCCAATTAACAAAGAACAAAGAACAAAGAAACGTACAGCACAGGAACAGGCCCTTCGGCCCTCCAAGCCCGTGCCGACCATGCTGCCCGACTAAACTACAATCTTCTACACTTCCTGGGTCCGTATCCCTCTATTCCCATCCTATTCATGTATTTGTCAAGATGCCCCTTAAATGTCACTATCGTCCCTGCTTCCACCACCTCCTCCGGCAGCGAGTTCCAGGCACCCACTACTCGCTGTGTAAAAGACTTGCCTCGTACATCTACTCTAAACCTTGCCTCTCGCACCTTAAACCTATGCTCCCTAGTAATTGACCCCTCTACCCTGGGGAAAAGCCTCTGACTATCCACTCTGTCTATGCCCCTCATAATTTTGTATACCTCTATCAGGTCTCCCCTCAACCTCCTTCGTTCCAGTGAGAACAAACCGAGTTTATTCAACTGCTCCTCATAGCGAATGCCCTCCATACCAGGCAACATTCTGGTAAATCTCTTCTGCACCCTCTCTAAAGCCTCCACATCCTTCTGGTAGTGTCGCGACCAGAATTGAACACTATACTCCAAGTGTGGCCTAACTAAGGTTCTATACAGCTGCAGCATGACTTGCCAATTCTTATACTCAATGCCCCGGCCAATGAAGGCAAGCATGCCGTATGCCTTCTTGACTACCTTCTCCACCTGTGTTGCCCCTTTCAATGACCTGTGGACCTGTACTCCTAGATCTCTTTGACTTTCAATACTCTTGAGGGTTCTACCATTCACTGTATATTCCCTACCTGCAATAGACCTTCCAAAATGCATGACCTCACATTTGTCCGGATTAAACTCCATCTGCCATCTCTCTGCCCAAGTCTCCAAACAATCTAAATCCTGCTGTATCCTCCGACAGTCCTCATCGCTATCGCAATTCCACCAACCTTTGTGCCGTCTGCAAACTTACTAATCAGACCAGTTACATTTTCCTCCAAATCATTTATATATACTACAAAGAGCAAAGGTCCCAGCACTGATCCCTGTGGAACACCACTGGTCACAGCCCTCCAATTAGAAAAGCATCCTTCCATTGCTACTCTCTGCCTTCTATGGCCTAGCCAGTTCTGTATCCACCTTGCCAGCTCACCCCTGATCCCGTGTGACTTCACCTTTTGTACTAGTCTACCATGAGGGACCTTGTCAAAGGCCTTACTGAAGTCCATATAGACAACATCCACTGCCCTACCTGCATCAATCATCTTAGTGACCTCCTCGAAAAACTCTATCAAGTTAGTGAGACACGACCTTCCCTTCACAAAACCGTGCTGTCTCTCACTAATACGTCCATTTGCTTCCAAATGGGAGTAGATCCTGTCTCGAAGAATTCTCTCCAGTAATTTCCCTACCACTGAAGTAAGGCTCACCGGCCTGTAGTTCCCGGGATTATCCTTGCTACCCTTCTTAAACAGAGGAACAACATTGGCTATTCTCCAGTCCTCCGGGACATCCCCTGAAGACAGCGAGGATCCAAAGATTTCTGTCAAGGCCTCAGCAATTTCCTCTCCAGCCTCCTTCAGTATTCTGGGGTAGATCCCATCAGGCCCTGGGGACGTATCTACCTTAATATTTTTTAAGACACCCAACACCTCGTCTTTTTGGATCTCAATGTGACCCAGGCTACCTACACCCCCTTCTCCAGACTCAACATCTACCAATTTCTTCTCTTTGGTGAATACTGATGCAAAGTATTCATTTAGTACCTCGCCCATTTCCTCTGGCTCCACACATAGATTCCCTTTCCTATCCTTCAGTGGGCCAACCCTTTCCCTGGCTACCCTCTTGCTTTTTATGTACGTGTAAAAAGCCTTGGGATTTTCCTTAACCCTATTTGCCAATGACTTTTCGTGACCCCTTCTAGCCCTCCTGCCTCCTTGCTTAAGTTCCTTCCTACTTTCCTTATATTCCACGCAGGCTTCGTCTGTTCCCAGCCTTTTAGCCCTGACAAATGCCTCCTTTTTCTTTTTGACGGGGCCTACAATATCTCTCGTCATCCAAGGTTCCCGAAAATTGCCGTATTTATCCTTCTTCCTCACAGGAACATGCCGGTCCTGAATTCCTTTCAACTGACACTTGAAAGCCTCCCACATGTCAGATGTTGATTTGCCCTCAAACATCCACCCCCAATCTATGTTCTTCAGTTCCCGCCTAATATTGTTATAATTAGCCTTCCCCCAATTTAGCACATTCATCCTAGGACCACTCTTATCCTTGTCCACCAGTACTTTAAAACTTACTGAATTGTGGTCACTGTTACCGAAATGCTCCCCTACTGAAACATCTACCACTTGGCCGGGCTCATTCCCCAATACCAGGTCCAGTACCGCCCCTTCCCTAGTTGGACTGTCTACATATTGTTTTAAGAAGCCCTCCTGGATGCTCCTTACAAACTCTGCCCCGTCTAAGCCCCTGGCACTAAGTGAGTCCCAGTCAATATTGGGGAAGTTGATGTCTCCCATCACCACAACCCTGTTGTTTTTACTCTTTTCCAAAATCTGTCTACCTATCTGCTCCTCTATCTCCCGCTGGCTGTTGGGAGGCCTATAGTAAACCCCCAACATTGTGACTGCGCCCTTCTTATTCCTGATCTCTACCCATATAGCCTCACTGCCCTCTGAGGTGTCCTCCCGCAATACAGCTGTGATATTCTCCCGAACCAGTAGCGCAACTCCGCCTCCCCTTTTACATCCCCCTCTATCCCGCCTGAAACATCTAAATCCTGGAACGTTTAGCTGCCAATCCTGCCCTTCCCTCAACCAGGTCTCTGTAATGGCAACAACATCATAGTTCCAAGTACTAATCCAAGCTCTAAGTTCATCTGCCTTACCCGTAATACTTCTTGCATTAAAACATATGCACTTCAGGCCACCAGACCCGCTGTGTTCAGCAACTTCTCCCTGTCTGCTCTGCCTCAGAGCCACACTGTCCCTATTCCCTAGTTCTCCCTCAATGCTCTCACCTTCTGACCTATTGCTCCCGTGCCCACCCCCCTGCCATACTAGTTTAAACCCTCCCGTGTGACACTAGCAAACCTCGCGGCCAGGATATTTATGCCTCTCCGGTTTAGATGCAACCCGTCCTTCTTATACAGGTCACACCTGCCCCGGAAGAGCTCCCAGTGGTCCAGATAATGGAAACCCTCCCTCCTACACCAGCTGTTTAGCCACGTGTTTAGCTGCTCTATCTTCCTATTTATAGCCTCACTGGCACGTGGCACAGGGAGTAATCCCAAGATTACAACCCTCGAGGTCCTGTCTTTTAACTTTCTGCCTAGCTCCCTGAACTTCTGCTGCAGGACCTCATGCCCCTTCCTGCCTATGTCATTAGTACCAATATGTACAACGACCTCTACCTGTTTGCCCTCCCCCTTCAGGATGCCCTCTACCCGTTCGGAGACATCCTGGACCCTGGCACCAGGGAGGCAACATACCATCCTGGAGTCTCTTTCACGTCCACAGAAGCGCCTATCTGTGCCCCTGACTATAGAGTCCCCTATTACTATTACTCTTCTGCGCTTTGACCCTCCCTTCTGAACATCAGAGCCAGCCGTGGTGCCACTGCTCTGGCTGCTGCTGTTTTCCCCTGATAGGCTATCCCCCCCGACAGTATCCAAAGGGGTATACCTGTTCGAGAGGGGGACAACCACAGGGGATTCCTGCACTGACTGCCTGCCCTTTCTGGTGGTCACCCATTTCTCTGCCTGCACCTTGGGTGTGACCACATTTACATAACTGCGATCTATGACGCTTTCCGCCACCTGCATGCTCCTAAGTGCATCCAATTGCTGCTCCAACCGAACCATGCGGTCTGTGAGGAGCTCCAGTTGGGTGCACTTTCTGCAGATGAAGCCATCCGGGACGCTGGAAGCCTCCCGGACCTGCCACATCTCACAGTCAGAGCACTGCACCCCTCTAACTGACATTGTGTCAATTAATTAAAATTAAAATTAAAAATTTTTTTAAAAAAAATATTTTAAAAAAAATTTCAAAGTTACTGTTAACTATCTGTTTCCTAGCACTAGATTTCTAATAGAAATGCGAAAGCTAAATATAGTACTCTCCGATCCCTGGCTTAGATATCCCTCTAAATTATAATTAAGTAATTATGTTTAATTAGTTACCAATGCTTAATTTTTTTAATTTAGTGTAGATTCCCAACCAGCCACTCAGGCCACAGCTTTTCTGTGATGTCACTTCAGTTTCCCCCTGACACACACAATTTGAAAAAGGTATAAAAGTAAAAATGAGTAAAAATCACTTACTTACCTTCTTACCTTCCGAGTGTCTTAGATGTTCTAAGGTTCTCTCCCTGACAGAGACTGCTCCTCCTCCTCCGAATGGCTCCCGAAACTAGTCCGCGATCTTTTAAAATCTCCGCTCCGACTCGCAGCTCCCGCGCTTTTTAAACCTCCCGCGCTGTTTTCACTGTCCCGGCTCACTCACTTTCCCCAACAGCAGAAGCACTCCAGCGCCGCCATAAGCAGCACGGCACATTACGTAGGAATAAATCAGAGTATTAGCCAGTTTTTAATCCAATTTGCTACCCTTCTCTTAATTTAATACCTTTTAAGTTCATGCACACTGCATTTTCCCCTTCGCTGCATCTGTCACCTTGACAAAGAACTAAATCAGGTTTGTCAAACACGACCTTCCTTTCAGATATCTGTTTTGGCAGCCCCCCCCACCCTGATTATTTTTTCAGATCTCGGATTCTGAGGGTCTGTCCAGAAGAATTTCAAACCAGAGTCATCTCTCAGACAATTACTGACCAGACTTGTCAGTCGTTATTTGCATTGTAAAGGTACCTTTTCCAAAATATTGTACTGCTGCAGATTTTATTTCAAGCTAAAAATCATCCTCATGAAATGCAGGCCTTTATGGCTAATTTGAAGAACTGTTTTACCTCACTATGCACCCCAGACAGAAATGCCCCTTTAAACAAGCAAAACAAAAAATGTGTTTGCACTTACACAACGTGCTGGAAATATTGGCACTTTAAAGAGCAGAAAATGCTACGACAAAAAGAGCACATGATAAAATTACTTTCCCCTGTCCAACTGATGGAGAATACACACTATCCTTCCTTAAGTGAATGACAACTAGGCTTCATGATGAATCACATCAACAAACTGGATGTTCAATTTCTTTCAAAAATATTGAATCCATTAAATACCTGCCATTCAAGATTGCATGTCTAATCTTTTCCATCAAATCAATCTGGATCGGGCCTCGAGGTAATTATGTTTTGCTGGAAGTATTGTTATTAAGTGACTTCAACCTATACATATTCCACAAACGTACCCATCCTTAATTAGTTATCTCTTGCAGACATAAAATAAATGCAAGTTACAGGTATTTTTTTGAATTTTTCTCCAAATATTTATTTACATTTATTGCAACAAATTTGTTCTTGCTGAAATATTTTAGGGCTGGTGATGGGCTTGTCACTTAGCCGAGATATACATCTTGAAAGGTTGAAGAGTCATTCTATTCAAAATCTTTTCAAAGATTTTATCTGGTGTGTGCTAATATCAACACAATTTTGCAATATTGCCAATAGCATACTTCACCGACAACTTTGGAGGTCAACTTCAATTGTTTAGAAGTTACATTGGTCCCCCAAAATATAGTGACTAAAGAAATGTAGCACGACTTTTACTGCAAACTGTTGCAAACTTTGCAAATAAAGCTTGGCCTTACTGGAATTTTGATTCTGATTCTGAGGAAGCATCAAAAAATACAAAGGCAGAAGAGGAGGAAAATCAAATCAGTTAAATGCAGGGACAGAAATAGGTAAAGGAATGAGGTGTTGGGCGCGATTCAATCACCGTGATCTGCCTGGCGCCGATCCGGGGACGCCAAGTGAATAGCGGGAAAGGACAAAATCAAGATTGGCGCTAGCTGCAAACCATTTTGTAATTCACCCGGCCCGCTCCCGATGGTTAGATCAGGATCTCGCCCCAAATTGGCGAGACGGTCATTCGGCCTAATTTGCATTCATTTCAATCCTGTTAGCGAGATTGAAATCAAATGCAGCGGCCTCCCGGGAGTCAACCAACTCCCCAGTGAGAAGTCACGCGGATGTTTAGTACTCCTTTACAAAAATGGGAAGCAGACACAATGGCTACCGAGGGGAAGTGAGGAGGTGAGTAGCCCGTTCCATTTACCCGCATGCAGCTCAAGGACACTGAAGCTGCTGCCCCAGTGCTCGTGGGGTGGGGGTACGGGGGAGGGGGGGGGGGCTTCAGGGGGGTTGGGGTTGTTTGGGGGCTGGAGGTGTCCAAATCAGGGTCACCCCTGAGCCAAGGGCTGAGGGGCTTTGTGTCTGTGAGGCGTTCAAGCCATCTCTAAATATTCTGGACACGCATAACAGGGGCAACCACAGCTGCAACCTGCCTGCCCTACCAAACCCTCCCAGGACAGAGCCATGCTGCAGCTTCCCTCATGAAAGTCAATTTCACCCCCTTTAACTGTGAGCAGAATGTCTCAACTTCGACCTGCACCAGGCCCACCAAGATGCCCGGGCTGCAGGATTCTCCAGGATGCCCCAGGCCCAGGAAGTCATCGATGGCAGGCATGTCACCCGGGAGCACCGGGGCATCAGGGCATGATCTATATTAACAGGAAGAGGTTCCACTCCCTGAATGTTCAGATCGTGTGCGACCACCACCTCAGAATCATGTGTGCTTGCAATACTGGCCTCCCGTGATTCATCGGCCACCCGTGTGTGCTCACGCTGGTGTTGATTAGTACTCCTTTTTAAAAACGTGAACCTGGAGGAAGGGCTTCTGTGGGGAGCCGAGGAGGTGAATAGCAATCTTTGCTAACAGGCAAAGAGACAGGGTGTGCTGGGCTTGGCACCCCAGTGCTCAGTGGGGGGTAGGGGACCCTCCGCAGGGGTGGGCCGATGAGTCACGGGAGGCCAGTGGATATGGGGTCGCTCTTGTTGATTGTATGGAAATGGTGCTTAAGTGATGATAATTGGTTTCTCACCATGCTGTGGCAAAATCCCGATTTCACCCACGGGAGCGGGCCGGTTGCATCGCAAACCGTTTGCTGCCCGGCACGGATCTTGCTTTTGGCCTCTCCGCTACTCACCGGCCTCGTTATGCTTGAGCGCGAGTGTAACGAGACTGGAAAATTGCACCCATTGTGTCAATCTATTACCCGCACCTTCTACCAGCACGATATTAGTGGACAGGCTTCTGGGGCACAATCTGGTGAGCACCACACAGCTGCTGATGCACATGTATGTTGGCCTGGCCTCGACACTGACATTGAAAAGATGGTCAAGCAATGCTTCCAGGAGGCAGGAATATCCAAATGAGGGTGGGGGGTGCTGGGGACAATCGCTCATGGCACCACCATGCCAACCCTGGATCCCAACCCCATTTTGTGGGCAACCCTTGTCCCTGCGTACCTGCCCCATCAATCGCCCATAACGCACACTGACTGCTGAGGCCTCTGGCTGCACGGATAAAGGCTAACGCTAATAGGGAATTGGCAAACGTGGTTGAGTGAGTATTTGACACATGCCAAGTGTATTCCCGGGGGTGGGCGGCCATGTAGCATGTGGGAGTCATTGCACAGCATTCGAAACACACCTTGATACCGGGACACTGTGCCTGAACAATGTGGGAGGTAACACCACACACGTAGCAGCCAACATCCAAACACCCAAGGTATTGGACACAGCTCCGGGGACGTGACCACAGCCGGAGGGTGGATGGCTGCTACGGGGAAGGGGGGTTGCCTGGAGAGATGGGCAAAGTGTCCGGGGATCAGCCCGCATTGTGGAGAAAAGTGACAGAGGCATCATAATGGTTGCGCAAAACGTTATTTCATGTGCTGTACAAACCCCACTCCCGATGGTGCCGTCCACCTAAACCCCCCAGCCCCGAACCCCACCCCTCCCCCTACCCCAGTGCCCTCAATGATCCTCAATGTGCTTGGCCCTCCTAGCTCTACCACTATGTCTAGGTGTTTCCCCAGGATGCACATCTGAGGTGGAGGCAGCCAGCTGCATACCTCGTTGCATGGCGTTCGATGCCCCTGGCGGGTGTCCTCTGGGGGCTTTGGAGCCAGAGGGCTGCGGCTCACTTGTCGGCGGCACTTGCACAGCTGTGCCGACCAGACCCGTGCACTGGCTGTGAGACGCGGCCTCATCAGAGGGGTTGAACTCAGGGGAGCTGCTGGCCACTGTCACCACTCCAAGGAAAATGGAATAACTTTCAATACGAGCAACTAAATGCAATCCTCTGGGTGGGATTTTCTACCCCATCTCCCCCCGCCCCACGACGTGTTTTCCGGCAGCAGAGGGTGCTCGCCTTGCCCATCGGTGAGATCTTCCTGTCCCACTGAAGTCTGCAGTATTTTGCGTGGCCCACCCCGCTGACGGGGACTCCCGGACACTTTGCCCATCTCTCCAGGCAACCCCCCTTCCCCGTGGCAGCCACCCACCCTCCGGGACTGCACGATCCGACCAGCATGAAGGTCAGAAAATCCCACCCATAGTGTGCAAGATAAATACTAATTAAAGATAAATTAAAAGTAGAGGATACATAGGAGCTTGGAGTAGTGTTTAAAATATGTGAGATGGATGGAAAGGACAGAGTATGAGGAGAGAAGCTCAGGTATTATATTGAAAATATTTAAGTATTTAACACATATAGAAGTATAAAGACAATTGCCACATGTGCCCATTAAAGGCAGATGCAGGTGAGAGCAGAAAGGATACTGAGAACATATCCAACTAGCTAAATTAATACTTCATATTTGTTTACAAATGGAGGAAGTGGAAACAGTAGCCACGGCACAAAAGAATGTATAAGTAGGTCATGGGGAGGATCTTGGTACACTTAACATAAGTTCAAAACTGGTAATGGAGAAAATAATCGGGCTTAAGCAGGACAAATCTTCAGGGGTGATGGTTCCCACGCGAGGCTTTTAGCAGAATTAGGAGAAGAAATTGCAAATGCATTAGTCATAATTTTCGAAAGTTTGCTAGGTTCAGGAATCGTACCTTTATATTAGAAAATATAAAATGTCGCCCTAATGATTAAGAAGGGAGAGAGGGAAAAAAACAGGTAATTTAAGACACATCAGTTTAACATCAATTACACATCTTTGGGTTGTGGGGATGAGACCCATGCAGACACGGGGAGAATGTGCAAACTCCACTCGACAGTGATCCGGGGCCAGGATCGAACCAGGGTCCTCAGCGCCATGAGGCAGCAGTGCTAACCACTGCGCCACCATGCCATCCCTTTATTGGTGCTTGTTATCAGAGATGGAGTGATTGAACATTTGGTCAAGTAAAAGATGGTCAACGAAAGTCATAGATTTGTGTTGAGTAGGTAATTTCTGACGAGGCACATATTTTCTGAATAAACCACTTGTATAGTCAATAGGGGAATTTTATGGATGTTCTCTAAATGGTCTTCCAAAAGGTGTTTGATAAGCATCCCTTCAAGTGATTATTAGCAATAAAATCAAGCTACACAGATTTGGAGTTAACCTTTTGACATGTGTCAGCAATTAGTTGAAGGTTAGGAGGCAGAAAGTTCAAGGGGTGCGACAAGTGGTGTTTCCCAAGGAGTTGACCATAAGATCATAAGAAATAGGAATAAGAAGTAGGCCATTCAGCCCTTCACACCTGCTCTGCCATTTTATAAGATCATGGCTGATCTCATACTCACCAATTCCACTTTCCTGCCTTATCTCCATAACATTTAATTCCCCTACTGATCAAGCTTATCGACCTTAACCTTGAAAATGTTCAGGGACTCGGCCTCCACAACTTCCTGGCGTAAAGAATTCCAAAGTTTCACCACTCTTTGAGAAAAGAAATTCTTCCTCATATCTGTCTTAAATAATCACTCCCTGCGACTATGCCCTCTGGTCCTACACCCTCCCATGAGTGGATCATCCTCCCAATATTTACCCTGTCTAAGAATCTGATATGTTTCAAACATAACAGGCGGGATTCGCCGACCCCGAGAATCGCCGCCAATAGCGCTGGCGCGGTCAGCACGGCGCCGGTCGATGTCCACTCAACGCGGCCCCCATGGCAATTCTCCCCGCGCAATGCGGCGAGTGCCCGCCGAGTTCGGCCGAGTCCCGCCGGCGTTGTTCTCGTGTGGTCCTACTCGGCGGGACTTCGGCATTCTGGATGCGGGTGGGGGGCCTGGTGTGGGGTGGGAGGGGGGATCTGACTCCGGGGGGGGGGGGCCTCCACGGTGGCCTGGCCCGCGATCGGGTCGTACTGATCGGTGGGCGGCCTTATCCCGGTGGGGGCAACACGGTAGCATAGTGGTTAGCACAGTTGCTTCACAGCTCCAGGGCCCCAGGTTAGATTCCCGGCTAGGTCACTGTCTGTGCGGAGTCTGTACGTTCTCCCCGTGTCTGCGTGGGTTTCCTCCGGGCGCTCCGGTTTCCTCCCACAGTCCAAAGATGTGTGGGTTAGGTGGATTGGCCATGCTAAATTGCCCTTAATGTCCCAAAAATGTTAAGTGGGGGTTACTGGGTTTCGGGGATAGGGTAGATACATGGGCTTCAGTAGGGTGCTCTTTGTAAGGGCCGGTGCAGACTCGATGGCCGAATGGCCTCCTTCTGCACTGTAAATTCTATAATTCTATAATTCCTCCGCGCCGGACCCCTGTCGGTCTCCGGCATGTTGCGTCGGGGCCGGCGCGGAGACGGCAACCCAAGCGCATGTGTGAACTTGCGCCGGCCGTGGCGCGTATGCATGGAGCCGCGCCGCCCATGCTGACGCCCGTATCGGCAATGGAGCACCGTGAGGCTCTCCAATGCTGTGCTGGCCCCCTGTGCGGTGCAGGATCGCTGATCCTAGGGGCCACATGGCGCCGCCATAAAACGCTCCGGCGTTTACGACGGCGTCAACACTTAGTCCCAGGATCGGAGAATCCCGCCCATCACCTCTCTTTCTTCTGAACTCCAAGCAGTACAGACCTAACCTGTCTAATCATTCCTCATATGGCAGTCGCTCCACACATCTGTACTGGAATGTTAACTTTTCATAACATATATCAATGATTTGGCTGGATCTATGTCCAAGTTTTCAGATGGTGCTATGTTAGGAGACATAGTTGTGTGGATGGCAGCAGGAAGTTACAAAAGGGACATTGACAGACCAAAATGAGTGGGCAAAACTATGATAGATGGAGTTTACTATGAGGACAATGTGAAGTCATCTATTTTGGATCTGAAATCGTCAAACTAAAATATTTTCTTAATATATACTATGGGGAGATGAGAATCAAAAGGATATAGGTCCCTATATAATTAAATACTATAAGTGAATGCACAGGCTACAAGAAGTAATCAAAGATGAATGCTGGCCTTTATCTCAAAAAGGATTGGAATTGATGCTTTAGTTGCACTGAGTTTTGGGAAGACCCCATCTGAAGTATTGTCTTCAGAAAAGATATATTGGCAGTGGCAGGGGGATAGTACAGTTTCAGCAAAATTAGAGCAGTTTGTAAATGTTTAAATGATAAGGACAGTTTGCATAAACTTGAATTTAGAAGATTGTGGAATGATAATTGAAGTATTTAAAATGATTAAGAAATTCAATAGGATAGTATTATGACATCCTGGGCGTGTGCATGGTCAATTCCAGCCCCACAGACCCCAGAGTCCCAACGTAAGTGAATTAACCAATAATTTGTGTGACGTTTTTGGGATCTTTGATCCTCGACTGCTCCAATGACTTGCAGGCGCCAGAATTGTAAGTAAAATGCACAAAAAAAATGTTTATTTACAACAAGACAAGAGATAAACATGTAATGGTGATAATAGAACAATGGTCTACTAATCTAATTGTTCCCCTCTTTCACCATCACACCCTCTACCTTGAGACACAGAAGACAGACGCACAGTGGGGTAAGGAAGGATCAAAATAATGGGGGAATTAAATGGGAATGAGAGATGAATATCTTCGCTGCTGAGGTTGTAGTCTCTGTGGTCAGCTATCTTCTCAGGACGCGAAATGTCGAAACCACGAGCAGGTTTGGATACTCTGGCTGGAACATTCAG
This sequence comes from Scyliorhinus torazame, assembly GCF_047496885.1. Taxonomy (NCBI): domain Eukaryota; kingdom Metazoa; phylum Chordata; class Chondrichthyes; order Carcharhiniformes; family Scyliorhinidae; genus Scyliorhinus; species Scyliorhinus torazame. The sequence goes on along the minus strand of NC_092713.1, from coordinate 250,540,559 downwards.
GCTAGATTCTCAGGCTGCGGGCTCCCATCTAGGGAGACATTAACTTGTGTTGACCTGTGCCTTACCACGGAAGATTCACTTCAGGTCTGTTCAGTTGATTATTTGTTGTCAGCTTCAGCAGACTGACCAACAGTTTGTCTCAGTTAAATAAAAAAATCGGAGTAGCAGCTCTCACAAGACCTTAATGTTACAGGGAGAGAAATCCAGAAAGATCCCCCCTCTCCCCCCCCCCCCCCACCCCCACCCCCACCCCCAACCAGCCCTGCTTCAGGCTTTACATACTCACTAGCTGCATAGAGAGAAAACACTGGCTGCTCTGTTTACCTGGAGTGAGATCCAGCTGAGTTATCAGAGAGAGAGAGAGAGATCCACCCTCTCTGGGAGAGTCCTTTAACAGAGTTCTGCTTAGCTCCTGAATTCAGATCAAACTGAAACCAAACAGAGAGAGTCACACACAAGGATTTGACAAGTCCTGGGATTTCAATGAAGCTGGCCAAGTCCATCAAAATGTGACATCACTGGACAATGCCAAAACACATTGTACTGGGGGGTGTTCTAGGACCAGTCCAAATAGCACCTTATACTGGGATTTTATCCTTGTTTAAAAATAAAGGCTGGGATACTGTAGAAGCCAGCAGAACAGAGAATAAAGGATTTACACAAGGAAAGCAAGGTTTAAATATAGCGGATCCTTCGAGTAGATCAGAGAAACTATTTTCCCTGGTGAAAGCATCTCAAACAAGACAGCATGATATTAAAATTAGAACTTGTCCATTCAAGAGTGAAATCAGGGAGTTGAAATCTAGAACTTAGTCCCCCAAAAGCTAATTGAAATTTTAAAGATGGAAAGCAATGGGCTTTTGTTCGGTAAAATTACTAGGGAATATGGAGCAAAAGTAGATACATGGAGTTATGGCATAGTTATCTCATGATTTAATTTCACAGCAGAACAGGTGTTTGGTGGGCTGAATGGGATAATCCTGTTCCCGAGAAAATAGCTGCTGAACCAGTAATGTGCAAAAAGCTGGTTCACTGGGTACTCATTCAAACTGTCTGCCAATGGATGTCAGAGCTACACTATTATTTAGTGGTGAAAATCATATCTTCAAATTACCAGTTCTCAGATCACCTTCTCCTACACATTCCTGCATGGTTCCTTAACCAACCATCTGCCCCTAACTTTTCCTGGGAACTTGTGGTGTAATAACACATGAATACGTAACATGGCATTAAAACCTAGTGCTGAGCATTTAATTTGTTCATTGTGTGATGTGAGACTGTTGTCAGTGTGATCTGCTATTGTGTATCTCCTTTGTGTTTCTGGTTTTCTTTTGATGCAGGTGGAAGAAATTCAACTCACAACTTGAGGAACAGGAGTTGAAAATAAGGGGGTTAGGGCAATTTGTTACTGCATTGATTCTCAGGGTGAGCCTGTGACTGAACGAGTAGCTTGCCAGCGCTGTGCCAGTTGTGAGACCGAGGTGTAAAATTCAGTTGCACATGGGTGGAGTTTGATTCACCCCAGGGCCGGGATTCTCCCCTACCCGTCGGGGCGGGGGGTCCCGGCGGGATGGAGTGGCAGGAACCACTCCGGCGTCGGGCCGCCCCAAAGGTGCGGATTTCTCTGCACCTTTAGGGACCAAGCCCTCACCTTGTGGGGCTAGTCCCGCGCTGGAGTGGTTGGCACGCTGCCGGCCAGAGGGAAAGGCCATTGGCACCACGCCGAAGGGACTCCGGCCGGCCGGCAGAAGTCCGCGCATGCGCTGGTGCGTCAGCGGCTGCTGACTTCATTCCCGCGCATGCGCGGGGGGGGGGGGGGTCAGTTCCGCATAGGCCATCGCGGAGGCTATGGCCGAGGTGGAAGGAAAAGAGAGCCCCCATGGCACAGGCCCGCCCGCGGATCGGTGGGCCCCCATCGCGGGCCAGGCCACCATGGGGGCACCCCCTGGGGTTAGATCGCCCCACGCCCCCCCAGGACCCCGGAGCCCGCCCGCGCCGCCAGTCCCGCCGGTAAGGCAGGTGGTTTGATTCACGCCGGCGGGACTGGCATGACAGCAGCGGGACTTCGGCCCATCGCAGGCCGGAGAATCGCTGGGGGGGGGCCCGCCGACCAGCGCGATTCACGCCCCGCCGAGGTTTTGGTGCCGGAGAATTCGGCAGCCGGCGGGGGTGGGATTCACGCCGGCCCCCGGCGATTCTCCGACCCGGCGGGGGGTCGGAGAATCCCACCCCAGATCTGTCTAGTTGTACTATATCTTAAGCAACCTAACTTGAGCTTCTTAAGAGGGGTGTGTAGCATAGCTCCTTTAAGAAGGCAGGTCTGGCAGACGATGTGAATGACCAATTGGGCGAATCCCAGTCAATACGGAGTTTGCGCGGGGTGCTCGATTCGAAATAAACCTTCCATAGTAATTGACCGTACTAAGGAAGGACGTAGGCTCGCTGACAGTTTTGGGTGTAGGGACATCTCGTATGGCCTTGATCTTTTTCTTACAAAGGGTGTAACCTTATCGCATCAACGCAAAATCTTAGGTACATCACTTCTGAGGCCAGAAAAGTATATTTATCACATTTTAGGCAGACCCCTTCATCACAAAATCTCTTTCATACTCCCTCTAGGCAGACTAGGCTGACCATGTGTTCTTCTGGTGTAGTGCCAGTGACTAGCACGTCGTCAAGGTAAACCATCACCATGGGAATCCCCTAGAGAAGATTTTCGATTGTGGGCCAGAAGGTAGCACAGGCTGAAGCGATGCTAAATGGCAGTCTGGTATACTGGAATACCCTTTGTGGGTATTGATTGTAGCAAACCTCTGAGACTCCTCATCCAACTCTAGCTGCAGGTAAGCGTGACTGGGGTCCAATTTTGAATAGGTGAGGCCCCCGCCAGCTTGGCGCAGTGGTCTTCAATTCATGGAATTGGATATCGATCGACCTGGGCAGCTTGATTTATGGTCAGCTTATGGTCCCCACAAATCCTTATCCGCCGAGCAGATCGAGGGACAAAAACTATCGACGCCGCCTACTCTGAAAACTGAATGGGTTTGATTATACCCAGCTCTTCCAAACTCTTTAGATCTGCTTCAATTTTCGGATGCAATGTATATGGTACTGCTCTGGCTCTGAGGAACCTGGGTGGCGAATACGGATTGACATATGTCTTAACTTCTATGTCCTTAATCTGGCCCAATTCTTTGTAGAAGACATCTTTATACCTCCTGAAGGCATCTTGGAGGATGCCATCAGATATTTTGAAGATTTCTAGCAAGTTCAACCTAATCTTCTGCAACCAATCTCTTTCCCAACAGATTGGGTCTATGTCCTTCCCAAGGCAACCAAAGGAAGATTGGCCTCCTGCCCTTCGAAGGCCACTGGGGTCTTGGCTTTTCCAAGGATCTTCGAAATCTCCCCAATGTATGTCGAAAGCTTGGATGTAGTACTGTTCAAGCTTAAAGACTGTGTTCCTGCACGCAGATATTGGAAAGTCTGCTCACCAACTACCGTCACCGAAGCCCCGATGTCGACATCCATTTCAAGGTGTCTACCATTTATTCTTAAGACAATTTCAATCAGAGCCATCTTATTTAATTGGATTGCACTCAACCAATGCACTGCTTGCTGCTCTTCAGAGTTCTTCTCCATTATGTTCAGTGGCACTGTGGACTGTTGGTGATGTTTCTCTTTGCATTGGCCCGCTTTGCCATGGGCAGCAACATGCTTGAATGTGCCTACTTCGGTTACAATAGAAACAAATGAATACCGTATATGGCAGGTCTCCCCGGGGATGGTCCCTCTGCAATGGTAGCAGTCCACCTCGGATTCAGTTTGACACCCTGATTCCCTCCGATTCCTTGGGTTCCGACCCTGTCACGAGGACTGTGTCTGGCTTTGAGCTGTGCCTGTTGATCCCGCTGTAGACCTCACAGTCATGCCACCCCATACTTAGTTAACCTCTGTTACAGCCATGCTTTACAGCTCAGTGGAGCCTTTTACAGTGCACTCGGTCGGCTGAGCTATCTCAATCGCTTTTTCCAATGGAATTGTGGCCTCTGCCAGAAGCTTCTGCTAGATATTTTACAACTGCAAGTCTAGATTTTTTGAAAAGGTAAATTCACAGTGCTCTACTCATTTCACTCGTATACCATAACTTCCGAGATCCATAGCACCATATTGCGGAGAGGGGTGGTTTACCTCAAAAATCTGCTGGTGAATCCCATTCAGAGGTTTACATGTAAGATTTTCACAGCAATTGCTCTGCGCTTGGAGCCATCCGAAAAATGTGACTTAAATTGCAAACTTCAGGTAGTTCCGACTGGGTCACATCAGCAGTTACTCAGAAAGTATTAGAATCAAAACCTTTTCTAACTTCTGCGTAACTATTGCACAGGTCCACTCAAAACTCCCACAGGTCTCCCCCACCCCTCCACTTTGCACCCACAAACACCCCAGGGGATGTTCCCTAGTCCGCACACAAGCCTCCCACCCTGTACCCTCACGGAGACATCTCCCCCCCCCCCCCCCAACACCCTGTCAGGCCTGACTCCTCCCAAGTTCTCATCCTCTCTAGGTCCAACCAAAACCAACAGGATTTGACACCACCCGAACCTTACCCAACCACCCTCTTTTCACCCATGGGCTGACACCACCCCAAATGATGACTCACCCAAAGCCCTCCCCCCCACCACCACTAAGGTCCAAGACCCACCCCCCCTCTGAGGCCTGTCCCCTCCCTCACCCCACCGAGAGGCCTGGCCCCCATTGAAGCCTGACACCCTCCCACAAACCCTCCAAGTCCCAACAACCACGCAGTTTATACACTTACCTTCTCTCTGGCATGTCAAGGACCTTTAAACTTTTCTGGACCTTTAAACTTTCCTGCTTTTCACCAGCTAGTGCCAGAAAAAATGACATGTGGCTTTCTTCCCTTCAACGGAGCTGCATTTGACACTCGATCCTGGGAACATGCTGCACTGCTCCGATCTTGTCCGGCCTGGTAATGTCTAATGAGACAGGATTAATTAATGACCTCATTGTGAGGGATGATCTCGGTAAGAGTGATCATTACATCATGGAATAAAAATAGGTTAAAGGGAAAGGCACTCGTGGAGCAATGTCAGGCAATTAAGGAAATATTTCATAACTCTCAATGAAGATATATTGAATTTTGCTGAACAAAGAGACATGCTGTCAAAGTTTTTCATCTTGCACTCATCTGGACAGATGCAAGGATACAAATTTCAAAGGGAATAACAATTTATACTACCTGAGACAAGGGTGCTGATTGGTTGGCAAGTAGACTCTGATTGGTTGAGGTGTGTCATGGAGAATGCACCAGGGACCAATTATTCCCTTATCTTTTCTTTAAATTCAAAAAATGAAATTTGACTCTCATTGGCCAAAGGGGTTGCATGGACAATGTACCAGGGAACCACTGTCACCCATGCTTTTTTTTAATTGAGAAAGGCCAATGTCTGGACATATTTTTTTTGTTTGCAGACAGGACCCTCCGAATGAATATGTGTAGCTTCTAGCAGGCATAAGTGAGTCATATGGCGAGCCTGACTGATAATCTTAAATTGGTTGATATGTGATAGGACACTTGGGATTGTACAGTAAGTATTGTCCAGTCATGGAATCACACCTAATATTAAACACTATGGGTGGGATTTTCTGGCCCAGACACCAACAGACATCATCACAGGTGGGGCAGGGACATTTGGAGAGCCGTTAAAAGTCTCTCTAAATTTTCCTGTCCCACCCACAATGATGTCTGTCAATGTTGGGGCTGGAAAATCCCAACCTATATTTTGAGTTTTGCGACTATGTGCTGGTTGACTATAGTCTGTGCGCTGCCTTTTGCAAACAGCTATAGGGACACGCTGTTTGATCTAATCCACCTGTCATTGGGACATACAGCCTACATACCTGACATCACACCAGCACTGAAATTCATATACCACATTGTGTACTAGACAGAAATTCTTTTTGGCTTGACAGGAGCATGCTGATAGTGGAGTGTACCCCTACTATGGACTAGCAGCCTGAAATGGCTGGCTTTGCCTGTTGCTCACATTTGTGAGACATATTACCCTTCCAAGAAATTTTAGATAGACTGGACATTTTTAGGGACTGAGAATGGCAACCTTCGACCCATTTATTAGTTCCCGTGAAAAACAGAGAGCAATGATCTGATTGGGATCGCCATTATCCCACAGGGTAGCTTTGATGTACCCTATTATGGCATCAGTTTTCATGGTGAGTAAATGATTCAGGCTCTACTTACGAGGTTGCTAGTATGGCAAAGTTATATTTCACTGAGAAAGAAAGATCTGCCAGATGTACCATCCATGGCTAACTATGGATTTTACGGACAGTACAACATTGAAAGTAATGATGTACAATGCTGCCCAGAAGACTGGGATCATTTTAAAAAACAGTAAAGGATGAGTTAAAAATAGTAAAGAGGGAAAAATTAGAGCATGAGAGAAAACTAACAAGAAATATAAAAACAGACAATACAAGCTTCTACAAGTATATAAAAAAGGAAGAGAGTAGCTTAAGTAAGCATTAGTCCAGTGGAGGGTGAGATTGGGGAAATAATAATGAGAAACAAGGAAATGGCAGGGACTTTGGACAATTAATTTGTATCTGTCTTCACAGAAGAAGACACAAAGTTTCCCAAGAATGGTTGAAAATCAGGAGGCAAAAGGGAAGGAGGAGCTTAATTACGATCATTAGAGAAAAAGTATGAGGAAAACTAATGGGACTAAAGGCTGATCACCCAGGGCCTGATGACTTGCATCCTAAGGTTTTAAAGGAATTGGTTACAGAGATAGTAGATGCGTTGGTTGTAATTTCCAAAATTCCACTGGTCCCAGAGAATTTGAAAACTTCAATTATAACAAAATTCAAGAAAAGTGGGAGACAGAAAACATAAAACTAGGCTAGTTAGTCAAACAGAGCGGCACAGTGGCACAGTGGTTAGCACTGTTGCTTCACAGCTCCAGGGTCTCAGTTTCGATTCCCGGCTTGGGTCACACGATAGGGCCAGAAAATCCCATTAGAGAGTGCGGAGTCTGCATATTCTTCCTGTGTCTGCGTGGGTTTCCTCCGGGTGCTCCAGTTACCTCCCACAAGTCCCAAAAGATGTGCTGTTAGGTCATTTGGACATTCTGAATTCTCCCTCAGTGTACCCGAACAGGCGCCGGAATTTGGCGACATTTGGGCTTTTCACAGTAACTTCATTACAGTGTTCATGTCAGCCTACTTGTGACAATAAAGATTATTATTATTATTATCCATCACTGGGAAAATGCTGAAATTCATCATTTAAAACAATATATATATTTTATTCAAGATTTTTGGCCAAACATAACAGTACGTAGTGTTTCTTTTACACAACAATGAAGCAATATAAATAACAGTGGCCAGTTTTAAACAAATAAATAAATAATATATAAACAAAAACAAAAACAAAACTGAATGGCAACTGCCTTGTCCAAAATAAATACTCTCCAAAAATACAATCCAACAATCCAATATACACTTACCTATAACAAATATCTATACATATTATACATATACAATAACATCTCTGAGAGTCCGTTCGATTCCTCCCCCCCACCCCCCCCCTCCCCCCTGGGTTGCTGCTGTTGTCTACTTCTTTTCCATTCCCTCTATCTTTCTGTGAGGTAATCGACGAACGGTTGCCACCGCCTGGTGAACCCCTGAGCCGAACCCCTTAACAAGAACTTAATCCGTTCTAACTTTATAAACCCTGCCATGTCGTTTATCCAGGTCTCCACACCCGGGGGTTTGGCTTCCTTCCACATTAACAATATCCTGCACCGGGCTACTTGGGACGCAAAGGCCAACACGTCAGCCTCTCTCGCCTCCTGCACTCCCGGCTCTTCTGCAACCCCAAATATAGCCGGCCCCCAGCTTGGTTCGACCTGGACCCCACCACCTTCGAAAGCACCTTTGCCACCCCCACCCAGAACCCCTGTAGTGTCGGGCATGACCAGAACATGTGGGTGTGATTCGCTGGGCCTCTCGAGCATCTCGCACACCTATCCTCTACCCCAAAAAATTTACTAAGCAGTGCTCCAGTCATATGCGCCCTGTGTAATACCTTAAATTGTATCAGGCTTAGCCTGGTACACGAGGACGATGAGTTTACCCTACGTAGGGCATCAGCCCACAGCCCCTCCGCAATCTCCTCCCCCCAGTTCTTCTTCCCATTTCCCTTTCAGCTCATCTACCATGATCTCCCCCTCATCCCTCATTTCCCTGTATATGTCCGACACCTTACCATCCCCCACCCATGTCTCTGAGATCACTCTATCCTGCACCTCCTGCGTCGGGAGCTGCGGGAATTCCCTCACCTGTTGCCTCGCAAAAGCCCTCAATTGCATGTACCAAAATGCATTCCCTTGGGGCAACCCATATTTTTCCGTCAGCGCTCCCAGACTCGCAAACGTCCCATCTACAAACAGATCTCTCAGCTGTTCTACCCCAGCTCTTTGCCATGCTCCAAATCCCCCATCCATTCTCCCCGGAACGAACCTATGATTGTTTCTTATCGGGGACCGCACCGAAGCTCCCGTCCTTCCCCTATGCCGTCTCCACTGCCCCCAAATTTTCAATGTAGCCACCACCACCGGGCTTGTGGTTTATTTCTTTGGTGAGAACGGCAACGATGCCGTCACCATTGCTTGTAGGCTAGTCCCCCTGCAGGACGCCCTCTCCAATCTCTTCCACGCCGCTCCCTCCCCTTCTCCCATCCACTTACACACCATTGAAACATTGGCGGCCCAGTAGTACTCACTTAGGTTCGGTAGTGCCAGCCCCCCCCTGTCCCTACTATGCTGCAAGAATCCCCTCCTCACTCTCGGGGTTAAAATTCATCATTAAGTAGGTAATAGAACAACATTTATAAAATCATAATAAAATCAGGCAGAATCAACATAGTTTTGGGAAGGGGAAATTATGTTTGACGATGTAACAAGCGATAAGGGGGGACCAGAAAATGCAATATATTGGATTTCAAAAATTCATTTGATATGGTCCCACAAAAACAGTTTACTACACAAGATAAGAGTTCAATATGCTGGCCGTGATATGTTGACTAACTTACAGGAAACAGAGAATCAGGATAACTAGATCACTTATTGTTACTTGTTTGGTTCAATGCTGGGGTCACAACTATTTACAATCTATATTAATGACCGAGATGAAGGGACAGACTGTATGTTGGCCAAATTTGCTGATGATACAAAGATATGTAGTAAAGAAAGTCATGCGTAGGGTATGAAGTGTCTGAAATGGAACATTGATAGATTAACTGAATGGGGAAAAAATTGGCAGATGGAATATATGTGGAAAAATGGCACATTTTTCATTTTGGCAGCAAGAATCAAACGCAGTATTATTTAAATGTAGAGAGAGTGTAGAATGCTGAAGTACAGTGGATCTGTGTATCCTTGTACATGAAACAAAAAACTTAGCAGTCAGAAAGTAAGTAGGAAGGCAAATGGAATGTTCTCCTTTAAGCAAGGGCGATAGAGTATAGAAGTAGGGAAGTATTGCTACAGTTGTAGAGGGCATTGGTGATACCTCATCTGGAGTAGTGTGAACAGTTTTAGTCTCCTTACCTAAGATGGGATTTACTTGCGTGTGAAGCAGTTCAGAAAATATTCACTATGCTGATTCCTGGGATGAAGGGGTTGGTTTATGAGACAAGGATGAGCAGTTTGCACCTATACTCATTGGAGTTTTGAAGAATGAGGAGTGATCTTATTGAAACATAAAAGATTCGGAGGAGGCTTGACAATGAAGATGCTGGGGGTATCTAGAACTCGGGGACAAGTTTTAAAAATAAAGAATGGAGGGCGGCACGTGGCACAGTGGCTAGCACTGGGACTGCAGCACTGAGAACCAGGGTTCAAAGCCCGGCCCTGGGTCACTGCCTGTGTAGAGTATGCATTCCACCCCCCCCCCCCCCCCCCCCCCGCTGTCTGCGTGGGTTTCACCCCCACAACCCAAATGTGTAGTTTAGATGGATTGGCCATGCTAAATTGCCCCTTAATTGGAAAATAAATAAATAAATACTTGGGTACTCTAAATTTATTTAAAAAAATTAAAGAATGGGATTTTCTGGCCCTATCAAGGACCTGCCACAGGAGTTCGGTGATCCAGCCAAAATGCTATTGACTTTCAGCGGGACCGGACAATCCCGGCGGCGGGGGTGCTGAAAAATCCCACCCAAGAGATCTCCTATTTAAGGCAGCGATGGGGAGAAATGTATTCTCTCAGAGCATGGTTAGACTTTGGCATTCTCTTTCACAGAGAGCAGTGGAGGCTGGTTCATTGATTGTATTCAAGGTTAAATTAGATGAGATCTCTGATTGACAAACCCATTCAGCATGATGGGGACAGGCAACAAAGTGGACTTAAGACTACAATCAGATGAACCATGACCTTATTGAATGGCAGAGCAGGCTTGATGGGCCAAATGGCCTATTCCTGCTCCTATTTTTATATTCTCTTGTGATCATCACCTTTGATTCGAAGTCCAAACTGTGATAAAGGATGAGCGAATTCATTACATTCAAATAAAGATATCAATCACCAATATAATTTTGAGGCCCACCGAGGTGATGATCAATTTTCCATAATGTTCACATGAATGAAGTTATACGATCCCTAGACATCCTCACATCTCATGATCAGACAATTAACAAATACCATGTACACAATTGCAAGGTAATCATTATTAACTGAGTTAACGTAGCAAATATTACTTCTTGAGGAGACTGCCTGGTCAGAGGTCTCAAATGGGGGAAAACTCTCCGCTGGTTGGAGTCATATCTGGTAGAAAGGAAGATGGTTGTGGTGGTCGGAGGTCAATCATCTCAGCTCCAGGGCATCACTGCAGGAGTTCCTCAGGGTAGAATCCAAGGCCCAAACATCTTCAGCTTCTTCATCATTGACCTTTCTTCCACCATAAGGTCAGAAGTGGGGATGTTTGCAGATGACTGCACAATGTTCAGCACCATTCCTGTCTCCTCAAATAATGAAGCAGTCCGTGTCCAAATGCAGCAAGACCTGGACAATATCCAGGCTTGGGATGAGAAGTGGCAAGTTATATTCGGGCCACACAAGTGCCAGGCAATGACCATCTCCTACAAGAGAGTATCTAACCATCGTCCCTTCACATTCAATGGCATTACCATCACTGAATTCCCCATAATCAACATCGTGGGGGTTACCATTGATCAGAAACTGAACGGGACTAGCCATATTAATACTGTGGCTGCCAAGGCTGGTCAAAGGCGAGTAACTCATTTCCTGATGCCCCAAAACCTGTCCATTATCTACAAGGCACAAGTGTAATGGAATACGCTCCACTTGCCTGGATGAGTGCAGCTCCAACAAAACTCAAAAGCTCGACACTATCCAGGAAACGCAGCCCACTTGATTGCTCCCCCTTCCACAAACATTCAAACTCTCCACCACGAACAAATAGTGGTAGCCGTGTGTAGCGTCTACAAGATGCAATGCAGTAACTCACCAAAGTTCCTTATACAGTACCTTCCAAACCCATGACCACTACTATCTAGAAGGACAAGAGCAGCAGATGCCTGGGAACCCCACTACCTGGAGGCTCCCCTCCAAGTCGCTCACAACCCTGACTTAGAAATATATCGCCGTTCCTTCACTGTCGCAGGGGCTACATCCTGGAACTCCCACCCGAACAGCATAGTGGGTGTACTTACACCTCACAGACTGCAGCGGTACAAGAAGGCTACTCACTACCACCTTCTGAAGGGCAACTAGGGGTGGGCAATAAATGCTGGCCTAACCAGCTACACCCACATCCTGTCAATGAACAACAAAAACTTGCAGAGATAAATAATATGTTGGGTGGCACGGTGGTGCAGTGGTTAGCACTGCTGCCTCGCGGCCCCGGGTCACTGTCCATGTGGAGTTTGCACATTCTCTCTGTGTCTGCGTGGGTCTTACCCCCACAACCCAAAGATGTTCAGGGTAGGTGGATTGGCCACGCTAAATTGCCCTTAATTGGAAAAAAAAGAATTGGGTACTCTAAATTTATTTAAAAAAAAATAACATGTAATTCATGTCCAATATATATAGGGCTTGATTCAACCAAATCAGAAAAAAGTCCCATAGTGAGCCCGTTTAGCCGCATGTTTCCTGGCGCTCACAGTGCAATTCAATGTTGTATACGGGACCTCAACAGGGACCATGTCGAGGCCATACATAGCCCTGTTTTGTAACTGAGGAACTCCGCTTGCCGGAACTCCACAGTGTAATGAGAGATCAGGACTCTGGGGGGCACTGCCAGGGTGCCTGGGTGGCAGCAGTAGTTCCAGGGCATCACCCTGACCAAAAGGCATGCAGCTGGGGGCCTCAGATCCCCTGGGAGACCCCACAAGTGCCATTCCATCTGGTCCCCAGTAGGCACTTGCCGAGGTCTCCAGGGCAAAGAAAATGAATCCCAAAGCCTCAGGTACCTCAGGAATCTGCACATTAGAGTGAGACTAGCTGTCTCGCTCTTTTGGTAATCACCACTATTGTATTTATTAGGAGATGTGTGGTAAGGCCCCTGTACTACCGGGTACGGGGGTAGTCCCTGCCTGCTGGCTCCGCCCAGTAGGTGTAGTATAAATACGTGTGCTCCTTATACAGTAGCCAATTTGCCAGCTGCTGTAGGAGGCCGCACATCTTAGAGTAATAAAGCCTCAGTTGTATTCAACTCTCATCTCTGTGCAATTGATCGTGCATCAATTTATTACTCGAAGATTTTCAGAAGATGGACCTCCTCATCAAGCCGGATCGCCTGCAGCTGGATTCGCAATCAAGCAACGCCAAAAAGGACTTTCAACACTGGCTAGCTTGTTTCGAAGCTTACATCAGGTCTGCATCAGACCCAATCCCGGAAGCTCAGAAGATCCAGATACTCTACTCGCGGCCGAGCTCCAACATCTTTCCTCTTATCCAGGACGCGCCAAACTACGCCGAAGCCATGGCGCTACTGAAAGAGAATTACGCCCAGCAGACGAACACTCTCTTCACCAGACACGTAATCTCTACTCGCAGTCAACTCCCTGGTGAGTCCGTAGAAGATTTCTGGCGTGCTTTAATTCCTCTGGTCAGAGACTGTGACTGTCAGGCCGTCATGGCCACAGAACCTTCGTACCTCCTCATGCGTGACCCCTTCGTTACGCGGATAGGGTCAGATCTCATACGCCAGCGACTTTTAGAGGGGGCCACACTCGACCTGGCAGCAACAAAATAACTGGCGCTATCGATGACGGTCGCCTCGCGCAATATTCAGGCCTACACCCCCAGTCGCGCGGCCCACCCCTCCTACACATCGTGGACTCCGCAGACGGCCGCCCCACCGGGGGCCTCACCCAGTCAATACGCTTGTGCCACACGCCAGCCAGCCAACCCCGGGGGCCCCCGATGTTACTTCTGCGGGCAACAGAAACACCCCCGCCAATGCTGCCCAGCCCGCATCGCCCTTTGCAAGGTCTGCGGCAAGAAGGGGCACTTCGCTGCGGTGTGCCAGCCCGCTCAGTCGCCGCTATTGCCCCAACCCCCCTAGCGTATGGACAATGAGCTCCACCATCTTCACCTCCCCAGACCACGTGCGGCCAGTGGGCACCGCCATCTTCTCCCCCTCAGACCACGCGCGGCCAGTTGGCGCTGCCATCTTCCCCTTCTTGGACCACGTGCGGCCCATGGGCGCCGCCATCTTTTTCAACCCCTGCTGTGTGCGGCCCGTGGGCACCGCCATCTTGTCCACCCCTAGATCATCAGGCGCCGCCATCTTGTCTTCCCCATGGCACATGGGTACCACCATTGTTCCAGGACCCGTGCCCCCCGGGCACCCCATTGTTCAACACCAGCGACGACTCGCCTCGGTCACGATCGACCAGTCTTGCCCGCACAATCTAGCCACCACCTCGACAAACGTGAAGATCGATGGGCACGAGACCTCTTGCCTGCTGGACTCCAGGAGCACTGAAAGCTTCATTCATCCAGATACGGTAAGGCGCTGCTCCCTTGCGGTACACCCCGCCAATCAAAGAATCTCACTGGCCTCCGGATCCCACTCCGTGGCGATCCGGGGGTACTGATAGTCACATTCACGGTCCCGGGTGTAGAATTCAGCGGCTTCCGCCTCTACGCCCTCCCCAACCTCTGCGCTGCCCTGCTACTCGGCCTGGACTTCCAGTGTAACCTCCAGAGCCTAACCTTGAAATTCGGCGGGCCCATACCACCCCTTGCTGTGTGCGGCTTCGCGACCCTAAAGGTCGACCCACCTTCCCTATTCGCAAACCTAACCCTGGATCGCAAACCCGTCGCCACCAGGAGCAGATGGTACAGCACCCAGGACAGGACCTTCATTAGGTCCGAGGTCCAGCGGCTGCTTCGGGAAGGCATCATCGAGGCCAGAAACAGCCCCTGGAGAGCCCAAGTGGTAGTGAAAACTGGAGAGAAACACAGAATGGTCGTGGACTACAGCCAGACCATCAATAGGTACACGCAGCTTGACGCGTACCCCCTCCCACGCATATCTGGTATGGTCAATCGGATAGCACAGTACCGGGTCTTCTCAATTGTAGACCTCAAATCCGCCTACCACCAGCTCCCCATCCGTAAGGTGGACCGCCTAATCACTGCCTTCGAGGCAGATGGCCGCCTCTACCATTTTCTCAGTGTTCCCTTCGGCGTCAGCAACGGGGTCTCGGTCTTCCAAAGGGAGATGGACCGAATGGTCGACCGGTACGGTTTGCGGGCCACCTTCCTGTACCTAGACAATGTCACCATCTGCGGCCACGACCAGCAGGACCACGTTGCCAACCTTGCCAAATTTCTCCACACCGCCACTCTCCTAAATCTCACCTATAACAAGGAGAAGTGCATATTCAGCACGAACTGCTTCACCATCCACGGCTATGTGGTCCAGAACGGAGTTCTGGGTCCCGATCCCGACTGCATGCGCCCCCTCATGGAGCTCCCCCTTCCCCACTGCCCCAAGGCCCTCAAACGCTGCCTGGGGTTCTTTTCATACTACGCCCTCTGGGTCCCAAACTATGCTGACAAGGCCCGCCCACTCATCCAGTCCACCCTTTTCCCCCTGACGGCCGAGGCTCAACATGCCTTCAACCGTATTAGAGCCGATATCGCCAAGGCCGCGATACACGCAGTAGACGAGACGCTGCCCTTTCAAGTGGAGAGCGAACCATCAGACGTCGTCCCAGCCGCCACGCTCAATCAGGCAGTCAGGCCCATGGCATTCTTTTCCCGCACCCTTCATGCCTCTGAAATTCGGCACTCCTCCGTCAAAAAAGAGGCCCAAGCCATCGTTGAAGCTGTGCGGCATTAGGGGCATTACCTGGCCGGCAGGAGATACACTCTCCTCACTGACCAACGGTCGGTAGCCTTCATGTTCAATAACACGCAGCGGGGTAAGATCAAAATTGATAAGATCTTGAGGTGGAGGATCGAGCTCTCCACCTACAACTACGAGATTTTGTATTGCCCCGGCAAGCTCAATGAGCCCCCAGATATCCTATCCCAAGGTACATGTGCCAGCGCACAGATGGCCCGACTCCGGACCCTGCACGATAACATTTGTCACCCGTGAGTCACACGGTTGTACCATTGTATAAAGGCCCACAATCTGCCCTACTCCGTTGAGGAAGTACGGACAATCACCAGGGACTGCCAGGTCTGTGCGGAGTGCAAACCACAGTTCTACCAGCCGGACCACACGCGCCTGGTGAAGGCCTCCCGCCCCTTTGAACGCCTCAGCGTGGATTTCAAAGGGCCCCTCCCCTCCACCGACCGTAACACGTATTTCCTCAGTGTGGTCGATGAATACTCCAGATTCCCCTTCGCCATCCCATGCCCCGATATGACGTCTGCCACCGTCATCAAAGCCCTCAACTCAATCTTCGCACTGTTTGGCTTCCCCGCCTACATCCACAGTGACAGGGGATCCTCCTTCATGAGTGATCAGCTGCGTCAGTTCCTGCTCAGCCGGGGTATCACCTCCAGCAGGACGACCAGCTATAATCCCCGGGGAAACAGGCAGGTGGAGAGGGAGAACGGGACGGTCTGGAGGGTCATCCAACTGGCCCTACGGTCCAGAAATCTCCCGGCCTCCCGCTGGCAGGAGGTCCACCCCGATGCACTGCACTCCATTCGGTCACTACGATGCACCGCCACTAACGACACACCCCATGAACGTCTCTTTGCCTTCCCCAGGAAGTCCACATCCGAGGTGTCGCTCCCAACTTGGCTCGCAGCTCCAGGACCCGTACTCCTCCGTAGGCACGTCCGACTCCACAAGGCGGACCCGTTGGTTGAAAGGATGCAGTTCCCACACTAACCCCCAGTATGCCTACGTAGCGTACCCCGACGGCCGCCAGGATACTGTCTCCCTCAGGGACCTGGCACCAGCAGGTTCCATACACACACACACCCCTCCGGCCCGGCTCCACCCCTCCTCCCCCGGTGCACCCAGCAGCAACTCCCCCAGGACCATCCGTCCACCCCTGCCCATGCCCAAGGATGAAGAGGATTTTGGCACGCTCCCGGAGTCACCGAGGACCAGACCAACCGGAATCGCTGCCACCACTGCGTCGCTCCCAACGCCACATCAAGGCCCCGGACCGGCTAAATCTATAATTGATTCGGGACTATCAAACCACCTTGTACTGGACTTCAGAAAGAATTTTTTTTTCTTCGCTTCTGTATATTAAACTTGCTCTGTATATAGTTCTCCACCACCCCTGCCGGACTAAATTTCAACAGGAGGTGAATGTGGTAATCACCACTGATGTATATATTAGGAGATGTGTGGTAAGGCCCTGTACTACAGGTACAGGGGTAGTCCCTGCCTGCTGGCTCCGCCCAGTAGGCGGAGTATAAATATGTGTGCTCCCTATACAGTAGCCATTTCGCCAGCTGCTGTAGGATGCCACACAGCTTAGAGTAATAAAGCCTCAGTTGTATTCAACTCTCGTCTCTGTGCAATTGATCGTGCATCAGCTTTAATATGCAGATTTGCCCACAATGGACGGGATTTACATAACAACGTCTCGCGAGGTCGGCATTGCGAGCTGGGTAGATCCCAGGAGCGGGGCCTCCCAGATTTTATTGGCTACTTGCGCCGTGGCGAGCTGTTTTTCTGGCACAGCGTGACCATTGGTTCGTGCCCACGTAATTCCACTGAGGCCCAGTCCTTTTTTCTATCACGTCCTGACATAAGATTCAGACATTCAAGATTGCTGAATAAATTTGCCCTCCGCCAGATATCTGCATTTTCTGGAACCAAGTAACCTGAATGAGGCAGGTATATTTACATTTTCATTGATTTAGTTAGGAATGTGGTGACATTAATATTCAGATGTATATTGTGAAAAGAAATTGGTTTCACCTACAACATATCACCTCAAAAAGTGCCAGCGGGCTACTCCAAAATTTCTGCCCATCCCCCTTACACACTCGTCCATCATCGAATCATAGAATCCCTACAGTGCAGAAGGACGCCATTCGGCCCATTCGAGTTTGCACCTACCCTCTGAAAAAGCACCCTACCGAGGCCCACTCCCCCGCCCTATCCCCATAACTCTAACTAACCTTTGGACAATAAGCGGAAATTTAGCATGGCCAGTACACCTAACCTGTACATCTTTGGACTGTGGCAGGAAACCGGAGCACCCGGAGGAAACACACGCAGTCATGGGGAGAACATGCAGATTTCACATTGGCAGTCACCCAAGGCTGAAATCGAACCCGGTCCCTGGCACTGTGAATAAAATACTATTTAATATTTTGAATATTAAAGGAAAGGAAATGTCCTTTGCCCTTCATTACTAGTTAACAATTTCAACTTTTCTTACCTGTGGGATACTAATTACAGAAAATTGATCAGCCGATTCCGATCAATGTTTCTCAGAGCTGACAACTTTAATTTCTCCCATGTATGTTTTGTTTTAATAAATTTAGTGTACCCAATTCATTTTTTTCAATTAAGGGGCAATTTAGCATGACCAATCCACCTAACGTGCACATCTTTCAGTTGTGGGGGCGAAACACACACAAACACGGTGTTATGGGCCAGTGTTTAGAGAATCCCAAAGTGTATCATGGAGTTCCCCTGACCCACAACTTTTAATAGATTGTGGTATGGGGAGCACACGGCTCACTCTACAGGTATGGTACAGCAGAAATGGAAAGTATTTTTTAAAGCAAAACAATGTTTAATCTATGAACTCAAGTTAACCTTTCTAAAACAAACAGTGAACATCTTAGCAACCAGTAAATCAAATACACCCCCAAAGAATACAACACTAAGTACTCTGTATGCTGTCCTTTTAACACCCAGGAGACTTTAAAAATAAATTTAGAGTACCCAATTCATTTTTTTCCAATTAAGTGGAAATTTTGCATGTTCAGTCCACCTCCTTGCACATCTTTGGGTTGTGGGGGCGAAACCCACGCAACCACAGGCAGAATGTGCAAACTCCACACGGGCAGTGACCCAGAGCCGGGATCGAACCTGCGACCTCGGCGCCGTGAGACTGCAGTGCTACCACACCCAGAAGACTTAACAAACCTCTAAACAGAAGCACATCAGTGTTTACATTCAATACTGAAAACATTTATAATTCTGAATTCACCAAATGATTAAGAGATAATCCTTCATGGCAGAGAGATCAACAGTACAGCTGCTTTGGCTGACTTCAGCTGCAACATACTGAAAAATAAAACCAAAAAGACAGACACACCCAAGCTTTTCTCAAAGTGAAACTAAAAAGCAGAACCAGAGCTCAGCTCCACCCACACTTTGACATCACTGTAGTAACGTGAGCAGCTAACCATTTCTTAAAGTGACATTCTCATGACACCCCCCCCAAGAAAAAAAAATAAACCATCAACTTCAAGACGGTTTCATTTTTCACCTTTTCACCATCCTTTAAGAAATGCACACAGTAAATATACTTTATTGTTTCAAAAAGCAACACGCGCAAACAGGTATAATAATATAGTCCATTTTTTTCCCGTTCTTCTTCCTCCAACTGAAATCCGTCTCGATTGACAGTCTCTTTGAACAAGAAGGTCTCTGCACGATCCGTCCATTGCATTATGCCTCAGCATTTCTCTTGAAAGTCAGATACTTTAGTTCAATCTGACCACAGAGTCCCTTGCAATTCTCCAACACAGGAGCATTGGTTATCACAGCGTTCAGGCCATCAAATGCCTGTTGAAAGTCCGTTGTCCATTGAAATTTTCGACGTTTCTTCAGCAAGTCCATCAGTGGAGCAATCACGCTACAAAACGTTTGCACAAATGTTCGGTCAAATCCACTCATGCCAAGAAATTTCCCTTCGTCTTGACGGTATCGAAAACTCCTCAAGGAACTGTTGGTTTCACATCCCGTGTCACCATTCGACCCTGTCCAACTGTATAGACAGGAAAGTGACATGGGTTTTTCCAAATTCACTTTTATCAGAGAATTTACAGTGCAGAAGGAGGCCATTCGGCCTATCGAGTCTGCACCGGCTCTCTAAAAGAGCACCCTACCCAACCGCACACCTCCACCTTATCCCCATAACCCAGTAACCCCACCCAACACTAAGGGCAATGTTGGACACTAAGGGCAATTTAGCACAGCCAACCCACCTAACCTGCACATCTTTGGACTGTGGGAGGAAACTGGAGCACCCGGAGGAAACCCACGCACACACGGGGAGAACGTGCAGACTCCGCACAGACAGTGACCCAAGCGGGAATCAAACTTGGGACCCTGGAGCTGTGAAGCAATTGTGCTAACCACCATGCTACCGTGCTGCCCTTTTGGCTAGGTTTATCACCAAACCCGCCTCCTGAAGTCGATCGAATAACGCCATCAGATGTTTTAAATGTTCTGTCCATGTCTGGGCCCAGTAATACTAAAAGGAATAAAACGGGATGTAAAAACATAAATGGTAAGTTCTCCCAGTGAGTTCTCCCAGTGAGCCAGAGAAGACAGAGCCAGGAGTGAGACACAGCTAAGAGTGAGTTTGGGAATTTGAATCTAGGTGGGAGTTGAATTAAATCAGTAAGGCAGCTCCTCTTAAATTTCAGGAGTTTAAATTAATTTAAATTAAGCTAGTATTGTGCAGTGTGGGTTAACAAGGGCTTCCCCACCCACTCACATAACTGGTTGTCAGTTAAGTGTCAGTCACTTAAATCTACCTTGATCTAAACGCAGGTGGGGGGAGGGGAGTCAATTCAGGACAGTTTAAAAAGAGCAACTTGGAAACTCACTCCCAGTGAGTTCTCCCAGTGAGCCAGAGAAGACAGAGCCAGGAGTGAGACACAGCTAAGAGTGAGTTTGGGAATTTGAATCTAGGTGGGAATTCGAAGCTGGGCGGGGAGGAAGTGCTTTTTATCCCTGGTAAGTGACTGGTAAGTAGTGTTTCTGTTTTTCTGTTTCTTTTCATTGGTATATTTATTTATTTTTTCTTTGTTTTTTTTTGTTGAAATTGTAGTTGTTGAAGTTAACCAAAGGTTTAAGACATGGCAGGAGATCTCAGACCCGTGTCATGCTCCTCGTGTGCGATGTGGGAGCTCAGAGAGACGTCCACTGTCCCTGACTCCTTCACGTGCAAGAAGTGTATCCAGTTGCAGCTCCTGTTAGACCGCTTGACAGCTCTGGAGCTGCGGATGGACTCACTTTGGAGCATCCGCGATGCTGAGGACGTCGTGGATAGCACGTTTAGCGAGTTGGTCACACCGCAGGTGAAAGGTACTGAGGGAGATAGAAAATGGGTGACCAAAAGACAGAGCAAGAGTAGGAAGGCAGTGCAGGTGTCCTCTGTGGTCATCTCCCTGCAAAACAGATATACCGCTTTGGATACTGTTGAGGGAGATGGCTCACCAGGGGAAGGCAGCAGCAGCCAGGTTCATGGCACCATGGCTGGCTCTGCTGCGCAGCTGGGCAGGAAGAAGAATAGCAGGGCTATAGTGATAGGGGACTCAATTGTAAGGGGAGTAGACAGGCGGTTCTGCGGACGCAATCGAGACTCCAGGATGGTATGTTGCCTCCCTGGTGCAAGGGTCAAGGATGTCTCGGAGCGGCTGCAGGACATTCTGGGGGGGGGGGGGGGGAGGGTGAACAGCCAGCTGTCGTGGTGCACATAGGCACCAACGATATAGGTAAAAAACGGGACGAGGTCCGACAAGCTGAATTTAGGCTGCTAGGAGTTAAACTAAAAAGTAGGACCTCAAAGGTAGTAATCTCAGGATTGCTACCAGTGCCACGAGCTAGTCAGAGAAGGAATGTCAGGATAGAGAGAATGAATGCGTGGCTCGAGAGATGGTGCAAGAGGGAGGGATTCAAATTCCTGGGACATTGGAACCGGTTCTGGGGGAGGTGGGACCAGTACAAACCGGACGGTGTGCACCTGGGCAGGACTGGAACTGATGTCCTAGGGGGGGTGCTTGCTAGAGCTGTTGGGGAGAGTTTAAACTAATGTGGCAGGGGGATGGGAACCGATGCAGGAAGTTGGAAGGTAGTAAAACAGAGACAGAAATAAAAGGCAGTAAGGGGGAAAGTGTAAGGCAGAGAAGCCATAGTCAAAAATCAAAAAGGGCGACAGTACAAGGTACAGTGACTGAGGGGAGCTCAGTGAACAGGACCAGGAATACTAAAAGAAATAAAACGGGAAGTGAAAACATTAATGGTAAGCGACGCGGCAGGTTGTTACATGAAGATATGGGTTCAACGACAAGGAAAATTAGGAGAAAGGTTAAGAGGAAATATAAATTAGGAGAGGTTACTGATCGAGGTGTTAAGATTCAGAACAGAGGTAAAAAAGCCAACATAAGTGTACTTTACCTGAATGCTCGTACTTTTCGGAATAAGGTAAATGAGTTGATGGCGCAAATCATCGTGAATGACTATGATTTAGTGGCCATTACTGAAACATGGTTAAAGGATGGTCACGACTGGGAGTTAAATATCCGAGGGTATCAAACTTTTCGGAAGGACATAGTGGATGGTAAGGGAGGTGGTGTAGCTCTGTTATTTAAGGATGACATCCGGGCAACAGTAAGGGATGACATCGGTGCTATGGAGGATAAGATTGAATCCATTTGGGTGGAAATCAGGAATAGTAAGGAGAAAAAGTCACTGATAGGAGTAATTTATAGGCCACCAAATAGTAACATTATGGTGGGCAGGCAATAAACAAAGAAATAACAGATGCATGTAGAAATGGTACAGCAGTTATCATGGGGGATTTTAATCTACATGTTGATTGGTTTAACCAGGTCGGTCAAGGCAGCCTTGAGGAGGAATTTATAGAATGTATCCGCGATAGTTTCCTCGAACAGTATGTAATGGAACCTACGAGGGAACAAGCGGTCCTAGATCTGGTCCAGTGTAATGAGACAGGATTGATTCAGGATCTCATAGTTAGGGATCCTCTCCGAAGGAGCGATCACAATATGGTGGAATTTAAAATACAGATGGGGGGTGAGAAGGTAAAATCAAGCACTAGTGTTTTGTGCTTAAACAAAGGAGATTACAATGGGATGAGAGAAGAACTAGCTAAGGTAGACTGGGAGCAAAGACTTTATGGTGAAACAGTTGAGGAACAGTGGAGAACCTTCCAAGTGATTTTTCACAGTGCTCAGCAAAGGTTTATACCAACAAAAAGGAAGGACGGTAGAAAGAGGTAAATCGACCGTGGATATCTAAGGAAATAAGGTAGAGTATCAAATTGAAGGAAAAAACATACAAAGTAACTAAGATCAGTGGGAGACTAGAGGACTGGTAAATCTTTAGGGGCCAACAGAAAGCTACTAAAAAAGCTAGAAAGAAGAGTAAGATAGATTATGAGTGTAAACTTGCTCAGAATATAAAAACAGTTAGTAAAAGTTTCTACAAATACATAAAACAAAAAAGAGTGGCTAAGGTAAATATTGGTCCTTCAGAGGATGAAAAGGGAGATTTAATAATGAGAGATGAGGAAATGGCTGAGGAACTGAACAGGTTTTTTGGGTCGGTCTTCACAGTGGAAGACACGAATAACATGCCAGTGACTGATGGAAATGAGGCTATGACAGGTGAGGACCTTGAGAGGATTGTTATCACCAAGGAGGTAGTGATGGGCAAGCTAATGGGGCTAAAGGTAGACAAGTCTCCCGGACCTGATGGAATGCATCCCAGAGTGCTAAAAGAGATGGCTAGGGAAATTGCAAATGCACTAGTGATAATTTACCAAAATTCACTAGACTCTGGGGTGGTCCCGGCGGATTGGAAATTAGCAAACGTGACACCACTGTTTAAAAAAGGAGGTAGGCAGAAAGCGGGTAATTATAGGCCAGTGAGCTTAACTTCGGTAGTAGGGAAGATGCTGGAATCTATCATCAAGGAAGAAATAGCGAGGCATCTGGATGGAAATTGTCCCATTAGGCAGACGCAGCATGGGTTCATAAAGGGCAGGTCGTGCCTAACTAATTTAGTGGACTTTTTTGAGGACATTAACAGTGCGGTAGATAACGGGGAGCCAATGGATGTGGTATATCTGGATTTCCAGAAAGCCTTTGACAAGGTGCCACACAAAAGGTTGTTGCATAAGATAAAGATGCATGGCATTAAGGGGAAAGTAGTAGCATGGATAGAGGATTGGTTAATTAATAGGAAGCAAAGAGTGGGGATTAATGGGTGTTTCTCTGGTTGGCAATCAGTAGCTAGTGATGTCCCTCAGGGATCAGTGTTGGGCCCACAATTGTTCACAATTTACATAGATGATTTGGAGTTGGGGACCAAGGGCAATGTGTCCAAGTTTGCAGACTTGTTCAGTTTGCTGAAATTATTATTTAAATGATAAAATATTAAAACATGCTGCTGTGAAGAGAGACCAGGGTGTGCTCGTGCATGAGTTGCAGAAAGTTGGTTTACAGGTGCAACAGGTGATTAAGAAGGCAAATGGAATTTTGTCCTTCATTGCTAGAGGGATGGAGTTTAAGACTAGGGAGGTTCTGCTGCAATTGTATAAGGTGTTAGTGAGGCCACACCTGGAGTATTGTGTTCAGTTTTTGTCTTCTTACCTGAGAAAGGATGTACTGGTGCTGGAGGGTGTGCAGAGGAGATTCACCAGGTTCATCCCAGAGCTGAAGGGGTTGGATTACAAGGAGAGGTTGTGTAGACTGGGACTGTACTCGTTGGAATTTAGAAGGATGAGGGGGGATCTTATAGAAACAAATAAGATTATGAAGGGAATAGATAGGATAGATGCGGGCAGGTTGTTTCCACTGGCGGGTGAAAGCAGAACTAGGGGGCATAGCCTGAAAATAAGGGGAAGTAGATTTAGGACTGAGTTTAGGAGGAACTTCTTCACGCAAAGGGTTGTGAATCTATGGAATTCCTTGCCCAGTGAAGCAGTCGAGGCTCCTTCATTAAATGTTTTTAAGATAAAGATAGATAGTTTTTTGAAGAATAAAGGGATTAAGGGTTATGGTGTTCTGACTGGAACGTGGAGCTGAGTCCACAAAAGATCAGCCATGGTCTCATTGAATGGTGGAGCAGGCTCGAGGGGCCAGATGGCCTACTCCTGCTCCTAGTTCTTATGTTCTTATATGTTCTTATTTAAGCGACGCGGCAGGTTGTTACATGAAGATATGGGTTCAACGACAAGGAAAATTAGGAGAAAAGGTAAGAGGAAATATAACTTAGGAGAGGTTACTGATCGAGGTGTTAAGATCCAAAACAGAGGTATAAAAGCCAACATAAGTGTACTTTCCCTGAATGCTCATAGTATTCAGAATAAGATAAATGTGTTGATGGCGCAAATCATTGTGAATGACTATGATTTAGTGGCCATTACTGAAACATGGTTAAAGGATGGTTACGACTGGGAGTTAAATATCCGAGGGTATCAAACTATTCGGAAGTACAGAGTGGATGGTAAGGGATGTGGTGTAGCTCTGTTATTTAAGGATGACATCCGGGCAATAGTAAGGGATGACATCGGTGCTATGGAGGATAAGGTTGAATCCATTTGGGTGGAAATCAAGAATAGTAAGGCGAAAAAGTCACTGATAGGAGTAGTCTATAGGCCACCAAATAGTAACATTATGGTGGGTCAGGCAATAAACAAAGAAATAACAGATGCATGTAGAAATGGTACAGCAGTTATCATGGGGGATTTTAATCTACATGTTGATTGATTTAACCAGGTCGGTCAAGGCAGCCCTGAGGAGGAGTTTATAGAATGTATCCACGATAGTTTCCTAGAACAGTATGTAATGGAACCTATGAGGGAACAAGCGGTCCTAGATTTGGTCCAGTGTAATGAGACAGGATTGATTAATGATCTCATAGTTAGGGATCCTCTCGGAAGGAGCGATCACAATATGGTGGAATTTAAAATACAGATGGAGGGTGAGAAGGTAAAATCAAACACTAGTGTTTTGTGCTTAAACAAAGGAGATTACAATGGGATGAGAGAAGAACTAGCTAAGGTAGACTGGGAGCAAAGACTTTATGGTGAAACAGTTGAGGAACAGTGGAGAACCTTCCAAGCGATTTTTCACAGTGCTCAGCAAAGGATTATACCAACAAAAAGGAAAGACGGTAGAAAGAGGGAAAATCGACCGTGGATATCCAAGGAAATAAGGGAGAGTATCAAATTGAAGGAAAAAGCATACAAAGTGGCAAAGATTACTGGGAGACTACAGGACTGGGAAATCTTTAGGGGGCAACAGAAAGCTACTAAAAAAGTTATAAAGAAGAATAAGATAGATTATGACAGTAAACTTGCTCAGAATATAAAAACAGATAGTAAAAGATTCTACAAATATATAAAACAAAAAAGAGTGGCTATGGTAAATATTGGTCCTTTAGAAGATGAGAAGGGAGATTTGATAATGGGAGATGAAGAAATGGCTGAGGAACTGAACAGGTTTTTTGGGTCGGTCTTCATGGTGGAAGACACAAATAACATGCCAGTGACTGATAGAAATGAGGCTACGACAGGAGAGGACCTTGAGATGATTGTTATCACGAAGGAGGAGTGATGGGCAAGCTAATGGGGCTAAAGGTAGACAAGTCTCCTGGCACTGATGGAATGCATCCCAGAGTGCTAAAAGAAATGGCTAGGGAAATTACAAATGCACTAGTGATAATTTACCAAAATTCACTAGATTCTGGGGTGGTCCCGGCAGATTGGAAATAAGCAAACGTGACACCACTGTTTAAAAAAGGAGATAGGCAGAAAGCTATTAATTATAGGCCAGTGAGCTTAACTTCGGTAGTAGGGTAGATGCTGGAATCTATCATGAAGGAAGAAATAGCGAGGCATCTGGATGGAAATTGTCCCATTGGACAGGCGCAGCATGGGTTCATAAAGGGCAGGTTGTGCCTAACTAATTTAGTGGAATTTTTTGAGGACATTAACAGTGCAGTAGATAACGGGGAGCCAATGGATGTGGTATATCTGGATTTCCAGAAAGCCTTTGACAAGGTGCAACACAAAAGGTTGCTGCATAATATAAAGATGCATGGCATTAAGGGGAAAGTAGGAGCATGGATAGAGGATTGGTTAATTAATAGAAAGCAAAGAGTGGGGCTTAATGGGTGTTTCTCTGGTTGGCAATAAGGAGCTAGTGGTGTCCCTCAGGGATCAGTGTTGGGCCCACAATTGTTCACAATTTACATAGATGATTTGGAGTTGGGGACCAAGGGCAATGTGTACAAGTTTGCAGACGACACTAAGATGAGTGGTAAAGCAAAACGTGCAGAGGATACTGAAAGTCTGCAGAGGGATTTGGATAGGTTAAGTGAATGGGCTAGGGTCTGGCAGATGGAATACAATGTTGACAAATGTGAGGTTATCCATTTTGGTAGGAATAACAGCAAAAGGGATTATTATTTAAATGATAAAATATTAAAACATGCTGCTGTGCAGAGAGACCTGGGTGTGCTAGTGCATGAGCCGCAAAAGGTTGGTTTACAGGTGCAACAGGTGAAACAGTTGAGGAACAGTGGAGAACCTTCCAAGCAATTTTTCACAGTGCTCAGCAAAGGTTTATACCAACAAAAAGGAAAGACGGTAGAAAGAGGGAAAATTGACCGTGGATATCCAAGGAAATAAGGGAGAGTATCAAATTGAAGGAAAAAGCATACAAAGTGGCAAAGATTACTGGGAGACTACAGGACTGGGAAATCTTTAGGGGGCAACAGAAAGCTACTAAAAAAGTCATAAAGAAGAATAAGATAGATTATGAGAGTAAACTTGCTCAGAATATAAAAACAGATAGTAAAAGATTCTACAAATATATAAAACAAAAAAGAGTGGCTATGGTAAATATTGGTCCTTTAGAAGATGAGAAGGGAGATTTGATAATGGGAGATGAAGAAATGGCTGAGGAACTGAACAGGTTTTTTGGGTCGGTCTTCATGGTGGAAGACACAAATAACATGCCAGTGACTGATAGAAATGAGGCTATGACAGGAGAGGACCTTGAGATGATTGTTATCATGAAGGAGGAGTGATGGGCAAGCTAATGGGGCTAAAGGTAGACAAGTCTCCTGGCACTGATGGAATGCATCCCAGAGTGCTAAAAGAAATGGCTAGGGAAATTACAAATGCACTAGTGATAATTTACCAAAATTCACTAGATTCTGGGGTGGTCCCGGCAGATTGGAAATAAGCAAACGTGACACCACTGTTTAAAAAAGGAGATAGGCAGAAAGTGGGTAATTATAGGCCAGTGAGCTTAACTTCGGTAGTAGGATAGATGCTGGAATCTATCATCAAGGAAGAAATAGCGAGGCATCTGGATGGAAATTGTCCCATTGGGCAGGCGCAGCATGGGTTCATAAAGGGCAGGTTGTGCCTAACTAATTTAGTGGAATTTTTTGAGGACATTAACAGTGCAGTAGATAACGGGGAGCCAATGGATGTGGTATATCTGGATTTCCAGAAAGCCTTTGACAAGGTGCAACACAAAAGGTTGCTGCATAAGATAAAGATGCATGGCATTAAGGGGAAAGTAGTAGCATGGGTAGAGGATTGGTTAATTAATAGAAAGCAAAGAGTGGGGATTAATGGGCGTTTCTCTGGTTGGCAATAAGGAGCTAGTGGTGTCCCTCAGGGATCAGTGTTGGGCCCACAATTGTTCACAATTTACATAGATGATTTGGAGTTGGGGACCAAGGGCAATGTGTACAAGTTTGCAGACGACACTAAGATGAGTGGTAAAGCAAAAAGTGCAGAGGATACTGAAAGTCTGCAGAGGGATTTGGATAGGTTAAGTGAATGGGCTAGGGTCTGGCAGATGGAATACAATGTTGACAAATGTGAGGTTATCCATTTTGGTAGGAATAACAGCAAAAGGGATTATTATTTAAATGATAAAATATTAAAACATGCTGCTGTGCAGAGAGACCAGGGTGTGCTAGTGCATGAGCCGCAAAAGGTTGGTTTACAGGTGCAACAGGTGATTAAGAAGGCAAATGGAATTTTGTCCTTCATTGCTAGAGGGATGGAGTTTAAGACGAGGGAGGTTATGCTGCAATTGTATAAGGTATTAGTGAGGCCACACCTGGAGTATTGTGTTCAGTTTTGGTCTTCTTACCTGAGAAAGGACGTACTGGTGCTGGAGGGTGTGCAGAGGAGATTCACCAGGTTCATCCCAGAGCTGAAGGGGTTGGATTACAAGGTGAGGTTGTGTAGACTGGGACTGTACTCGTTGGAATTTACAAGGATGAGGGGGGATCTTATAGAAACATATAAAATTATGAAGGCCATAGATAGGATAGATGCGGACAGGTTGTTTCCGCTGGCGGGTGAAAGCAGAACTAGGGGGCATTGCCTCAAAATAAGGGGAAGTAGATTTAGGACTGAGTTTAGGAGGAACTTCTTCACGCAAAGGGTTGTGAATCTATGGAATTCCTTGCCCAGTGAAGCAGTTGAGGCTCCTTCATTAAATGTTTTTATGATAAAGTTAGATAATTTCTTTGAAGAATAAAAGGATTAAGGGTTATGGTGTTCGGGCCGGAAATTGGAGCTGAGTCCACAAAAGATCAGCCATGATCTCATTGACTGGAGGAGCAGGCTCGAGGGGCCAGATGGCCTACTCCTGCTCCTAGTTCTTATGTTCTTATGTCTGGCTGAAAATTACCAGATCATCGATGTATACCGCACAATTGGGTAATCCTGAAACGACTGTGTTAGTTAACCGTTGAAATGTGGCTGGGGTCAAAAAAGCTGACATTTCTTTCACCCTTTCGGATAAAGGTACCTGCCAGTAACCTTTAAGTAAATCCAATTTGGAAATAAAAACGGACTGTCCCATTTTCTCAATGCAATCCCCCAAATGTGGGACAGGAAAAGAGTCCGTTCTTGTAACTGCATTAACCTTTTTATGATCCACACACAACTGTTGGGTACCATCTGATTTTGGCACTATCACTATGGTGAGCTCCATTGGCTGCAATCCACTTCAATTATGACATTTTTAAACATACTCTCAATCTCTTTATTAACCTGTGCCAATTTTAAAGGATTAAGTCTATATGGATGTTGTTTGATTGGAACATCATTTCCCACATCTACATCATGTATAGCCATTTTAGTACTTCCCAATTTATCTCCACAAACTTGCCCATGTGATATCAATAACTCTTTCAGGTCAGTTTGTTTTTCCTATGGAAGATAACTCAACAATGTATGCCAATTTTTAAGAACATCCTCATTTTCCAATTTAATTTGATGTATGTCGAATTCACAGTCATCTGGATTTGGTTCATCACTTTGAGTTAGAATCATTAAAACCTCTTCCTTTTTCTCTCCTTCCCTTTCAAAGTACCTTTTAAGCATATTCACATGACACACTCGGTGAGTCTTCCTTCTATCTGTTTTTTTTTTACCACATAATTCACCCCACTTAATTTCCTTTCAATCTGATAAGGTCCACAAAACCTAGCTTTTAAAGGCTCACCTACCACTGGTAACAACACTAAAACTTTATCTCCACTGGCAAAATTACGAACTTTGGATTTCTTGTCCGCGACCCGTTTCATCACATTTTGTGCAACTTTCAAATGTTGTCTAGCCAATTCACCTGCTCTATTTAATCGTTCCCTAAAATTTGACACGTAATCCAATAATGTAATTTCCGATTTCTCACCCACCAATTTTTCCTTAATCAATTTAAGTGGTCCTCTTACCTCATGCCCAAAAATTAGTTCAAAAGGACTAAATTTGGTTGACTCATTAGGTGCATCCCTATTTTCAAACAGTACGAATGGAATTCCTTTATCCCAATCCTCTGGATAATCTTGACAATAAGCCCTCAACATTGTCTTTAATGTCTGATGCCGCCTTTCTGACGCTCCCTGTGATTCTGGATGGTACGCAGTTGATTTAAATTGTTTTATTCCTAAGCTATCCATAACTTCTTTGAATAACTTTGAGGTAAAATTTGATCCTTGATCCGATTGTATTTCTGTGCGCAGTCCATATCTAGTAAAGAACTTAAGTAACTCCTCCACAATCTTTTTAGCTGTAATATTACGTACTGGAATGGCCTCTGGAAACCTAGTAGACACATCCATTATAGTCAAAAGATATTTATTCCCACTTTTTGTTTCAGGAAGCGGTCCTGTGCAATCAATTAGGACCCTTGTAAAAGGTTCCTCAAATGCTGGAATGGGTATTAAGGGCACTGGTTTTATCACTGCTTGAGGTTTCCCTATCACTTGACATGTGTGACATGATTGACAAAATTTAACTACATCTTTATGTAGTCAAGGCCAATAAAAATGTTTCTGGATTTTAGCTTGAGTTTTTCTTATCCCCAAATGACCTCCCACTGGTATCTCATGTGCAACTCGCAACACCTCCTTTCTATACCCTACCGGCAATACTACTTGATGAACTTCTGCCCACTTGTCATCCGCCTGCATATGTAAAGGTTTCCGTTTTCTCATCAAGACATCACTTTTACAGTAATAACACTCTGGAATACATTCAGATTCTGAGACTGTGCCATATCACTCTGTGTCTGGTTCAGGACAGCCAGCACGAGGCCAATGCTCTCGCCGCCCGCATGCATGGCCTGTTCTGACTGGCCCATGCTCTGGAGCGCTGCTGCAATGCCCATGTGGCTCTTTTACATGGCTGCCTGTGACATGGCTGCCCTGTCCTGTACCTCAGCCATCACCTGCACACTGTGCCCCAGGCCTTGGACATAGTAATAATCTTTAGGGGTGTTGCTATCTTTACTTGCTATAAATATGGCAATCAATAAGGTTGCCCTTCTTTTATCTAGATGTTGATATGATATGCTTTCAGAGTCGCCAGGTATCAAATGATAACGCCACAAGGTTCCACCGGGTATCAATCAAAGACCCAACAACCAGTTAGTTAGTTCAAGATCAATGGTACTTTATTTACACACAAGGTTAACTTACACATGCAACATAAACACTACGAGCTAAACTACACCTAACAACTATGACAACCTATTCTTAACTTCAGGCACCCTGCTTAGGTCAGAGGAACAGTGACCTTTGTTCGAATCTGGATCGGCTGGATCTGGAGAAGTAACTGCGGTTCAGCTAGGCTCATCCGTCTGGTAGCGAGCGTTGAACTTGGACTTGCTTCTGGTCGTGGTGCTGCAATTGGAGATGGATGTTGCCGGAGCACCAGGTCCAAAAGAGATCGAACACATGGCAGTGTCTCTCTTTATCCTTGGGGTTTCGCGCTCTTTTGGGCGGTCCTTAGGTTTGGACCCAATTAATTGGGCAGTCCTCGATCACTGCCTTCGATCTGAGCCAATAAAGGGACAAGTGCTTTGATGGCTGGGCGTTTCCTAAGCGGTCATTGACCTTGCTGTTTATGCTTCCTGAGTGAAGGGAATGGCGCCGAAATTTCTGGGCTTGTATCAGTTACCTGAGTATCAGTCCTTTGTCTCACAGAGATGGGTCATTAAAATGCTAATCGGTTGGGGGTTTCGATGCTGTCTGGATTCTCTGCTCACGAATATACATGCAGGCTCTGTGCCTGCCTGAATCTTATATTGTTCATATTTCCCTTTAGGCTTTGCGAATGTCCATGTTTCTTGTTGTAAGTGGCCATCCCAGATGGCTACAGTCCATCCCCCTGACCCTAAATGTGAAGCGTGATGGATCACACTACTGAATCTTCTTCTGTTCTCTAGTGTGCCGGGTACCCGTAATCAAGGACAGGTTCTATACTACTCTGTCCTATTGTTATGGGTCAGGGTTCAGAGAATCCCAAAGTGTATCATGGAGTTCACCTGACTCACAAATTTTAATAGATTGTGGTATGGGGAGCACACGGCTCACTCTATAGGTATGGTACAGCAGAAATGGACCAGTATTTTTAAAAACAAAACAATGTTTATTCTATGAACTCAAGTTAACCTTTCTAAAACAAACAGTGAACATCTTAGCAATCATTAATTCAAATACACCAGCCAAAGAATACAGCACTAAGAAATCTGTATGTTGTTTTTTAACACCCAGAAGACTTAACAAACCTTTAAACATAAGCACAACAGAGTTTACATTCACTACTGAAAACATTTATAATTCTTCTGAATTCACCAAATGATCAAGAGATAGTCATTCATGGCAGAGAGATCAACAGTACAGCTGCTTTGTCTGACTTCAGCTGCAACACACTGGAAAACCCAGACACACCCAAGCTTTTTCTCAAAGTGAAACTAAAAAGCAGAACCAGAGCTCAGCTCCACCCACACTCTGACATCACTGCAGTAACATGAGCAGCCAAACATTTCTTAAAATGACATTCTCATGACACCTCCCCCCAAGAAAAAAAAATAAACCATCAACTTCAAGATGGTTTCATTTTTCACCTTTTCACCATCCTTTAAGAAATGCCACAGTAAATATACTTTATCGTTGCAAAAAGCAACACACGCAAACTAGTATAATAATAGTCCATTTTTTTTCGTTCTTTTTCCTCCAACTGAAATCCTTCTCGGTTGACAGTCTCTTTGAACAAGAAGGTCTCTGCACGATCCGTCCATTGCTCTATGCCTCGGCATTTCTCTTTAAAGTCAGATACTTTAGTTCAATTTGATCACAGAGTCCCTTGTAATTCTCCAATACAGGAGCATTGGTTATCACAGCTTTCAGGCAGTCAAATGCCTGTTGAAAGTGCACTGTCCACTGAAATTTTCGACGTTTCTTCAGCAAGTCCATCAGTGGAGCAATCACGCTACAAAACGTTTTGCACAAATGTTCAATCAAATCCACTCGTGGCAAGAAATCGCATTATTTCCCTTCGTCTCGAGGTTGTCGAAAACTCTTCAAGGAAAGTGACTTGGGCTTTTCTAAATTCACTTTTGGCTAGGTTTATCACCAAACCCGCCTCCTGAAGTTGAACGAATAACTCCATCAGATGTTTCAAATGTTGTGTCCATGTCTGGCTGAAAATTACCAGATTGGCGATGTATACCACACATTTGGGTAATCCTGAAACGACTGTGTTAGTTAACCGTTGAAATGTGGTTGGGGCGTTTTTCATGCCAAATGGCATAACTTTGAATTGGTATATACCATCTGGATTCACAAAAGCTAAACTCTCCTTCGCCCTTTCCGATAAAAGTACCTGCCAGTAACCTTTAAGTAAATCCAATTTGGAAATAAAAGCGGACTGTCCCACTTTCTCAATGCAATCCTCCAAACGTGGGATAGAACATAGAACATAGAACTAAGAGTCCGTTCTTGTAACTGCATTAACCTTTCTATAGTCCACACACAACCGTTGGGTACCCTCTGGTTTAGGTACCATCACTATGGCTGAGCTCCATTGGCTGCAACCCACTTCAATTATGCCATTTTTAAGCATACTCTCAATCTCTTTGTTAACCTGTGCCAATTTTAAAGTATGAAGTCTACATGGATGTTGTTTGATTGGAACAGCATTTCCCACATCTACATCACGTATAGCTATTTTAGTACTTCCCAATTTATCGCCACAAACCTGCCCATGTGATATCAATAACTCTTTCAGGTTAGTTAGTTTTTCCTCTGCAAGATAACTCAACAATTTATCCCAATTTTTAAGAACATCCTCATTTTCCAATTTAATTTGAGGTATGTCAAATTCACAGTCATCTGGATTTGGTTTGTCACTTTGAGTTAGAATCATTAAAACCTCCTCCTTTTTCTCTCCTTCCCTTTCAAAGTACCTTTTAAGCATATTCACATGACACACTCGGTGAGTCTACCTTCTATCTGGTGTTTTTAGCACATAATTCACCTCACTTAATTTCCTTTCAATCTGATAAGGTCCACAAAACCTAGCTTTTAAAGGCTCACCTACCACTGGTAACAACACTAAAACTTTATCTCCACTAGCAAAGCTATGAACTTTGGATTTCCTGTCCGTGATCCGTTTCATCACATTTTGTGCAACTTTCAAATGTTGTCTAGCCAATTTAGCTGCTCTATTTAATCGTTCCCTAAAATTTGACAGGGAATCCAATAATGTAATTTCCGATTTCTCACCCACCACTTTTTCCTGAATCAGTTTAAGTGGTCCTCTTACCTCATGACCAAAATTTTGTTCAAAAGACTCATTAATTGCAAACAGTACGAATGGATTTCCTTTATCCCAATCTTCTGGATAATCTTGACATTAAGCCCTCAACATTGACTTTAATGTCTGATGCCACCTTTCTAACGCTCCCTGTGATTCTGGATGGTACGCAGTTGATTTAAATTGTTTTATTCCTAAGCTATCCATAACTTCTTTGAATAACTTTGAGGTAAAATTTGATCCTTGATCCGATTGTATTTCTGTGCGCAGTCCATATCTAGTAAAGAATTTAAGTAACTCCTCCACAATCTTTTTAGCTGTAATATTACGTACTGGAATGGCCTTTGGAAACCTAGTAGACATATCCATTATAGCCAAAAGATATTTATTCCCACTTTTTGTTTCAGGAAGCGGTCCTGTGCAATCAATTAGGACCCTTGTAAAAGGTACCTCAAATGCTGGAATGGGTATTAAGGGCACTGGTTTTATCACTGCTTGAGGTTTCCCTATCACTTGACATGTGTGACATGATTGACAAAATTTAACTACATCTTTATGTAGTCAAGGCCAATAAAAATGTTTCTGGATTTTAGCTTGAGTTTTTCTTATCCCCAAATGACCTCCCACTGGTATCTCATGTGCAACTCGCAACACCTCCTTTCTATACCCTACCGGCAATACTACTTGATGAACTTCTGCCCACTTGTCATCCGCCTGCATATGTAAAGGTCTCCGTTTTCTCATCAAGACATCACTTTTACAGTATTAACACTCTGGAATACATTCAGATTCCTCTTCTGTATATGCTTTCTGATACATCCGTTTTATTTCTATATCTTTTTGTTGTAACTCCGCCAACTTTCCTGAACTAAAAATATCCGCCTCATCCTCCACCTGTTCTTGTTCTTTTTCAACCATCTGATCAAAAATCATTTCTGATAATTGCACTTCAACTTCATCTTCACTTTTTGATTTCTCCTCTTGTCTTAACCTGTGACTTTGCGACCTTGTTACTACACAATCCGGAAAAATTCCAGGATATTTGTCCTTCAACACTTCAGTTGTCTGATTTTCCACTGACTTATCAACCACAGTAGGCATCACTCCCACTTGCGATCCAGCTATATCATTGCCCAAGATAAACTGTATTCCTGGACAAGATAGTTTCTCTATTACTCCTGCTACCACTTCACCACTCTTCACTGGACTTTCCATCATTGCCTTATATAATGGAACACTACTCCCCTCACCCTGAATTCCATATATTACTACATTTTCTGGCAACATTCTTCCCAACCTACATAACTTCTCATCTCTTACCATTAAAGATTGACTAGCTCCCGTATCTCTTAAAATTGTGACTTCTTTATCTGCTCCTCCTGATACACATGAGTAAACTTTACCCACACAAGTAAATTCGTTAAAGACATCTGGCACCTTCTTATCAATCACATCTTGAACAGTCTGTACAATCTTTTGCACCTCCTTCGCTTCCCTTAGGCTTTCCTTTACCACTCTAACAAACCCTACTGTTTTATCCTGTTTTACCATATCAGCCTTCCCAGTGCTTTTCTTCAACCACCAACACTGTGACTTTACATGGCCTAGTTTATTACATTGAAAACATTTGAAACTTTTCATTTCTTTTCCACCCTCCTGGATTTCCTTTTTAATCTGAGGTACACTCTCCTTATTATCTCCCATCAGATCACCTTTACCTTTACCACTTGAGTATTTCTCATATCCCTAGTTTCTATCTCTCACCGGCTGAAATTGATGTCAGAAACCAAACTTTGATTTATGAACAAATTCATAATCATCTGCCATTTCTGCTGCTAATCTCGCAGTTTTATCCCTCTGCTCTTCCACGTGAGTTCTCACTACATCAGGAATTGAATTTTTAAACTCCCCCAAAAGTATAATTTCTCTGAGAGCTTCATACGTTTGGTCTATTTTCAAAGCCCTTATCCACCTCTCAAAATTACTCTGTTTGAGCCTTGCAAACTCCATGTATGTTTGACCAAATTCTTTCCTTAAATTTCTAAACCTTTGTCTGTAAGCTTCAGACACGAGTTCATATGCACCTAAGATGGATTTGTTCACCTCCTCATACGTCACTGATACCTCCTCCGGTAGTGATGCAAACATTTCACTAGCCCTACCTATCACCTTTGTTTGAATCAGTAATACCCACCTGTCCTGTGGCCATTTCATTTGTTTAGCTACCTTCTCAAATCAAATGAAAAAGGCTTCTACCTCCTTTTCGTCAAACCTTGGCAATGCTTGGACATATTTAAATAGATCCCCACCACGCCTTCGACTATGACGCTCTTTCTCACTATCCTCATTACTATCATCCAACTGTACGTTTCCCTTTACATCTGCCAATTTTAACTGACTGTCATGTTTCATGGCCATTTTCTGAAGTTCAAACTCTCTCGCTTTATCTTTTTTCCTGATCTGTATCTCCCTTTCTTTTTCTTTTTGTTCTGCTAGGGCTATTCTTTCTTTCCTCCTTTCTTCTCTCTCGTTTTCTTTGTCCTCTCTATCTCTCTCTCTTTCTTTTTCTTTTTACTTTCTTTCGTATTCAAGCTGCTTTAATTCTTTCTCATGTTCCATTTGTTTAATTTGCAACTGAATTTTTTGCCATTTCCAATGAGTCAAACTGTATCTCAGGTAACTTTAAATGCTCAACCACCACCATAATTACCTCATCTTTTCGCATTTTGTCAGGTAATGTTAACTGCAATGTTTTTGCCAAATCTACAGTCTGCTTTTAGTCTCTGTCTGCTTTTAACACCCAGAAGACTTAACAAACCTCTAAACAGAAGCACATCATCGTTTACATTCAATACTGAAAACATTTATAATTCTGAATTCACCAAATGATTAAGAGATAGTCCTTCATGGCAGAGAGATCAACAGTGCAGCTGCTTTGCCTGACTTCAGCTGCAACACACTGAAAAACGAAACCATAAAGACAGACACACCCAAGCTTTTCTCAAAGTGAAACTAAAAAGCAGAACCAGAGCTCAGCTCCACCCACACTCTGACATCACTGCAGTAGCATGAGCAACTAACCATTTCTGAAAGTGACATTCACATGACAACGGGGAGAATATGCAAACTCTGCACAGACAGTGACCCAGAGCCGGGATCGAACCTGGGACCTTGGCGCCGTGAGGCAGCTAACCACTGCACCACCGTGCTGCCCCATCTCTCATGTATGTTGAATGGGAAGGAAAAGAGCCAAACCATTACAAACTGTACTGCATTGCCCTCACAAATAAATTCACTTTCCAATGTGAAGTAATGCAAATTTATATCAATCATTGATTAAATCACTAATCACCTAAAAGTACTCAGTGGAATAATAGTTGGCATATTTGATCCCTGTTTGCTTGCCTTTAAGTGGACTTTAATTAGTATACAGGAAGAATCCAAAACACTGGACTGGCTTCAGGAATCGAAATGATCTCAAATATAAAGTTGCTATTTTGGACTGGCATCACATCTGCCAGTCAAAAGATTTCACACCTCATTTGGGTTCAGCTGAAGCAGATCATTTCTAAGGCTGCAGAGTGCCATGTCCTAACCAAGTTGTTGTGCATCAACATCGGCTCACAGCTCTAAGTGCTGCAGCATTGTTCAGAGAACAGGAATCTGTTGGTGGATAGGGAAAATCAATCAATCAGAATTATAGGGAGGTGTTTCTACATTCTTAATGTGAAAAGATGCATTCAACTAACACGAGGCACCGATCTGAGATTAGTTCTGAATTTTTATTCTCAGGCAGATTCCCTAGAATGGTGAAAATAACTAACATTGCTTTCAAGATTGGAGCACATCCCCAGTCCCTGTGTTGAATTACATAGAACATACAGTGCAGAAGGAGGCCATTCGGCCCATCGAGCCTGCACCGACCCACTTAAGCCCTCACTTCCACCCTATCCCCGTAACCCAATAAACACTCCTAACCTTTTTGGTCACAATGGGCAATTTATCATGGTCAATCCACCTAACCTGCATGTCTTTGGACTGTGGGAGGGGACCTGAGCACCCGGAGGAAACCCACGCAGACATGGGGAGAACGTGCAGACTCCGCACAGACAGTGACCCAGTGGGGAATCAAACCTAGGACCCTGGTGCTGTGAAGCCACAGTGCTATCCACTTGTGCTACCGTGCTGCCCACATGCTGAATATCTGTTGATAATGCAGTGACGTTGAACAGCATGGGTGGGATTTCCTGAGCCCACACAATGTTGGCAAAGCGCATGCACTGCAATGTTGTTATGTAAAACCCAATTGACCTAGAGTATTGTTTGCCTCCCAATTCACAATGATGAATACAGGAAAGAATGTTATGTTCATAGTTGATGTTATAACTGGATGTGAAGATCCCATAATGGGACCCTGGCTAAAAAGGTAATAACATTTTTAAATAAAATGTGAAGGAACAGAGTCACAGGGCCAGTAATTAGCTTTATCAACAAGAAATAAAATGATTAAATGTACAAAAATTGGATTCTGATTACAATGCATCCTTACTCCCCCTTAGCTTTACAATTATACATACTTTTAAGGATAAACATAGATTACAATGTACTTCTTAATCTACAATAGTCTCATCAACACAAAGTCCCTTTTAAGCACACAAGATGACTGTGGGAAAATACATTCTCCACTCTGAACCCCAAGTGAATGTTTGTGAATGTCTCCTGGGAATCACCCCTAAATGAATATGCTGGGACACTCTGGGCTGGTGCATGGTCAATACCAGCCCCACAGGCCCCAGAGTCCTAGCAAAAGTGATTTAACCAATTATTTGTATAGAAATTCCAGAGATCTTTGGCCCTTAGCTGTCCAATAATTGCAGCCATCAAGTGTGTAAGTTGAAATAAAAATACTTTTTATTTATAACAGAAATAAAGATGAAATATGCAGTATTTACAAGGAATAACATCAAGCTAATCTGCTACCCCCTTTAACTGTCCCACTCTCTGCCCACAAATTCACACAAGACAAATACAGAGAGCTGCACAAGGGTAAAAATGATGAAGATTAGGGCAAAAGGGAAAAAAGTCCTTGCTTTCGATGATGAGTTCTTTACAGCAGGCTATCATCCCAGTACACCGATCAATCAAAGCCACTGGTGTACAGTTGGTGATGGTCTTCTTGCAGAAACATTCATTCAGTACTCACAGGCAGTAGGATTTTTTTCAGAAGAGACACTTTAGCCTTTGTCAAACTGGGCCTTCAACTCAAAGGTCCACCTTTAAGTCTACTTCTCTCTTAAGACTCTTTGTCTCACATCAAACCCATCTTCCAGTCTGAGTTTTAAACTCAATCCTTTGCAGTTGCAATGCAATGACATCCAGCCTTACTGGGGAGAGAGAAGAGATTTATCACTGGACTTTGAGAGAAATTTAATCATATCAGATAAAGAGAAAATCAGAGTTGACCTGCCAAATTCAGAACCAAAATCAAAACTAAACAACCGAGCCTTGTGACACTGAGAAACTTTCCAGAGAAAGCAAAATTAATCACCACTAGTTACCAGCATTTTGAACCAGTTCATTGACCGCCAGCCAAGTCAGTCAAACTGAGTCATCACTGAACTCTCCTGCTTGAATTAAAGGCAATGGCTGCATTTAAGTCACAGGTCCATTAATCATCCATAGTTCAACATTGCAATAACAAAATAAAAGAAAGGGGAAAACAGGAAAATAACAAGGTTTAAACAGGAGGATTCCTACAATTGCTCTGCTAGTTCTATTTATTCCACGTGCAGTAGCCCTCTCTAAATACAATAGAAACACAACTGGAACTTAACCGACCCCTCACATACAAACACCTTTGTCCAGCATGAATTTAACTTTTGGTTTTACCCTTCCAGTCACAGAAACATTGAACTAAACATACTTAAAATTCTACCTTATTTCGAAAGTTTACCAAGAGAAATATAAATCCCTTAAAACTACCTTTGTTTTCCCAACAATCCACCAACATGTCTATGTGTTTTTGAAGTGAAAGACTATCCTCATCATAGTTGACGTTTCCAATGTTCATATCATCTGCAAGTATTCAAATTATTC
Organism: Scyliorhinus torazame; assembly: GCF_047496885.1. Taxonomy (NCBI): domain Eukaryota; kingdom Metazoa; phylum Chordata; class Chondrichthyes; order Carcharhiniformes; family Scyliorhinidae; genus Scyliorhinus; species Scyliorhinus torazame. The sequence continues at coordinate 250,499,826 of NC_092713.1, read as the reverse complement.
TGTGAATGACCACACTCGAGGTCATTAATGCACATCTGGAAGAACAAGGGTCACAACACTGACCTCTGAATAACTCCACTCCAAACTTTCCTCCAACTACTTATCACTGCTCTCTGTTTCCCGTCATTCAGCCAATTTCTTATCCATGTCTATTTTCCCTTTTATTTCATGAACTAGACTTTTGCTCACACATGTGTTGAGTGGCACTGTATCAAATGCCTTTTGAAAATCCATATGCACCACATCAACAGTGTCGCCCTTATCAACCTTCTCTGTGACCGTCTCAAAATACTCCAGCAAATTTGAAAAACATGATTTTCACGAAATGAATCCATATTGGCTTTCCTTAGTTATATGGAATGAGGCCCTTCAGTCATAATCAGGCCATCAAGCACCTATTCACTTGAATCCCATTTTCCAGCTCTTGGCCCATAACCTTGCAAGCTCTGGCATTTCAAGTGCTCATCTCAATACTTCTTAAATGTTGTGAGGGTTCCCGCCTCTACCACCCTTTCAGGCAGTGAGTTCCAGATTCCAACTGTCATAATATGCACCCATGCACATCATGAGGTAAAATTAGGCAGTGACAGACATCCAGGTTAGCCAATCAACATACAGGACAGAACACAACCAATCACCGGACAGAACACCAGAGGGGGGCTTCCAACTATAAAACACACGAGGCATCAGCATTCCGCCTCTTTCCACAGGTGACAACTGTAGTGACAGTCAGGGTGTATATATCAGTCAGCACCTTCTATACGTGGATCAGAGCTAGCCTGGTCTAGTAAGTTAGAGTTAGTACACTTCGAGTAGTGGAGTGTCAATGTTCATATCATCACAGCCAGCTGTGTGCATTGTTACAGAAGTTCAATGAATCGTTTTGAACCAACGCCTACGTTTGGTGTATGCTTTACAGTTCATCTGCATCCTGTTGCAGTCCGTGTTACCCCAGGGTGAATAACACGACATGATACCAGGAGTCTACTTCATCTAAGTAATTTACCTTGAATAATTCAGTGACGACCAGCAAGTGCCTTCCAGCGGCATGGAGAAGATCCAGGACCCTCCAGAGCTCTGGATCTCCAGAAATCTCGGCGCCAACTGGCGGGTCTTCAAGCAGACATTCAGTCTATACATTGAGGCCTCGGGCCTCGAGGATGCGTCCGATGCCAGAAAAATTGCACTGCTCCTATCGACTGTGGGGGACCAGGCCATCCAAATCTTCAATTTGCTCACTTTTGCCGACGGCGATGACAAGACCAAGTTCCAGACCGTGTTAGCCAAATTCAACAGTCACAGTGAACTCGAAACGAACGAGAGCTTTGAGCGCTATGCCTTCCAGCAACGCCTTCAGGGTAAGGATGAACCTTTCCAATCCTTTCTAACTCATCTACGCATATTAGCGCAATCCTGCAACTACGGTGACACTGCTGATGCCCTCATCAGGGATTAGATCGTGGTTGGGGTCCACTCCGACGCCCTGCGGGAGCAGCTCCTAAAAATAAAAAACATAACCCTGCCAGTAGCCATCGAGACGTGTAAAGTGCATGAACAGGTGGAAAGTCACTATTCCCGCCTTAAATCGGCAGAACAGGACCAACTTGCCTCCCACGAGGCAGAGAGTGTACATGTCATCGCCCGAATGCGGCGCCTTAGCATCGATGAAGGCGGCCATTTCGTGCATTTTTCCCGGGTTCCCACGCATGCGCACCACAGACGGGAGAACGAAGCGGCCAAAGACCACACTGCGCAGATGCGAGCGGCTGCTGACCGCACTGCGCATGTGTGACGACGCACGGAGCATTACAACGTCAACGTCATGACGTGCCCAAACTGCGGCGCCGCCCACTTAAAGCGGCAATGCTCTGCAAGAGGCAGGCGATGTTTAAATTGTGGGAAGCCTGGCCATTATGCAGCCTTGTGCAGGTCTGCACCTCCGATCGTGGGCCAGCGCTCCCAGTTCCAACGCAAACGCGTTCGAAGTGTGCAGCAAGGGCTGCTGGATTCGGAACCTGGTAACACCACGGACCCAGTGGACAACTGCCTGGAGTCCCCATATCGTGTGGGCATCATTACTACGTATGACAAGGCCTCCTCAAATTCAGCAACCCATCCTCAACTTGGATTCTGCGGACGAATGGCGTGCTGTCATACAAGTCAACCAATGCAGCACCCGGTTCAAGCTGGACTCTGGTGCTTCAGCCAATCTAATATCTCAAGCAGATCTTACTTGCATCCAAAGGCAGCCAAAAATTCTTCCGCCGGCTTGCCAGCTTCTTGATTGTAATGGCAATGCCATTACTGCATTAGGGTCTTGTCACTTGCATGTCTCCAACAAGGCCATCAAAGCCACACTGCGATTCGAAATCGTCAAGCCTGACAAGGCTTCCCTGCTTGGTGCCCATGCATGCAATCTACTCAATCTCGTCCAGCGCGTACATGCCATGTCCTCTGCCAATATGAATCCTCAGGCTGACATTGACAAAATCCTGTCATAATACCCAGATGTGTTCAGTGGGATGGGCACGCTGCCGTACCGCTACAAAATCTTACTCAGACCTGATGCCACGCCTGTGACCCATGCACGACACCGGGTGCCGGCTCCTCTGAAGGACCGTTTAAAGGTACAGCTGCAGGAGCTCCAAGATCAGGGTATAATCTCTAAAGTGACGGAACCGACTGACTGGGTCAGCTCGATGGTCTGTGTGAAGAAGCCCTCTGGAGAACTGCGCATATGTATAGATCCCAAGGATCTTAACTGAAACATAATGCGGGAACACTACCTGATCCCGAAGCGGGAGGAGCTAACCAGTGAGATGGCACATGCCAAATTCTTCACGAAGCTAGATGCATCATGTGGCTTCTGGCAGATACAACTGGATGAGTTCAGCAGGAAGCTCTGCACGTTTAATACACCTTTCAGAAGGTACTGTTACAACCGCATGCCGTTTGGTATTGTTTCAGCCTCTGAAACCTTTCACAGGATCATGGAACAGATGCTGGAGGACATTGAGGGTGTGTGGGTTTACGTTGATGCCATCATTATATGGTCCACGACCCCAGAGGAACACATATCTTGTCTCTAACAAGTCTTCAGACGCATACATGCCAACAGTCTCAAGTTGAACAAGGCCAAATGCTCCTTTGGCATGTCATCAATCAAGTTTTTGGGTGATCAAATATCCCTGCAGGGCGTGCAACCGGACTCGTACAAAGTCAGGGCCATCAACACCATGAAGACCCCGGAAGACAAAAAGGCGGTACTCCGCTTCCTGGGTATGGTTGACCTCTTGGGAAAGATTACGTCTACCAATCTTCACAGTTGAGACTGACCACAGACCTCTAGTCCATATCATTCACAAGGATTTGAATGACATGATGCCCAGGCTTCAGCGCATTTTCCTTCGACTCCGCAGGTATGAATTCGAATTGGTTTACACACCGGGCAAGGAGCTAATCATTGCGGATGCCCTGTCTCACGCCATCACCTCGCCCTGTGAACAGGTAGACTTCATCCACCAAATTGAGGCACAGGTGCAACTGTGTGCCAGCAACCTCCCGGCCTCAGACGAACGAGTGGTCAACATTCGAGAAGAGACTGCCAAGGACCCTCTTCTGCAGCGGGTCATACATCACCTTGCAAATGGTTGGCAGAAAGGGCAATGCCCCCAGTTCTTTAATGTCAAAGATGACCTAACAGTTGTCGAGGGGATCCTCCTCAAGCTGGATCTTTTAGCTATTCCTCGCAGCCTCCAGAGCTTAGTGCTCAAACAGATCCATGAGGGACACCTCGGTATCGAGAAATGCAGGCGCAGGGCCCGGCAGGCTGTCTATTGGCCTGGCATCAATGAGGACATATCCAACATGGTTCTCAATTGTGCAACTTGCCAGCGTTTCCAGCCTGCTCAGCCCAAAGAAACACTCCAGCAACACGAGATCGTGACCTCTCCATGATCCAAGGTGGGAATCAACCTTTTTCATGCCAATGGACGTGACTACGTGCTTATAATTGACTACTTCTCGAGTTACCCCGAAGTGGTGAAACTGTCCGACCTCACATCAAGGACTGTCATCAAGGCCTGCAAGGAGACATTTGCCAGGCATGGTATTCCGCTCACGGTCATGAGCGGCAACGGTCCCTGCTTCTACAGCCAAGAGTGGTTCACCTTCGCGAAGCTATAACAGTTCAAGCACATTATCTCGAGCCCGCATTATCTGCAATCTAATGGGAAAGTCGAAAAAGGGGTCCATATCGTGAAGCAACTTCTCTGCAAGGCTGCGGACTCAGCTTCTGACTTTAACCTTGCGCTCCTGCTGTACAGGGCAACCCCTCTGTCCACCGGTATGTCTCAGGCACAACTCCTTATGAATCGTGGCCTGCGGACGACTGTTCCGGCCATTCATTTACCTGACCTGGATCACTTCCCAGTGCTGCTAAAGGTGCAGCAACTCAGAAACCGGCAAAAGCTGACATACGATGCTCATGCTACTGATTTGCCTGTGCTCTCTCCTGAAGGTGCTGTTCGCACCAAGTTGCCTGGTGGAGGCTGGTCAGCTCCAGCTGTTGTTGTTCGACAGGCTGCTCCCAGGTCGTTCGTGGTTCACATGGCTGATGGATCCATTGTCAGGCTCAACAGAAGGGCACTACGCAAACTTGCCTGCCCACCACCAGGTCTCATGTTCCCAGCTGTCGTTCTGCCTTTTCCGGACACCTCGCTCCACAAGGCCACCAATCTGGCTGCAATCCCGCCTGTCAAGGCGCCGTCGTCCCCACCTCCACCTCTCAGGCGGTCGACAAGGATCCGACGAAGCCAGCCCCAGAGATTGGACTTATAAATATTTCCTTTGTACATATTGTTCTGTATCTGCACGCTAGACACGTTACATGTACATATGCATTCATCGCCATTTGCTGTAAATAGTTATATCTGTAAATATGTCGTATATGCTCTAAGCAACCGACAAATTTTTTTTAAAAAAGGGGGGATGTCATAATATGCACCCATGAACATCATGAGGTAAAAACAGGCAGTGACAGACACCCAGGTTAGCCAATCAACATACAGGACAGAACACAACCAATCACCAGACAGAACACAAGATGGGGGCTTCCAACTATAAAACACACGAGGCATCAGCACTCCGCCTCTTTCCACTGGTGATAACTGTAGTGACAGTCAGGGTGTATATATCAGTCAGCACCTTCTATATGTGGATCAGAGCTAGCCTGGTCTAGTAAGTTAGAGTTAGTACACTTCGAGTAGTGGAGTGTCAATGTTCATATCATCACAGCCAGCTGTGTGCATTGTTACAGAAGTTCAATGAATCGTATTGAACCAACGCCTACGTTTGGTGTATGCTTTACAGTTCATCTGCATCCCGTTGCAGTCCGTGTTACCCCAGGGTGAATAACTCGACACCAACCACCCACTGGGTGAAAAAGATGTTCCTCACATCCCCTCTAAACATCCTGCCCTTTAACTTAAATCTATGCCCACCGGTTATTGACCCGTCGACTAAGAGGAATGGTTCCTTCCTATCCACCCTATCTAAGCCCCTCATAATTTTATACACAAGTATTATTTAAATGGGGATAAATTAGAAAATGCTGTCGTACAAAGAGACCTGTATTCTGCACCAGTCCACGCGGCTATTAATTTTGTCCCGAACCACAGTTTCCATGCCACTGAAATCAAACTGACTGGTCTGAAGCTGCTGGCTTTATTCTTTTGCCCTCTTTTTAACAACAGATCTTTTGCTAATTTTGAAAAAGTGCTAAAATCTTTCAACATTTATTTAAATCTAAGAGACAATAAAATATTCAAAGGAGCTAAATGTAACGAGCGAGGCCAGTAGCCAGGAGAACCTGTCAATTAATTCACCAATGATCTGTACAGGGGGGCAGAAGTTTGCAAATCTGAAGACTTAAAATCTGAACTCATCAGAGACAGGGTAGCAATAGGAGTGGCGGATGACGCACTCTCTTCCCTCATGCAAGAAAAGAAAAATCTAACCCTGGAATAGGCAATCCACATAGTCAGACGGTCAAAACTCCGGGAGCAGCACAGAAGCATTTTAAGGGGTGAAAAGAAACCAGCTCGTTCAGCAACAAAGAAACAGAGATACTCCAGGCCAGGGAAAAGGACAGCTGGACTGACCAGCTGAGTGACCATGCCAACACGATGGAGCAAAGTGCCCTAGCAGGTCAGGTCGATGTCCTGGAACTTCGACCCAATGCCTTCAATGCACTTGATTGGACACTATTGCAAACTCTGAAACACACAGAAGGTCCAAAGAGTATCGACGAGCTCGAGAGTGCAAGCCCAGAAGACACACAGCCATGCTTCTTGGGTGAGGCCAAAGATCTTGAGCCAGAATTTTACATTGCTCAGACAGGCAGGTGCCTAATTTATAAGTTTTTGAAATTGTGTGAGGAAATGTCTGGTGTGTGTCTTGTTGTCATGCAACATTTCTGTTGGTGGGTGCACATGAGAGTCAGAAGCATGCCCACCAACAATCAAGTAGACAATTTAGTCCATTAAAGGATAAATTAACGCAATTCTACGTGGCCCATCTGCTTTTACGGTTGGCGCCCGGTGGCCTTTATATTTTAGCTGCAACCTCGATTCAGGGTGGGATAAAATGTCAGGACTGAAATAAAATTAATAAAGATGTCGAGGGCCTGAGGTTTGTGTTTGAATGTGCTGCCTAGACACTGCATAGTTTTTCCATTGCAATTTATTTTTTACAGGTCTGCAGCTCCCTGAGAGTCGTCCACAGCAGCTATCCCCCCGGGGGAGCACACTAGAAATGCCAGCCCGCACTCTCCCTTTTCTCAGCACCCGCCCTCTTCCTGCTCTCCCAGGCAGTGCTAAGCCTTTTCCCAGCATGTGTTTAATGCTGGATGCCACTAATTAGCCAAACAATGTGAAATCACGTTCCGGGGTTGACCACGGCCTGGATAAATTCTCAACTACATTTAACTGCTTGGTTTTGGAGTCACAACCAAGCTGCTCTGAGCAGTTAGGTAGGAAAGATGGTTTTAACCTGTTTGGTGAATTGAAATCCTCAAGAAAGCTTAACTCTAATTGTTACTGTTGGCAGCTCTGGTGTTCTACAACAACTGTCGCTTGGTGGCATGGAACATGAATATTGTTGAAAAGAGAGACATGTTGCTGAAGCTTTTTCACTCATCCGGACAAATGCAAGAATGCTAAATTTCAAATAATCGCAAACGGCTTGCTTAACATGCTCAACTTTTTTAGATACTTAGCCTTTCCAGGGTAATTTGAGGTAGACCAGGCACTTTTCAAGTCCAACTTTGGGCCTAAATAGGGGTCACAAGCCAGTACTCTAGAATTTGGCTCCCCACCTGGACAGGCAGGTGCTGCTGGGGCAGGTCAGAGACAAGAAGGTGCCTCAACATGGAGACACCTTTGGAGAGGTTGGTTTAAGTTAAAAATGCAGAGGAACCAGAGACAGGCCCCCTGCTCAGAGGTGAAACATTTTGAATAGCTCTTTGGGACCATTGGGAGGTGCGTCAGCATGGAGACGCTTTGGAGAGGTTGGTTAAAGTTAAATATGAGGATGAACCAGAGACAGGCCCCCTGCTAAGAGGTGAAACCCCTTGAATGACTCTTTGGGACTATTGGGGGGCAGTGGTTGATAGCCTTTCCTGCCCATGGTCCACCCTTTTGCTCCAAGAAGTCTTTGGTTTCAATGGCTCCTTGAACTACTGCAGGGAAACTGCTTCTATGGAGCTGGCAGCCTCCCCACATTGTAGGGGTGGGGGGGGGGCATTCTGTCGCCAGCACATTGCCAGTGTACCATTTAAATTTCCCCTAATTGGGCCCTTTACCATGATATTTTGGCTGCCCGATCCATTCAGAGGGCAGTCGATTTGAGTCCCTGCTCTCACTAGGAAACATCCCCGCACTGCATTAATCAGACGCAAAATACATTTCCATTAATTTGCTGAAGTAAATGTTACTCAGAACACTTCATAAATAAATGTTTTTTGTTGCGTTTTAAGTAACCTTTACAGACTTCAAAAATAAACAGCGTACCAACTAGGACAATCCTCAAGTTGAACAATATAATGAACGGAATTTGCATATCATAAAATTACCGTCATGAAACAGGAGGAAATGTCAAGCTCGGTTAGGCTGCAGCTGCCAAAGTTATTTTCTCCACAGGTCATTAAGAACCAGGAAAACGTCTAAGCATTGCAAGAAGCACAGAAAATGAAACACAATTTATTGTATTGTGGAAGCTTTGCTGAGGACAGTTGACAACCTCTGTGACTTTTTGTATTGGGGAGTTCAGCTCCAGCAGCCTGTCAGTCCGCAAGTTTCAGCAGGGTTTAATCTGTCATAGAGGGTGCATCACTGCAGGGAGGACATGGTGACATTTTCCACTTGAGAAAATCAATCCTGTCACTTACTGATAGGTTCCAGCTGAATCTGCTGATAAGAAAACTGCTGGAGGGAAAAAAAGCAGAAGCATGCAGAAAGCAATGGAAAGTATGTGTCCTTCAAAGGCTCTGGGGGCAGGCTACTTTTTCGTTTTGATGCAAGAGTATAGTTACTAATAGTCATGGTTCATTTGCAGTATTTCATATTTAAAACATTGTTTTGTTCATTAAGTAATATCTAAAACCCTCAGAATTGAATTCAGTCTTTTTCATGCTAAGATTCTTGAAATACAATACTAAAGGCATAATTCTAACACTGGAACAAATATTTTAAATTGAATGTTTAATTGCACATATCTGTTTCCTGATATTGCTGGAAATATAAACATTTGCTCAACAATCACACACTTCAATTCTTTTTAATTTATGTATTTTCATGCAATAATTTAACATGACTAGGAATAGAAAGGATTTGGAAAACTTAGAGGTAAACTTCAGAATTTTCAAATCAGTACTTGTTTAACATTTCTGAATGAACTTTATTTTCAAAGTATATAATTTAATAAAAAGAAGATGGGGTGGTGGTGTTGACCTTGGGTGGGGTGCTCTTTCCAAGAGCCGGTGCAGACTCGATGGGCCGAGTGGCCTCCTTCTGCACTGTAAATTCTATGTAAATTCTATGAAATACCAAGTTTTGAGTTTGCACATTGTCCTATTAATATGTTTAATATCTTACATAAGGACATATTTCCTGTAAGTATCACCCTTATTTCCTGTAACACATTCTCATCACATTTTGTTAAGTGGCAAAGTCAAATAGCAGTAAATCATAATTGAAGAGTTAGGAATTTATGAATCAAACGTGAAGATAGTGAAAATTATCTGGAAGAAATTACTAAAGACAAACAACCAATCTGGACTAATCAGTAATAAGAGATTACCAATTATTTTGTACATTGTTTTCATTATTTCTTTCCTCAAAGGCCTAAGCCTCTCTGACAAGCCTAGCCTTGGACTTGATCCTTTCACCCAGAGGTATAAATATATGTCCAGCACCTCCCTGTTTTTATTTCTCTATTTAGATAACAATCAACCTTTCTGTTTCAGTAAGAAACATTCAGTTGAACATTGTCCTAAAGAAAGCTTTAGAAATTTTCCCTCTGTTTTTTTTCAAATAATTAAAATAAAACAGAAACTGTTGTATGCAGAAATGAAACAATTATAATTGAGACGCCAAACTGCTATTGCCGCATTGAAATTGTGCATTCACTTTGCCTATGGAATCGATCTTTAGCTAAGAGTCATGTATTTTCAATTTATGAACAATGTTGGCCCAGAATTTACTCGGGCACGATTTTGAGCCCGCACTCATCGTCCGCGGGATCGGCGGCACGGGCGGAAAACCCCACGAGAATCGGGAAATGCAATTCTCACCGGAGAGATCGCGTTTCCCTATTTTCCCCCACCCCTTGCCACGACGTCACGAGATTCACACAAACCTCATTTTAATGCATTTGCATTGATTTAAATATTATTAGCACACCCACACAAATGATCCCCCCTCACCAAATATTCATACCTCTCTGAAGTGAGGTCACACCAGTGTGGTTTACAACAGGTTTGGCTAAATAAGAAGCAGTCAAGAAGATCTGTCTGGGGGCGCAAAGGTAAGTATAGTCCCTGGGGTGAAGAGGGTCATTCCTGGGAAGTGCCCTGGCACTGCCAGGTTGGTACTGTGCCAACATGGCAGTGCCAACCTGGCAATGCCAAGCTGTGCTGAGGTCAGTGCTTGGGATGGGTCCGAATGGGAGCCCCATGGGAGGTTGCATTAATGTGTGGTGCAGGGGTGTGCTGGCTATACTTCCGTGGGATTGGTGGAGGGGTTCAATGCCGGCGGTGATGCGGGGGTGGGGGAAGGAGCATAATGCCAGTGAAGATTGTCGGGTGGGGGGGGGGGCCTCCGTGATGGGGGCTGGCGGTCGTTAGACAGCAACGCTGATCAGGCATCCTTTAAAGATGGCATCCCCATCTATGTGGAGCGACTTCCAGTTCTATGAGCCTCCACTCTGCCAAAGTAATGCTGTAAATCACACCCACTAATTTGTTTTTGTTTTAAGAGGCTCAAGATTTTGCAGGAAAACTGATCTGTGCAACTGGAGAGTTACAGGCCAGTTTTCTTTTGGAGCCTGACATTGTCCCAAATTCTGGTAAAATTCCGTCCGAGGAAACTAATAGTCCATTCATTATTAGTGACTCTGTGAAGAAGAGGAGATATGCTGTCAACTGTGAATCACCACACATTGCCACATTCTTTGTGCCATTCTCCTCTTCCATTAACCTTATAAAAAATTTGGAACTTCACTGTTAACACATCCCCACGGGTGTCAAGTAACTGTTGGGTTTGCGGCATAAGTATGAACTAATCTCACCGCAGAAAGTTAGGGATGCTATTTCAGGCATAAAGAGCCTTATTAATGGGTGATTTATGGTCCTAAAATTTCACTCAGCTCAGAGACCAAAAAAGGGATATCTGAACTGGGTAATCTCACTCCTACAGCTAGTTTATTGGAGAGGTTTTGATGTTTACATTTTGTACATTTTTTCTTACATTTTCTTTTTGCCTCTTTTCAATCCCTATCCTAAACCAACCTTTCTTTCCTCCTCTTTATTTCTTTCTGCAGAGAATTTAATCCAAGTAATCCTATTCCTCCTCAACCATATTGCTTTCTTAAATTTAATTGGTTAAAGGGATAGACTTTAGGTCCCACCAAGGTCCCACAATCAATTTACACTTCCAGTTCCCTGTAATACAAAACAAAAGCAATGGGTGAGGAAAGAATTTCAACACATGGGCTGGGATTCTTGCGCCGGAGAATCGGCAGCAATCGGCCCGCGGGCTCGCCGCCACGCCAGTCGGGCAACGGCCCCCCTGGCGATTCTCCGCGACATGACGGGCCAAGTGCCCGCATAGTTCAGCCGAGTCCTGCCGGCGTGGGTTACGTACAGTCAAACAAGGCGGGACCTCGGAGTTCTGGCTGCGGGGGCTGTCCTGGTGGGGTAGTGGTGGGGGGGGGGGATCCACTCCGGGGGGGGGGGGGGTGGCCTCCACGGTGGCCAGACCCGTGATTGGGGTCTACCAATCGGAGGGCTGGCTAATTCTAGGGGGGGCCCATGTTCCTCCGCGCTGGGCCTCTGTAGGGCTACGCCATATTGCCCGGGGGTCGGCATGGAGACGGCAACCCACGCACATGCGCGGACCCGCGCTGGCCCCCGAGCAATATGGCGGACCCGCGCCGGCCTTGGCGCGCATGCGCGGACCCGCGCCGGCCATGGTGCGCCGGCTTTCGAGCGCCGGAGCAGCGGACAGCAGTCCAGCGCCATACTAGCCCCCTAGGAAGGGGTGAATACCTGGGCCTGGAGGCCTGTTGATGCCGGAGCCGCTCACACCGCTTTTGACGCCAGCGTCAGAACTTGGCCGCGGGATCGGAGAATCCCAGCCATGGTGTCCAGCTCCAAAAATTATGGCTTAATTGTTTTTTGCAATAGAAAAGTTGGACCGTGGGTGGGATTTTCCTCCCTCTCGGTGGTGTGGTTATCCAGCAGTGGAGGGGGGCTCACCAGTGGCCAACGGTGTGATCTACTGGTCCTGCCAGTGTCAATGGGATTCCCCATTGAATACACCCCTCGCCGCCGCAAAACCCGCAGTGAGGGTGCGCCATAGGCGGACAGTAAGATCCTGCCAGCATAGAACATACATAGAACATAGAAAATACAGCACAGAACAGGCCCTTCAGCCCACGATGTTGTGCCGAACCTTTGTCCTAGATTAATCATAGATTATCATTGAATTTACAGTGCAGAAGGAGGCCATTCGGCCCTTTGAGTCTGCACCGGCTCTTGGAAAGAGCACTCTACCCAAACTCAACACCTCCACCCAACACCAAGGGCAATTTGGACATTAAGGGCAATTTATCATTGGCCAATTCACCTAACCCGCACATCTTTGGACTGTGGGAGGAAAACGGAGCACCCGGAGGAAACCCACGCACACACAGGGAGGACGGGCAGACTCCGCACAGACAGTGACCCAAGCCGGAATCGAACCTGGGACCCTGGAGCTGTGAAGCAATTGTGCTATCCGCAATGCTACTGTGCTGCCCTTGAGAACAAATAAATCTACACTATATAATTTTACCGTAATCGGAGGGCTGGCTGTATTCATGAATGGCTGGAAATCCCTGCCGATGTCTTTGTGTGTAATAATACTTCAATTTATGCACTGTACAAAATAATTTTAATACAAATTGGATGAGGGCTTTGGATAAGTTTGCAATTGAACTTTTCGTTTCAGTTTAAAAAATTTCAGATAGGGAGACAGAGACCGTGGCGCGATTTGATAATCTCCTCACGCCGTGTTTCTTGGCAGCAGGAGGCAGCCCTCCATTGTCCTGCAGTGGGATCTTGAGGTCATGTCGCTGAATGGGATTTCCCATTGAATCCACCCCACGCCGGCTGCAAATCTGTGGCAGGGGTGCGCTGTCCGCCGGCGGGACCAGAAGATCCTGCTGGCATGAATAGCTGAGAGGTCACGCCCAGTGAGGGTGAAAGTAAGATGTTAAACTGTGGTTTACATTTGTAATGTGAAAATATATCTCTTGGTTTATGTAAATTGCATTGGTGGGCCAATGAATGGTTCCCACTGCTATTTAGATTTGCCCTGCCTGTTTAATCCCCATGATATTTTGCTGTACAATTTCTGGAAGTACAGGATGGAATTGGCACAAAGGTTCGTATTAGCCCAAATTTCCTAGGAAAATAATATGGCGTTCATGCTGCTTGGAATTATTAGTGCATAAAGATGCAACAAGTTGTAGAGAGGAAGCAATACACTGTGTGCTGTGAATCAACACAAAGCGCCACTCCTTTAACCTCACAAAAATGGTAGTCATTGTCAACCTGAGTAAACAGTTGTGTGGTATTATCATACATGAAGGTAATGTAAGGGTTAATGAAATGGATACAGACAGCCCCTGGAGGGAGCTAATCCTAGAGGTATATAAGGGATAACGCTGTGCCTCGTGGGACAGAAGGTTGGAGTGGGTGATAGGAACAGGAGCTGGCTCGGAGTACTGAAGATAGTGAGAGAGCCAGAGAGTAGTTAATGAGTTAGATGTTAGATGAGTATAGTTTAATGTGTGTTTAATCAACTGTGAGTTCTTAGGGATAAGTGTTGAATCCAACTGTAGTGTTAAATAAAGTTTTGTTAGTTTACAAGTCCCTTTGTTCTCTGATCATCACTACACATCAAAGCCATCTGGTTAGAGCAAGGCAGAGAACAACACAAGTTGTATCTCCTTAACTGATCAGACTTCAGGGTTGTGAAATAAACAGCACAAATCTGAGAAAGAGGTTCAAGTTAGGACTGTGAATGCAATGTCAGATGCGATATAGAAAGAAAGGCTGGATTAAGAGAGAGAGAGAAAAAAATGACTTTGAAAAAGTTTAAAACAGCAATTTAAATTTGAGGGAATAAATCTGTACACTTATAAGCGTTAATTTTAGTGTCAGAGGAGTTGACTAGCAGTAATTAACACTTATGTCATTAAAAGGGAAAATAGACTGAAACAAGCCAGCAGTAAAGTAAATTTCTGTGGTAAGATTTGTTCATATCTATCGTACAAGCACAGGACCTTCATTCCATTCAATACACTATCTGCAGAGTGTTGCATATCAGGCATCAACTTTTGAATTTTTGCATTAATTGTGCATCTGCCCTCGCCTGAAATGACTGTGTAATTTGCATATTAGTAACAACAAGCGCCGTTAGCCTCACTTCTATTTTGACAGTGAATTCTGAGCCATTAATATTTTCTGAGGTAATGTCTAAAAACGTTTATTTATTTATTTTATAAATTTAGAGTATCCAATTCTTTCTTTTCCAATTAAGGGGCAATTTTTGTGTGGCCAATCCACCCACCCTGCACATCTTTGGGTTGTGGGGATGAGACCCACGCAGACACGGAGAGAATGTGCAAACTCCACACGGACAGTGACCTAGGGCCGGGATCAAACCCGGGTCCTCAGTGCCGTGAGGCAGCAGTGCTAACCACTCGGTCACTGTGCCGCCCCTGTCTAAAAATGTTTGTGATAGAAAGAAAGACCAGCCATTCACAGAGCAGGCTAGAACCATGCCCACACAGCCCAAATCGTCTTTCCAAGGTATTCAAAATTGTTGACTGGATTTCCAGTGAGGTGTTAAGGAACGATTGCACGTGTGGTGGCTTCCGCCGGGGGTCGTTGGTTGAACTCTTTCCGCCCAACCGGCGATGGAAATCAGTTCTGAAATTTGTTGAGGTTGATGGATTGAGTGTCTCACAGTAAGGGGATGTCTAATCGGTACAGAACTAGGCAACAGAAGAAGAAAGGAACAGCTTCAAAAGTCGAAGCTTTGAATGCCTTGGTGGAGAAGAAAATGGCGGAGATGATTGCAGTGTCAGGGGTCACCCCACTAACAGCTGAAATCTTAGCTGTGGATCTGCAGAAACTGCGGCAAGAGGTTTCGGGGGACCATGAGAAGGCGATCGAGGTGGCGATTTCCTCGATTCGAGGGGCCCTGGCTAAGATGGATGAGGTGGTGAAGCAGCAGGGTGCGGAGCTGCAAGAGGTGGAGGTTGCTCTGTCGAGGCCGAGTGACTAGATCACGTCCCTGGAGGTGGAAGTGGCAAGGGTGGTGGCCGACAGCAAGAGTTTGAGGGCTAAGGTGGATGATCTGGGAAATCGGTCGAAAAGGTAGACTTTGAGAGTGGTTGGTTTGAGAGAGGGGTCCATACCCAACAAAGTTTATAGCGCAGTTATTCTGGAAGATGGTAGGGGAGGGGGAAATGGCGGATGCTCCTGAGCTGGATCAAGTCCACATGTCCTTGAGGCAGAGGTTCCATGCTGTTCGCCATCTTGTGCGATTCCACAGCTGCCAGGATTCCACAGCTGTCTTTTGGGTTGAGGTAGGTGGAACGGTTGAAATATTGAAAACTATTGTACGTACATGTGTGTAAAGGTGTTATATTGAAAAATTTGCTAATAAAAATATACTTTTTCAAAGAATTGTTGATCGAATTTTGTCTGTTCAAAGTAAATTCTATTTCATTAAAGCATTTGTCATTTGAGAGAAGCAAGACGTAATATATACCATACCTATATCTAAGGAATAGAGTTATTTATTTCAAGGAAAAAATCACTTATTTTCCAGCAAACAATCACAAAACACCTAATTTATGACTTGCAAAAGTCTCTTTGAAAATTATGAATTTGACACACTCCGATACCTCCTATGAATATCGTCAAACTTATGCTTTCTCTCCTTTCCTAGTTCTGACAAGTTAGAGGTCCCGTTCACAGAGCTACAAAATACAAAACACCCCCTCTTTTCATAACTGCAAAACACCAGGGCATCCAAACTCTATTATTGCTGCACCAGTTCTGTCAAACATCATGACTACCCCCATTTCTTGGCTTAAGCCGACAAATGAACACTGCCCAGTGAATGCAAAAGTCAAATATTCATTCTGGGTGCCTAACTCCAACCTCGTGCGTTTTCATAGCATCTTGCTGATCTCTTGCAGCAGGCAACAATTGAACACCATTAAACAAAGGCGTGTGTATAAAAATAGAGGACATCCATCCATTCATTCCTTTCATAGGACAATGGAAAGTTGCAGAATTTGACTTCCAAAAGTTCCAGTAAAAGTCTCAGGAAACATGTCATAAAATTTGAATTTTATTTCTTCAATGACCATTAGCACTGATGGAACGTTGAAAGGTATAACACCATTATTGTTATAAAATAGCTTCCATTGTAAATTATCCTTCAACTCACCTTGAGTAATGCCACTGAAGATCCGCTCGCTTATAAATATAATTTGTGATTTAGTTTTCTAAATAAAGCTAAGTGATGATCAGCAACCATGTTGTAAAATGAGCAATAACATTGCCTTTAATTGTCAGAAGAGTTCTCTTATTGGATTAAAGTTAAAAATCTGCATTTTGGACGCTATAGAGGTTCCCATGTGCTCACCCATATGCAGCACATATTGTCCACCACTTAATGTTTTCTCAGAAAATCACAGAAGCAAACAATCCATTAAATCTTAAATAATTACAGGATACATTTAAAAGGCATTATTGTCCTTCTTCAGACCTCTGCACTCCAGAACATTGGCCCAGATTTTATTTTTCTCAATAAACAATGGAGCAGGATTTGTGCCCACAGCTACTACTCTACCGTCACCCTGACCTATTTTCCAGGATTGGAAACCATTTGTTGTGATGGATTGGTTCTCAGCACCATGTGGAGGTCATCACTGAAAGGTCACAAACTTCCTTTGCTGCCACAGTGGGACTGGTCCGACAACACCTGAATGGGCAGCCTTACATTTAAGTGGGTAGAAGAGTCCCGAAGAGAAAAGGGAGATTTTTTAAACAGAAAGGAAGCCACTACCAGGCCCTTGCTTTCCACTCAAAGATTTTGGAGAATGATTACAGCTGCCCCAGGACTGATTACTATCTTTCCCTTGATGGTCCCTGGGACAGATGAGACAAATGTAACCTGCTGGAATTAGGCGAGATCATTGGGAAAGAGGTGGCTGGTGGTCATCCTAATGCTCCCCCTGTGCCGGCTTTACAAACCAGACCTTAGCACTTCAGTCCTGTTTTTTCACCTCCTGCGCCAGTGCTGTCCAATAGGCAATGGTGCGGCAAACGCATTTTAACCACATGCTCTCATATTTGTAGAGAACATCTTCCATGGAATTCAGGAAAAATGTACACCACGTGGATATTTATGCAACAAACATCTGCTGCCTTTCAGTGCAAAACTTTGATCCTTCTCTTTCAACAAAGATGAAATGAAAAGAAGACGTGTATTTATCAAACACAGCACAGCTTAGTGGCACTTCTGGAATTTTGTCCAGCAGTTGCAAGCAGTACTTTTACCTGAACGGAGTGATTGCTAAGAACAGAAAATGATGAAACTACTCAGCAAGTTAGGTAACATCTGTGGAGTAAGAAACCCGAGTTACCATTTCAGGAAAGTAACTTTCTTAGAACTCTTGAGTTTCGAACTAGAGTTCAGAAAAAGAAAGTTAACTAAAACGTTAACCCTGTTTCGCTCTTCACAAATGATGCCAGACTCTGCTGAGTATTTTCAGCATTTTCTGCTTTTATTTCAGTTTTGCAGCAACTGCACTAATTTGTTTTTTTAGAGATTGCTGAGACTGGCAAAACAAGGTGCCCCAGACATGTCTCTGCTGTCAATCCAGAATATGGTCGGATGCTGATTGCCCTTTGCTATGATATGCCCGATTGGAGCCGCTCATTCTTGAATGGGTTTTGTTTTCTTTGGTGGTTTGGAGCAGCTATTTCACTTGGCTGACCTGCCCACGATAACAAACCCTCGCTCCATTTATGGCTGCTGGTTAGGAATAAAATGTAAGAAAGTGACCATCATTTCTACCAGATTGGCAGGCGAAATAGCAACTCCAATTACCTTTGCCAATCTGATGAGGCAATTACACATTTTCCTGCATGCTGTGACAATGTGTGGGGTGGTGGAGGTAATAATAATAATAATTGCTTATTGTCACAAGTAGGCTTCAATGAAGTTACTGTGAAAAGCCCCTAGTCGCCAAATTCTGGTCCTTTTCGGGGAGGCTGAAATGTGAATTGAACCCATGCTGCTGGTCTTGTTCTGTATTACAAGCCAGCTGTCTTAGCCCACTGTGCTAAACCAGCCCCTAAGGTTGCACTCATTGTACAAACATATGAAATTGGAGCAGGGGCAGGCCATTCGGCCCCTCGAGCCTTCTCTGCCATTCGATAGATCATGGTTGATCTGATTGTGTTTCAAATTCTACATTCCCACCTACCCTGAACCTTTGATTCCCTTGAGTAACAAGGATCTATCTACCTCCGCCTTAAAAATATTCAATTACTCCAACTCCACTGCCTTCTGAGGCAGAGTTCTAAAATGACACTACCCTCAGACAGAACATTTTCAGTGAGATTTTATCGCTCAGGGAGTCATGATTACTGTTATAAGAAAATTCACCAAACCCTCAGTAAATCTAGATGCCCACTTCTGCTGCTATCTCTTCCTAATCCTTCTTCACTTTTTAACTGCACTGTTCTGATGCCCTATGGCAAAGAAAGCGTGCTCCTTAAATCGGCTTCAAAATTTTACATGCTGCTGCAACACTTCATCTCCCCCTTCCCAACATCAGTAAATCAATAGCCACCTATTTTACTGCTTTCATCCCACGACTCCAAATA
Organism: Scyliorhinus torazame; assembly: GCF_047496885.1. Lineage (NCBI taxonomy): Eukaryota > Metazoa > Chordata > Chondrichthyes > Carcharhiniformes > Scyliorhinidae > Scyliorhinus > Scyliorhinus torazame. The sequence goes on along the minus strand of NC_092713.1, from coordinate 250,481,087 downwards.
TAATGAGGACCAGTCCAGCGAATGTGAGTGGGTTAGAGCAGGGGGAGGGGAGGTCACACGGGCATGCAGAAGGAATGCTTCACTGGTAACTTATGATTTGGAGGAATGTCCAGTCCAGAGGTCAGGGAATGCATAGCACGCATGGAGCAAGGTGTAACCTGAATAATAAGGTTCAGGATGAGGAAAAATAATGACTATATGAGGAGTTTAAAGCTTTTATTCTTGGGACAAGGGCAATACTGCTGAGGCAGCATTCATTGTTGCAGCAACTTATTGAACTGCTGAGCTTTTTATGGTGCCACTGTTCTCATGATGCTTGATAAGAAATTACAGGATTTTGATCCAGTAATAATGAAGGAATGTTGAAAAATACTCACCTTAGAATGGTGCATGATTAGAGGAGAACTGAGAGATGATGGTTTTCTCAGGTTATTGCTATTATTCTTCTCTGCAGAGGCTTCAGAGGTGGGAATGCTATGGAGGAGAGCTTGGTGAAATATATATATATATATATGGTAGTGTGGGATTGGAGCAAAATCCTGGAACTCCTTCCCTAGCACCTGGTTGTAGTTACATCACGTGGACTGCAGCGATTCAAAAAGACAGTTTACCATCACTTTCTCAAGGGCAATTAGGGACGGACAATAACTGCTGCCTTGTCAGCAGCACTGAGCTCCCATGAAAAAATACAGAGGTCATAAGTACAACTCTTACCATGGCAATTTGTGAAAATGAATTCAATAAATCTTGTAATTTATAGACTGGGATTACAGAAATAACTAAAGAAAACTATAGGATTGTTGTAAAACTATGTCTAGTTCAGTAATGCCCTTCCGGAAAGTCACACTAATTGCTGGACTTTCAATGTTATCCAATGTGTCCGAGCCAGCCAAATGTTGCTGCAAATGTTCTAAAGATCAAAACTCCAAGAGCCTGAGCTCCACAGGTATCATCAGTTCCAGTTGAGATTAGGCAACTTTTGAAATAAATGGCAAGCCAACAAATGTGAGCCGAGAATCGAGGAGCAAGGAATGACTAAAACAGGAGACGCTAGAAATACTCATCAGGTCCAGTATTTTCCGCTTGTAATTTCAGATTTACAGCACCCCCCCCTCCCCCCCCCCCCACCGTGTTTGCATGGGTTTCACCCTCACAACCCAAAGATGTCACGAGTAGGTGAATTGGCCACGCTACATTGCCCCTTAATTGGAAAATAAAAACGAATTGGGTACTTTAAATTTATAAAATCAAAACTCCTTCCAAGAAATTTCTGAATAAATATTACTAAGTGAATGAGTATGTGAATGTATGCATCATCTAATTATCATGAATTTGCAATTTAAGGAAAGCATTTTGACTAGTTTAAAATCAAGCATCTTTGAATAAAGGTATCAAATTGTCAAGTAAAATACATACATTTCCAACCAAATAGAACATTATAATTATATTCCATACAGTGCAGAGCTATGTTGTTGTTTTAAATGATGCAGGCAGTGCCTAGCTCTAGGGTCAACATAGGATCTTCATTAGTTTTCTGGTTTGCCAATCTCCATCACTTTTGTGGCATAAAATGAGTTCCTCAGGGAAAATCCAATATAAACAATCTGTCCATCCTGATTGTAATCAATATCCTTTATATTAAACTGCAGAGGAATAGTTTCTGACCTACAGCAAGAATTTTCTGCGCATTACCAAAGCAATTCAGTCATATTAAAGAGAACAATCTGCAGGAAGAACAACGCATTTTGATGCTAAATGAAACTGCAAGGACTACCCAAAAGCAAGAATTACATAAACAGCATCAAAGGAAGATTTAATTTGATTTTCTTTTTCAGAGGATGAAGTTCAGAACAGAGTTTTAAAATATCACCAGAGTTGAAGAAGGAAAACTCTTAATTGCGGGTCACAGGTGATCCCAAAATTTGATTTGAATTTTCTTTTTAATAAGGCAAAAGTTTGGGTAAGAGGGTGTCTGGTAACTAAAATAGGGTGGAGAGGCCCTCTCCCAAAGCTCCATCTTTAAAAATTATGATCATTTCCCTCTGAAATTGTAACCCAGATCCACCTGCCAGGCATACACCATGTCACATTTATATGCAACAGACCAGTTCCCCCTCATTCATCCTGCATTTTCCAGAGTTGTTTAAAGTTTCTGAAGTCTACAGGGGATGGTGTGGCATGAATTGATGGACTTTGTCCTGATTTAAGCATTCTGCATTGCGGCCCGACATGGGCCCAGTAGTTTACGTTTCCCGTGGACAGTGTGACAGGTTTGCGTTAGGATTAAAGGTGGCAGAGAGCAAGACAAAACGCTGGAAGTGGGAGGAGGTGGGGAGAAAGACTTGCAGCAGGAGGACGTATCTGCGCAGAAAGTTCAGGGAGGAACTCTCCTTCCTCAGCCTGAGTGAGGAAAAATCTGTCAACCATCTGTGTTTCACTAAGAATGTATTCATGTAACTCTGTCAGCGATAGTTGCAACATCCAGAGTAGAACAAGGACAGCATTGCTAGTGGCTGTGAAAGTGACCATAGCCATGAACCTTTATGTGCCTGGCTCTCTACAGGCTAAGCATGGGGTTTGTGATATTTTCCAATTTCCACTCAGTTGCCTAAGGGAGATTTAGGAGGCACTGTATTCAAAGAGGGATGAACATATTTAGGGTAGGATTTTCCATGCCCCTGCGGTGTTACGGCAAAACCACAGCGAGATTCGCCCCGCCAAGGGGAACGACCAGAAAATTATGGCTTTAATTTTCTCTTGCGTGAGGCAAGCGTGAAGCAAGCATGCAGTTGTGCGAGGAGTGCAGGGTTCTGTATGGTGCAGGATGCCATTGACTGCATGCCACATTTTAGGTGCTACATTTCAGCTCTGATATCAACAAACCGAAGGGATTCCATTTCCGCAAAGACGAACTGACGTGTGAACACATGGAGTCTATCATGAGGTTAGTAACTAGTATCCTGGCGGCAGAAGTCATGATTACTTCACTCTGCAGCAATCCATTGCACAATGAATTAAAATTGGTGCTTAAATAATGCATACACTGCCTGGACCAATCTGGAGGAACCCTGCAGTACTTGGCAGAGTGGGTGCCAAGGTGTGTGTGGTCTGCCAGCCATCATGAAGGCATAATCCTTTCCACCAGTTATATGATGATGAGGAGGAAGGAAACAGCCATACAGTCCTTTTTTGACAGGGCTATCCGTGATCAATTCATCTGAGCACAGTGGGTAGCACTGTTGCTTCACAGCTCCACGGTCCCAGGTTCGATTCCCGGCTTGAGTCACTGACTGCGTGGAGTTTGCACATTCTCCCCGTGTCTGCGTTGGTTTCCTCCGGGTGCTCCGGTTTCCTCCCACAAGTCCTGAAAGATGTGCTGTTAGGTAATTTGGACATTCTGGATTTTCCCTCTGTGAACCCAAGCGGGTGCCAGAATGTGGCGACTAGGGGCTTTTCACAGTAACTTTATTGCAGTGTTAATGTAAGCCTACTTGTGATAATAAAGATTAGTATTACACTCAGTGAATGCAATTCAAATTGCCCAATCACCGATGGTCTCACGTCACACCCTTGCTCTGTTACTGATCATCACAGTGTTCTTTTGACCTCAATGCAAAACTAAAAGCCATATCACAAAACAAAAATTCCAAACTTTATGAACATATTAAATTATACCATGTTGCAGACTAAGGTTAACTGATCATGCTTGCGCTTTCCCTTGGTGTCTGTTTCTATGTGTATTTGCCTGTCCTCGTGCTCCTACACAATGCTACCCCAATAGTTGCAGTAGCTGACGGAACGTACTAACATTCAGTGGCAGACACTGCAGTTGGCCTTGCAGAATGACCTCACACAGCTTAGCCCCTAGAAGGTCCAGCCTTGGACTGTACCACCTTGGCATGGAGGTCTGGGCTGGCTGCCTGACAGGCAACTGACATGACACTGGGGTAGTGGCAGAGGTGAGAGGGCATATGCTGTCCTCCACAGCCATGGTGATTGTAGTCTGGGCTTTCCTCAGGGCAGCCTGATGTTGCAGGGCAACAAACTGAGTTAAATGACTCCAGATTGAGTTTCCACTGTAACAGCCAGGCACTTAGAGGATACTGCGAGGCCTGGAAAGAGTGAACGTGGAGAGGATGTTTCCACTGATGGGAGAAACTGGAACCCGAGGGCACAACCCCAGACTGAAGGGATGATCCTTTAAAACAGAGATGAGGAGGAATTTCTTCAGCTAGAGGGTGGTGAATCTGTGGACCTCTTTGCTGCAGAAGACATTGGAGGCCAAATCACTACATTTCTTTAAGACAGAGATAGATAGGTTCTTGATTAATAAGGGGATCAGGGGTTATGGGGAGAAGGGGGATGAGAAAAATATCAGCCATGATTGAGTGGTGGAGCAGACTCAATGGGCCTAGTGGCCTAATTCTGCTCCTATGTCTTATGGTCTTACTTGGTTGCTTCTGCTAAATGGCAGCTGAAATGCTGGCCATCAGATGCTGCATCATGAATGGGTCCTTAAGTGTTATCACGGAGTTGGGCACAACTTGCACATTGGAAAGGTTTAACTCTAAGCTCTGGGATAAGCCTTTTGAAAGGTAATGCTGAATTCCTTTTGCCAGTGACCACAGTCTAGTAGGCTTACCAATACACCAAGCATTTCAGTGTACATGTCCATTAGGTTTCTTCTCTAGGCTGTCCCATCAAAGCCCTTAACTAAACCCTCTGCAACAGAATATTTTGATTTTGATCTGCAAGGGAGATAAGAATTTGGATAAAAGCAAATTACTGCGGATGCTGGAATCTGAAACCAAAGATGACTCTTTGGGTCATTTTCTCTTTGGTTTCAGATACAAATTTTGGCTGGTTTGGTGTGGGGAGGTAGTGGAGGTAGAGTTAAAGCCACAAACTAATTGATCCTATTGAATGGTAGAACAGCTTGAGGGGCTGAATGGCCAACTCCTGCCCCTATTTTGTGTGACGTTATGCCTTGTCCATCAAACTGCAGTGGTTATGTTGGGAATAGCATTCGACAGGGAATCAGAGATGCATGTGATAAAGGAACATCTGTGATTATGGGTGACTTGAACCTGCATACAGATTGGGTGACTCAAATTAGTCACAGTACAAAAGAGGAGGAATTTCAGGAGTGTGTACGGGATGGTTTTCTGGACCAATATGTTGAGGAACCAACAAGGGAACAGGCCATCTTGGAGTCGGTGTTGCGCAATGCAAAAGGATTAGTTGGCAGTCTAGTTGTGACAGAACCCTTGGGGATGAGTGACTATAATATGGTAGAATTTCTTATCAAGGCGAATAGTGAGGTAGTTGATTCTGAGAGCAGGATCCTGAACCTCAATAAAGGGCAGCACGGTAGCATGGTGGTTAGCACAATTGCTTCAGAGCTCCAGGGTCCCAGGTTCGATTCCCGGCTTGGGTCACTGTCTGTGCGGAGTCTGCACGTTCTCCCCGTGTGTGCGTGGGTTTCCTCCCAAAGTCCAAAAGATGTGCAAGTTAGGTGGATTGGCCTTGCTAAATTGCCCTTAGTGTCCAAAATTGCCCTTAGTGTTAGGTGGGGTTACTGGGTTATGGGGATAGGGTGGAGGTGTAGGCTTGGGTAGGGTGCTCTTGGTAATACATCTCTCTGGGTGGCGGCAGTGGGCCGGACCTATACACCTTTCCCCATACGGAGATGCTAGGTGGGGCCCGTAAAACGGCTTTCCGTTCGTGACATCATAGCCCTGATGCCCCTATTGTTTAGCCCGGCACGATCTGGCCCAATGCTCTTCCTTTCCACAATGGTGACATTTCCCCATATTGGTTTTAGTTCCCTTGGAGCATTTGAATTAGGTAAAGCATTATTTGTTGACTGAAATTATATACTTTTAGGCTATACCTCTGTCTCGAGAGCACAAATCTTAGCATCCATATCTCGTTCAATTTGAATACATCGATTGACTAATATCACGTATGTTGTTGCTACTCGGTCCCATTCAGGAAACACCGAATTTAATGCATCAGACAAATCCATTTTCAAACCAGCAATAAAGGCAGCCTTCAACGGCCCAAAAGTACGTGTGCACCAAGACTCCTGGCCCTCCGGAAATTCCATTCCTAAATGCCCCATCCATACTTTCCTGAACTTTACTTCAAATTTTGATCCTTCCTCTGACTTCTTCTGAATACAAGCAGTAACCTTTGCCCAATCAGGCTTTGGAGGGATGTAATTTAACAGCTTTTGCTTAACTACAGTCCACCCCTCTTCTAGCTATTGTTCGTCATCCCCTCGTGCTTCTTTAACATCTCTAGAAAGCTGTCCGCTTTCTCATCCAGGAATTGCTACCGACAAAACTTGAACTCCGTCCAATGAGTGGAGATTGTAAATATGCTGTAATAGCTCAAGCCCTTCCCTTTTTCCTATTCCCCCATTCTTGGGGTTAGGTAATTCTTTGGACCATCTATCAATCTTTTCCGGATCAGCTGGTTCGTGGACAAACCATTGTGCATACTTGGCTCGGGTAACTCTTCCATCCCTGTACAAAGAGACTGTTCTTACTGACTAAGACTTATACCGTTTTGACTTTCAAGGGGCTAACCAGGGGCGTCATTCTCCGCCCCCGCCGGTTGCCGAAGTCTCCGAAGGGAGAAAAGTCGGCGGGGCGTTAATGTCGCCGCTGCCGCGGAGAATGTCACGGGTCTGCGCAAGGCAACCGATTTTCGGCCTGCCGATATTCTCCCTTCCGGATGGGCCGAAGTCCCGTCGACGTGATGACCGTTCACGTCGACGTAAATTAAACCTCCTTTTCATCGGCGTGACCCTGTGCTCCAGGTTCACGCCGACCAGCGTGGAGGTGAGTGACGGCCTGGGGGGTTGGCTCTGGGCAGGCGATGGCGTGGCCGCAGTCTGAATGCGTGAGGAGAGGTGTGTCTCGGCTTGTGTGTGTGTGTGTGCGGCGGGGGGGGGGGGGGGTTAGAATAGGTTGGGCTCCGGGGGAGTGTCGGGAGGGGGTCCGTGCCAGGGAGGGGGATGGGGGGGGGTCCGTGCCGGGGAGGGGGATGGGGGGGAGGGTCCGTGCCGGGGAGGGGGATGGGGGGGTCCGTGCCGGGGAGGGGGATGGGGGGGGGTCCGTGCCGGGGAGGGGGATGGGAGGGTCCGTGCCGGGGAGGGGGGTCCGTGCCGGGGTGGAGGTTGGGGGGGGGGGGTCTGTGCCGGGGGGGGGGCTCCCTGCTGGGGAGGGGGATGGGAGGGCAAGTGAGTTGGTCCACCTGGCCAGGTGCCAGCCTCCAACAGTTGGACCCATGCGGTCCATGCAACCTGGCTGGGGGGAGGAGGGGATATGGGCAATGATGACATGTCGTCGTTCCCCTCCCCCCCACCAGGCTGTCATGTTTTCAGATCATCCAGCGATGTTGGCCGTCGTGGCGGCAGCCGCTCATGTCTATGTTGCCCTGGATGAGGAGGAGGAGGAGGAGGAGCGTGCCAGAGAGGCGGCGCAGGCTGCTGCAGAGGGGCAGGCGGCAGCCGCCCAGGCTGGAGGGACACCCGACCAACAGGACGAGGAGGGGGAGGAGGACGTTGCGGCCCCACGGCAACGGAGGCACCCGAGGGCGCCCCGTGTGTACCGGCCCAGGCAGCCATACCAGGACCTCACGGACCGGGAATGCAGGAGGAGACTCCGGATGAGCCGGGAAACCGTGGCACACATCTGCCACCTGCTGGCACACCTGTCACCGCGTGGCACTGGCGGGGGACACCCTCTCCCCGTGTCCGTCAAGGTTACGGTGGCCCTGAACTTTTATGCAACGGGGTCATTCCAGGCACCGAGTGGGGACCTGTCCGGCATATCGCAGACATCGGTGCACCGGTGCATCCGGGCAGTGACAGATATGCCATGGCGCACCGCTACATCCGCTTCCCCGTGGACCGGGCCAGCCAAGATGCCCGGGCCGTGGGCTTCTCTGCCGTGGCCAGGTTCCCCATGGTCCAGGGCGCGATCGATGGGATGCACGTCGCCGTGTGGCCACCTGCAGATAACAGGGCCGTGTTCACTAATAGGAAGGGGACCTATTCGATGAACGTACAGGTGGTCTGCGACCACCGCATGATGACCCTGCACGTCTGCGCCCGTCACCCAGGCAGTGTACACGACTCATTCATGTTGTCGCGGTCATCCATCCCCGGCATGTACGAGGGACGCCATCCCCGGCTGAGGGGCTGGTTGCTGGGCGACAGGGGCTACCCATTGCGATCGTGGCTGATGACGCCTATACGGAGGCCACGCGATGAGGCGGAGAACCGCTACAATGATGCCCATGTAGCGACAAGGGGAGTGATCGAGAGGTGCTTTGGCGTGCTGAAGATGCGTTTCAGGTGCCTGGACCTCCCTGGGGGCGTCCTCCAGTATCGGTCAGACAGGGTCGGCCGCATCATTGTGGTGTGCTGCGTCCTGCACAACATAGCCCAACAGCGGGGTGATGTGCCGCAGGCAGAGGAGGGCGGAGTGGAGGAGCAGCAGGAAGAGGCGCAGTCCTCCCAGATGAGGGGGATGGGGGTAATGGTCAGGGCAGACGGGGTAGACACAGGCGGGTGGCTGTCCACCGTTACCGGCTGGCCCAGCGGGCACGGGACAGACTGATAGACGCCCGCTTCACTGACTAGATGGGCGTGGGAATCGGGTAGTATGGCCACAGACCGCACACCATGGCAACAGCCGACCACCCACACCCCCCACCCATCCACCCACCCATCACCCTCACCCCCCTCCCCTACGCCACCCACCCCGCCTGCAGGCACACCCCCCCCCCCCCCCCATTGCCGATCAACCTGCGGCACAACGGGCCGGGCTCACCCAGTTGCGGGTGGACGCGTGTCTATCGCAGGCCATGGAGGATGATGACAACCCGCCCTGCGGTGAGCTCCTGGCTCTACATCGTTGGACTATGTCTGACCCATGGCCACAGTACCACCATCCACCCGGACCATCCCTGCATGCGGCTGTGACACTGCAGCGCACGGTCCCGTCCTCTGCCCGGGGGATGTTGATGGCGGCCCAGGGGGAAAGGGGCAGACTCACCTGGGGCTGAGGTAAGACCACCCCTCACACACACACTTGCGCTCAACGTACATGACACCCCCGCACACTTTGGACAGAGCACAAAGGCAGCTTCTGTAGGTGTAACATTGACTTTAATAACCAAAGGAGTTCATGCACGTGCCCTAGCCCCTAAAACTCATCTGTGCCCTGCAACCATGCCAACTTACTCAGTGTCTAATTGTTTGGCCTTACGGGCCCTTTGACTACGTCTACGTGGTTCCCCAGGCTGTACAGCAGAACTGGAGGTGGACTCCTGTGATTCCTGCCTTCTGACACTGGATCCCTTTGGCGGCCGTTTCCTGGGGCGTCCTGGCCTAGATGGGCCAGGCTGCGGCCCGGGCGACTGGGATGGTGAGCTGCCAGCCTGTCCTGCCCGTTGCCCACCCGATGCACCTGGGACGGAAGGGGGGGAGTCCAAGGTGTCGCGGTGTACCGGGACCTCCCCTACAGAGGGAGCCGGGATGGACCACACCACCTCCTCCTCCCTCGGGGTGCCCGATGGCCCCCAGGCCTCTACATGGGTAGGGGATGCGAACGGACTGGCCATCCGACGCCCCCCCGACATCTGGCGCTGCCAGTCCTGGAGGCCCATGCTGGTATCGACAGGGGTCTGCAGGTTTGCAGCCATGGAGCCCAGGGGGTTGGCAAACCCTGTCTGTGACAGTGCGACGCAGGCTCGCACATGGCCACTGGCGCCGATGCCCTCAGCGATGGCCTGCAGAGACTGGGCCATTGCCTGCTGAGACTGGGCCATGGCCTGCAGAGACTGGGCCACGGCCTGCTGAGACTGGGCTCTGGCGTTGAGCGCCTCTGCCATCTGGCGCTGGCACTGGCTCATGGCCTCCTGTGAGAGGGCAGCCATTTCCTGGGCCACAGACGCCGCCTGCACGGAAAGCCCCAGGCCTCGAAAACCGTTCCCCATGTCTGACACCGTCGCACCCATTGCCTCCACCGCGGCCGCCACCCGTGCGGTGTCGGCCTGGGTGGCACGCATGACCGGCACCACTCCCAGCTCCTGGACGCAGGTGGACTCCTCCACCTGCGACCGCAGCCGCCGCAAGCCACCCGTCACACTCTTCGCTTGTCTCCGGGTCAGTGGTTGCATCGGATCTATGTGTGGGTGTGGCAACTCCAGGAACCCGGGATCCATCTGGGCGGCAGAGGTTCGCTTGGGCTGGGCTGCCCTCCGACCGCCCGTCCCCTCTGCTGCTCCTACCTCCACCTGCTGTACCGGGACGGCTGTGTTGTGCGCACCAGTGAGTGTAGCAGACGCCTCATCACTAAAGTGCGCAACCGAGGTGAGTGTTTCTGCGATGGTGGAGGGTGTTGGTGACAGCAGTGGCGTTGTGTCGTGCTCTTCGTCCCACTCTGAGTCCATGGCACTTTGGGGTGGGGGTTCGTCTCCACCCATCCAGTCTGAGTCACTGTCCGGTATTTCGTCTTCCTGGGTAGTGCTGTCCCGGGTACTGCTGTCCCGGGTAGTGGTGTCCCGGGTAGTGGTGTCCCGGGTAGTGGTGTCCCGGGTGGTGGTGTCCTGGGTAGTGGTGTCCTGGGTAGTGGTGTCCTGGCTCGGATGTGACGGGGGCCTGTGGCTGCCCCCCTCATCGCTGGGTGGTCGCTCCCGCACGTGACGGGGGTGTCCTCTCCCTGTTGCTCCAGGTCTCTCTGTCTCCCGTGGTGTGCGAGGGGCATCCTGCGGGCGTCGCATGCTGGAGGGTGCGGGTCTCTCCGTCTCCCGTGGTCTCCGAGGGGCATCCTGCGGGCGTCGCATGCCGGAGGGTCCGGGTCTCTCCGTCTCCCGTGGCCTCCGAGGGGCATCCTGCGGGCGTCGCATGCCGGAGGGTCCGGGTCTCTCCGTCTCCCGTGGCCTCCGAGGGGCATCCTGCGGGCGGTCTGCATCTGCGGGGATGGGTGCCTGGACGTTTGGTCCTGCGATACACAATGAAGCATGCATGGTTAGACATCAGGCAGTGATCAGGTGATACGGGGGAGGGGGATATAGGGGAGGGGGGATATGGGGACGGGCTGTCGGTGGCTCACTTGCTACTACGCCCCCGACCTCTGCATCAGCAACCTCCCGGTCCTCAGGTCCACCAGCCAGTTCCAGGGCCCTTTCCTGGTGTTCGGTCAGTGGCCTCTCATCAGCGGGGCCTCCTCCAGTCCTCACATGCTCCCTATTGTTGTCTGCGCGCTTCTCCTGTGGGGGAGGGGGGGGGTGGCAGGGGTAAAAGGCAACACTGTTAGGCAGGTATATGAATGCACGCCATCGGTTGCGCGTGCATTGCAGAGGTTAAGGTTAGGGCTGGATTCACTTGGGGATATGGGGGAGGGGGGATATGGGGGAGGGGGGATATGGGGGAGGGTGGGATATGGGGGAGGGGGGATATGGGGGAGGGGGGGATATGGGGGAGGGGGGATTATGGGGGAGGGGGGGATATGGGGGAGGATCACCCTGCCTGCTCTGACGAGGTCGTTCACCTTCTTGTGGCACTGGGTGCCTGTCCGTGGTGTCAGGGCCACAGCGGTGACAGCCTCTGCCACTTCCCTCCACAGACGCCGGCTGTGGCGTGGGGCAACTCTGCGGTCGTGCCCGGGATACAGGGCATCCCTCCTCTGCTCCACCGCGTCCAGGAGCGCCTCCACATCGCGTGACTCGAACCTCGGGGCTGAGCGGCGGCCAGCCATCCAGTCGGGTGTTGCGCTCGGGTGTTCCGGTCGGGTGGGGGGGAGCAGCGCGGCCTTATGAGCCGTTACGCCGTGCGGCGCGTATGACGCTGCACGGCGTGAACCACTGCGCAAGCGCGGATCCCGTTACGTCGCTGCTAGCCCATTTCGGGCCGGAAACTATCGACCCATTTTTCCGACGTGACGCAAGTCGGATTTGCGCCGTTTTTTGCGCCGATCGGCGGACTTTCCGCCGATAACGGAGAATTTCGCCCCTGATGTTTTTAGCCCTTCGGGACTTTGTTTTTTTTCTTTTGGGGTATTTCCTCCTCCTGTATAAACTCTTCAGCAGAATCATTATAGGATTCCGAGGATTCCGAAGATTCTGAGGATTCCGATCTGTTATCCACTCGGATTCTGGTCCCCTTTTGGTGATTTCTTTTTCGAATGCTTTGGTTAAATAATGTTTGCTTTGGAACGGAGTGAAACTACCGCGGAAGGGCTTGCGACTACGGCGGGCTTCTTTCTTATTGGGCGGTACGTTGGGAGTGGCCTCTATTACTGCACGGACTGTCAGAGGCGGAGACAGGGGCAAGGCTTCTGGAGTCAGATCTACTGGGCTGGGGGCGGTTTTAGTTGTATGGGCGCTGAGGACCCATTGAAGCGATATTATCCCCAGGTCAGGAGATCCTAAGGCATACTACTTTTTCGTTCCCTATTCTGAATCAGAAGTCCTGATCCTTCCATTTTAAGCTTTGCATTTTCTGATGGTAACTCACTTTTTCCTAACCGTAGCTCATTTTTCTCTAAATTCAGCTCTTCTACTTCATGTTTAAGTTTCGCATTTTCTTCCTCTAAGTTTTCTATCTTTTCGAGTTTGGGCTTTTCTCTCTTTAGCTCTTCACAGACTGCTTGTAATTGCTCCTTCTGGTTTTTTTTATCTCACAATCATCGTTGGTAATTGCTATATTCTCGTTTATCCTTTGGAGCTGGCACATTTTTGATCCGGCCTTTATTTCTCATAAGGGTAGCTTTTCCCCAAGCTTTCCTTATATCAACAAGGAACCATTGTCCTTTGGAAGTATCATACTTCAAAAATTTCTGTTCGGTCTCTGTACAGGAATTGGTCAAATCAAATCGCTGTTCTATATAACTCTTTGCCATCTGAAACATTTCTTCTGCTAAAATTTCTGGTGGAACTTGGCCACCTCTCGAGGTCGTAGGCAGATTCTCAGCTGCCATTTTGACTCTGAAATTATTTCTTAAATTATAGATCACCCTGTGGACAGGTTTTATTTTCTGTGCTGATTACTAAAGAGATAAGGTAGACAGAGCCATGACTCCATCTAGCTTAGTAGTGACAGACAAATATTTAATTCATTCAATGTTACAATTTCCATAAGAAGCAATATTCATGGGGAGGCAGTGGTTAGCACTGTTACCTAACGGCACCGGTGCCCCGGATTCGATCCCGGACCCAGGTCATTGTCCGTGTGGAGCTTTCACTTTCTCCCCATGTCTGCGTGGGTCTCACCCCCACAACCCAAAGATGTGCAGGCTAGGTGGATTGGCCACGCTAAATTCCCTTAATTGGAATTTTGTTTTTGAAAGAAGCAATATTCATACCCTTTGAAGTAAGAAATATCCCACAATAAAATATTTAATTGTAATACAAAGGTGGATAAGAGTGTATTTTTTAATATTTAGATTTCTTTTGAATTGGCACAGAACAAAAATCAATTCAATTGAAATTAGATGTTTGGCATGACAAAATGCAAAAGTCAATTATTGTGTTGATGTGATTGTTTTGGTCCAATCGAATTTTGATTGATTCTGTACACTCATAGCTTAATTGAATTGGCCAAGCGTTACAAATATGAAGTTTGTTATGTTTTGGGGCTGCCTCTTTAATTTAGGATAAATAAAGGAGGAATGAAGGGGATCATGGGACCTGTTCTGAATTCTGTGGTAAAATGACCAATGGCCTGAATCTTTTCCCCGACACAGAATTGGACACTTTGCAATTCAGAATTGCACACATTAAATTAAACCTATAAAATCTTTTATTATTGTCACAAGTAGGCTTGCATTAACACTGCAATGAAGTTACTGTGAAAATCCCCCAGTCGCCACACTTCGGCGCCTGTTCGGGTACAATGAGGGAGAATTCAGAATGTCCAATTCACCTAACCGCACGTCTTTCAGGACTTATGGGAGGAAACTGGAGCACTCAGAAGAAACTCACGCAGGAACGGGGAGAAAGTGGAGACTCCACAAAGACAGTGACCTAGGCGGGAATCGAACCTGGGACCCTGGCTATCAAGCAACAGTGCTAACCACTGTGCTACCGTGTCGCCTGATGGGGATTCAAATAGACAAGTTTGAATACATTTATCAGAGACAGGCAAGCCAGGGCAAGTCTGTACATATCCTGATTGGAGATAATTGGCCCTCTTCAGGCAGATCGATTGTTGTGGATTACCAAGATGCAGTCTCTGGCACCTCAAATTCCCACCGTTACCTTATATAGGATCATGTTAGATGCGGACAATGCACCTGAGGATGGTCTTCTGTGGGGTGTTCTTGGTGTCCTCCAGAATAGGAATTGCCAACTGCATTTGGTGTTGTTACCCCTGCCCAGTGGCCTCATTGGCTGAGAGCCAGAGAAACTTCCGGAAGGGTGCGCAGTGGGGGATAAGAAGAGACACCCAGAGAGCTTCCCTCGTGAAGATCAACACGGAGACGACGGAGAAGAGTGGATGGCAAACCAGAGAACAGACGGAAGAGGCGTGCGAGAACCACCTTCGCAGATGAGGGCCTTGAGGTGACTGAGATGCAGAGGATTAGACCCGCAACTCGATCAAGCTAATCAGCAGGTAGTATTAGAATCTTGGGCAGATACTATTTGGGATAATTTGGGAGAGTAACTGTTTTATTGTGTTTGCAAATAAATTTAGATTGAATCGGCAACCTACATTTGTCCTTTGTTCATCTCGCAAATAAGGGCACCTTGTAAAACGTTTTACTAATAAACTGGTCGAAGTGTCTGATAATCTCCAGACTACATCTGCGTGACAACACGGCTGCTTGGTGTGGTTGCTATGGGAACAGTGAATTCCAGATCATTTTACAGGGAAGAAGATGCAAGACGTTCACAGTTGTGGACAATGGCAAGGGTATCTATGATGAATATGGGTAGGAGGCTAGGGATGGATTTCTGCTACCAAAGCCCAATTCAGAAAACATTCAGACTCACCTGACCTGTTTCAATAAAAAGATGGTCTGTCAATCAAAGTAGTCTCGTAGAGGGTTTTATTTTAACTCTCAGTGACAGCTGTTGTTTGTTTTTTTAAGTTTTAAAGAACATTTAAAAAACTAACGATCATGACAGTCATTCAGATCTCTCCATGCTCCGCACCCTCCAAACTGGTGTCATTGTGAGCACTTTGCATGCCGTTTCAATGCCATTGGAGCGTCATTGGCTGGCTCACCTGCGATACTCTGTTCCAGATGGGCCAAGTTCTCAATGGCGTGCGCCCTGTGTGGACCCAGCAGTGGGGAACCCGGCTGCAGACAGTGTCCAACCCCGCCACACTTGTCCGGGATCCATGCCGCTGGCCAGGGGGGCTTCTGCTAGGGCTGTGGGGACTGGTGGGGGTGGCCAGGGAGTGGGCTGTGGAGTCGAGTTTGGCGGGTTAAGGTTCGAGCACGGCTGGCGCCATGTTTTACGGCGCGACTGGTGCAGGTCATCAGCCCTGCGCATGCGCATGGCCGGGTCCTGGCCATTCTCCGGCTGTTTTCGGCACCATCCATGGCAGTTTCACGTGCTAGCCCCTCAGCGGTACCAGAATCACACATGACCCTCCCGCAGATTCTCCGTTCACGCTGGCACTTAGCCTCAGAAACGGAGAATCTAGCCCAGGGTCTGTTTGAATTCAGCACAGAGTTCAAATGGCCCCACTGAATCTGACTTTCTCTTCTATGTAAGTCACACCATGCCTCTTTCCCCCTGCTGTCAAAATGGAATCTGTCAGAAATGGAGGTGGATCCTCTGCATCATGCTCCTACCCGCGATTTTTAAAGGTCTCACTGTCTTCCCAACTTTGCGAAAATCTAGCCCTATGTCTCCAAATCTCAGAGGAAGGTGTTAGGAGTTTCAAGTTTTATAAATGGCTACATTTTGAAGTGTCTACTTAATGCAAAGAAAAATGGAGCTGGGGGTTGTAGAGGATTTAATTAGCATTTCCACCTGGACACAAGGGCATGTAATTTACATTGTCATGGAAAAGGACATGGAGTCCATAGGAAGTCATTGTAGGATCAGGCAGCAAGTTTCCTAAGATATCACTGAATCTGACAGGTCATAATGTGTGTGAGAGATAGATAGATAGAGAGACAGAGAGAGAGAGAGAGAGAGTTTACACTTCAATTGAAGTGATCAAGTTTGTGAGGATTCAAAAGACTGGAAGATTCACCTAGCTTTGGCTAGTTCATGGTTAGAAGTTATTTACCTGGAAAAGGAGAATAGAAACAAGCCATTGGGAGCTGAGAATAACTTTGGACTGTTTCTTGGAGAATTGTGTGTCCACTTAAGGGGCAGAATAAAGTATAACAGTGGAAGAACAGTTTCAGTCATTTTAGAAGTTGAATAGGCACTCTATTCTGTTGTTTATCATAGAATCATAGAATTTACAGTGCAGAAGGAGGCTATTCAGCCATCGAGTCTGCACCGGCTCTTGGAAAGAGCACCCCACCCAAGGTCAACACCTCCACCCTATCCCCATAACCGAGCAACCTCACCCAACACTAAGGGCAATTTTGGACCCTGCACATCTTTGGACTGTGGGAGGAAACCGGAGCACCCGGAGGAAACCCACGCACACACGGGGAGGATGTGCAGACTCCGCACAGACAGTGACCCAAGCCGGAATCGAACCTGGGACCCTGGAGCTGTGAAGCAATTGTGCTATCCACAATGCTACCATGCTGACCCCAAGAGTGTAAGTTTAGAGTGTAAGTTGCCAACACAATGGTGCTTAGACACTTTTGCTTTTAGTTTGTTTTATTGCAGCAAAAGTCTTAAAACCTTGACATCGTGTGTGATCGTTTCAGTCAGTCCTAGGAATTCAAATATCTTTTTATAGGTTATTGATCACTACGAAGGTCATTACCCAAGAAATACAGGCCTTAGTGTAGCAAAATGGGGAGGGAAAACATAATTCCATGATAATTTTAAGGTAACGAGCTCATTAATTTCCACAAATCAATATAGTTCTAACTGTAAAATTAAATATTTAAAACCTCAATTAGTCATGTCTGGATGTTGGCGTTTCTGTTACCAAATGCGGTTTATGCTCACAAACGTACAGTAATTGGGTAAAACTACACTGGGAAGGTGCATCCCTCATCTACTCTTTATTCCTTCTGCTCCCTGTGAATTACCCAGTGCTACGTCTTGACTATTCAGATCCCCTTAGCTTAATGTATCTGTGTGTGTACATGGCCTGACCCTCATCAATCTCTTTTTCATCATCATAACCTCACCCACCATCAGCAAATTAGTCCAGCAGAAATACATTTATTTCCTCATTTTGCTTTTCCTGATTATCATCTTCTTCCTCTTCTGTCCCCTCGAGCTATTGTTGCTGCAGGAAAGGACCACATACGTTAAGGATGGGTGATTTTAACCCTTTGATTTTAAGGCATCAGTGAGGAGTGAGAAGATTCCTGCTGCTTCATGGGCACGCAATGGTAAATGTGTAGATAGTCACCCATTAACCTGCAGCCTGCACCGTTTCATTAATCCCATTATTGCTCATGGTTAGCATGGAATGTTACCCACCAGCTGCATGCTGAAAGGTGCTACATAAATGCATGTTCTTTCTTTCTTCCCGATGAGCAGAATGCTTTCGCAAATGTTACATCTCATACACTAAATTCATGTGGTGGCGTAAAAAGCATTTCCTTCTTGAATTGATAACTAAACAATTAATATTTATTTAGTTATGCACATAGGAAAGATGTATTCTTTACTCCCTTTCCATTTCTTTACTGTCAGGCAGATTGTTGCAGTATCCATTTCAAATAGAAATCAGTAGAGAATGTCTGAGCTGTTAATACAATGTTTTGCTTAATGCACTAAAATGAAAATAGCTAGTGATATGAAAGTCTTATAATATGCTGGCTCTCTCATGTTGTAATAATCTGTCTTGCTAGTAATAGGATTAGCTAAGAGAAATAACCCCTACGGTGGCAAACATGGTTAACCGTTGTGAGGTAGATTGCATTCAAACCTCTGAGGAAACTGGCACTGTCCTGTGGAGATGATTATCTGAGATGGTTGAGTCTCCTTGTTGATGACATTCAACTTTGATACATGTCATCATGACTCAAGTATGTATTCCTCTGAAAGGTTTAGAGGACAATGGACCTCCTTCTGACTAAGGCCAATTACATAACTATCCTCTCTGGGAAGAAAGTGAATAAAAGTAGAGACTGCAGGACAAAGAGAGTTGAAGAAATTCAGTGTGTGTGAGGCATGGATAAGAAACAAGGCTCTGGGCAATATCTATTACTTGGATTGAGTTAACATTCCTTCCTGAAATTTTCAATTTTGTAGAAGTGCCATTGATCCTTTCCAAAAGCACTGGGGTGCAAAACAGCAATTAAGCATGATTGTATATCTAATATACATGTGGCAATTATCGAAGATACATTAACAAAATGACATCTGTATAAGGCGGATTTTAACTGCACTCATGTTCATTTTTGTCTTGTGGGTGAGTTGAAGTGTCGTTACAAATCTAGCCGGTTGGGTGCCTTACGGCTTCTGCTGGAATGTCTTAATGGTGGTGGTGGGGATGACGGTTTGATGTCCTCAAGAGTACTGTCTGGCGTTGTGTGGTGAGGAACGTCCTGTGGACTAATGGACTTGGTCAAGTCCAGTGTGGGAAACACCGGCGTTGTCGGCTGAAGCATTAACAGATCCCGGCGGTTACGGCGAAAGAGTACTCCCGCCGACGACTTGACAATGTAGGACCATGGTGCCTCCTGCCTGATCACCGTGGCTGGCTCAGACCATCCGTCTTCTGGGTCCCTGATCCTGACGATGTCACCCATGTTCAGTGGCTTGAGTGGGATCACATGTTGATCGTTGTATTGTTTTTGTTTGGACCGTAGTACCCGCATTTTGTCGAGTACCAGAGCGTTATCGGGGTCTCGGAATTGAATTGCCGGGAGGGTTGGCCAGATGCCCCTGCCGAAGAGCATTTGCGCTGGCGACAGTCCTGAGCTCAATGGGGTTGCTCGGTAGGACAATAACGCTAGGTTGACGTCCGAGCGTGAATCTGTTGCCTTGCTAATAAGTTGTTTAACAATGTGGACCCCCTTTTCCACTTTCCCATTTGACTGTGGGTAGCGCGGCTGTATGTTACATGCCGAAAGCTGTAGCAGTCTGAGAACTCGTTCCATTCCCAGCTCGCGAAGCAGGGACCATTATTTGACATCACCACACGCGGGATTCCATGTCGCGCGAATGTCTCCTGGCACGCCTTGATGACAGATGAAGACTTGAGATCATGGAGTTTCAGTACCTCCGGGTAGTTTGAGTAATAGTCCATGATCAAGACGTAATCACGCCCTGTGGCATGAAATAGGCCCACTTTTGTCCACGGCGCCATTGTGAGTTTGTGTTGCTGCAGTGGTTCTTTACACTGTGCTGGTTGATGTCTTTGACAGGTGTCACATGTCATGACCATGTCCGTTATGTCCGTTATGTCTTGATTCGTGCCGGGCCAGTACACAGCCTGTCGTGCTCACCTTTTACATTTCTCAATTCCTAGGCGGCCTTCATGAATCTTACATAGCAGCTCGGCGCGGAGTGTGGCGGGGATCACAATCTGGGCATTGCGTAGCAGCAGGCCGTCAACTTCAATCAGTTCTGACTTGACATTCTGAAATTGTGGACATTGTCCCCCTCGTCCAACCGTGCTGGAGTAGGTGCAGCACCTTCCGTAAGGTTGCATCTTTCTGCGTCTCCTGTCGGATTAGGCAAAGCTTCTCATCCGAAGCAGGCAAATTCTCCATGCATAACTGTGTTTGGGCCTCGATTTCTCTGATAGGGGCTGATGGTCCGTTGTCAGTGCCAATTCATCGGGACAGTGCATCGGCAGTGGCAAGATCTTTTTGCGGAGTGCATACTAGGGTGAAATCATACCTTCGCAGCTTCATCATGATGCGCTGCAGACAAGGTGTCATGTCATTTAGATCCTTGTCGATGATATGGACGGTCTGTGGTCAGTTTCCAGTATGAACGGGGGCCGGCCGTACACATATTCGTGGAACTTCAGAATCCCAGTGAGGAGTCCGAGACATTCTTTTTCGATTTGTGCATATCTGCACTCAGTTGTGGTCATGGTCCTGGACGCGTATGCCACAGGGACCCAGTCAGACTGGTCGGCCTGTTGGAGGAGAACGGCACCAATCCCGTCCTGGCTGGCGTCAGTGGAGATCTTGGTGGGTCTGGTTGCGTCAAAGAAAGCAAGGGTCGGTGCCCTTGTTAGTTGCTGTTTGAGGTCCTCCCATTCATTTTGGTGACGTTGTGTCCACTCAAACGCAGTGGTCTTTCGTAGGAGATTGCGTAAAGCTGCCGTCCGTGCGGACAGGTTTGGGATGAACCTGCCGAGGACGTTGACGAAGCCCAGAAATCGTAGCACCGCCTTCTTGTCGTGTGGAGTCTTCATGGTCCATATTGCAGCAATTATTGCCTCATCAGGGCTGACACCCTGAGATGATATGGTATCACCCAAAAAGGTTACAGATTCCTTCGCAAATGTGCATTTTGCCTGGTTCAGTTTCAAACCGTATTTATGAATCCTCTGAAACACCTTCTTCAGACGGCAGAGGTGTTCTTCTTCAGTGGTGGACCATATGATAATGTCATCCACATAGACTCTGACACCCTCGATTCCCTCGGTCATTTGCTCCATTATCATGTGAAAGATCTCTGACGCAGAGATAATGCCAAAGGGCATGCGATTGAAGCAGAAACGTCCAAATAGCGTGTTGAACGTACACAGTAATCTGCTGGAGTCACCGAGCTGTATCTGCCAAAATCCCTGCGAGGCGTCGAGTTTGGTGAAGATACGAGCATTCACCATCTCAGATGTGATCTCTTCATGCTTGGGGATGGGGTAGTGTTCCCGGCGAATATTCTGGTTCAGGTCCTTCGGGTCTATGCATATGCGAAGATCTCCAGAAGGTTTCTTAACACAGACAATGAAGCTAACCCAGTCAGTCGGCTGTGTGACTCGCGATATTACGCCTTGTGACTGCAGTCTGTTGAGTTCCGCTTTCAACTTCTCCCGCAGTGGAGTTGGGACCCTCCTGGGCCGCTGAATGACGGGTTTGGCGTCTGTCTTCAGCATGATTTTGCATTGGGAGTGTTGTGCCCATGCCTTTAAATACGTCGGGGTATTCTTGTAGCATGCTGTAGATTTTAGCTTCCAGGCTTAACAAAGACCAAAGAACAAAGAAATGTACAGCACAGGAACAGGCCCTTCGGACCTCCAAGCCCGTGCCGACCATGCTGCCCGACTAAACTACAATCTTCTACACTTCCTGGGTCCGTATCCCTCTATTCCCATCCTATTCATGTATTTGTCAAGATGCCCCTTAAATGTCACTATCGTCCCTGCTTCCACCACCTCCTCCGGTAGCGAGTTCCAGGCTTGATGGATCCTGGGTGTGCATGTAAATGCGTTGCACCAGCCGCAAGTCTTTGCAGGCCTGAGCACCTAACAGTGATGATTTATTGTCGTCTACAATCTCGAATCGTAGCTGCTTGTTGTCCACCCGGAGATGGCACGATCCCTTTGAGGCGATCTGATTGCCATTGTAGTCCTTCAGCCGACATGCAGCGGGTATCATTTCATGGTCTCCTGGAATCGAATGGAGGTCCTTACTAGTGAGGAGGTTAGCTGAGGCCCGTGTCAAGCTTGAAGACTAATGGAAAGTCATTGACTTGCACAGTCGCAGTCTACTCACTGCTGGAATCAATGCTGTTGACCGGGTGAGGTGTGGCGATTGTTGCGCCAGGTTCCTCAATTGTCTTGATCGTGTCCACGGCAAGTGAGTTGTCGCAAGCGAGGTTGTCCTCATCCGAGGAATACTCATCATTGGGTTTTTTGTGCTCCGTTGAGTCTATGCTTTTTACGTTGAAGTTCACGTGTTTCTGTCTTGTTGTCTTCATTTGCAGAGCAGCTCTGCACTGTGAGGCAAAGTGGTTGTATGTGCCACACTTTAAACATTGTTTTCCAGAAGCTGGACATTGCCCTTTTAAGTGGGCGTGTCTGCAGCGGGGACACGTCATGACGCTGTCCCTCCACGCTCGCACATGCGCAGTAGGCCTTTCTTCCGTGTCAAATCTTCGGGAGAACTGCGCATGCGTGTGGCCTGCATCCAGGTCTGCGCGCGCGGGATTGCCGCTAGAGGAGCGCCTTCGAGAAGCCTGGGCCACCATTTTGACAGGCTCGGCCTCGTGGTGAAGGCCTTGGTCCCGGTAAGTAAACTCCTCATACTCTTCTTTACTTTTTTCATAAGTAGAGCATCTTTGCTTGGCTGTTTCTCGGGTTAGGTCTTTTTGTTTTAATAAGGATTTTCTAAGTCCCTCATCAGATATACCATTGACTATCTGGTCTCTGATGAGGGAGTCACGGAGGTTTTCAAAGTTGCAGGATTGAGCTAATAATTTTAAATCAGTCACAAAACTGCTGAAAGATTCTCTCGGTTTTTGTAAACGCCTGGTGAACTTGAATCTTTCAAATATCTCATTGACTTCAGATTGACAGTGGGTTTCAAATTTTTTGATGATTATTTCCAGCTTGCCCTTGTCCTCCCCGTCCAGGTCGGTAAAGGAATTATATATTTCTAATGCCTGCGGCCCAGCCAGGGATAAGAGCAAGGCTATCTTCCTGGCATCAGACGCTAAGGTTAGATCCTCAGCTTCTAGATATATTTTGAACTGCTGTACAAAAAGTTTCCAATTGGAATGCATATTACCAATGGTCTTGAGCAGGCGTGGAGGACGGATTGGGTCCATCGTGCCGATTGGTATCTGAAGGGTCCGAATGCTGCGAGGCCTTCCTTAGTCGAATTTCTGGTTTAAGTTCTCTTCTCTTGCTGGTGTCTAGCTGGCTTGCTGAAACCACTCCTGGTACTAGATGTTATTCTCTAATTCTGAATAACGACTGTAGACTTACAGTTAACACAAACACTTTATTCAAAGTGTTCGTTCTGCTTCCAGAGCTGAACTAGATGTAAAACAGTCAAGAGGTATCACCAGTGAAACTAAGGTAAACGGCCTATGCTAAGCTATCCCTGTGTGCTGCTGCTCACTAGCTCTGTGCTTCTAAAAGAGGCGGATCCTGCCTTGGGCTCGACTCTTTATACCAGTCTCTGATGCTCCCTCTAGTGCTGCTGTGGCTGTCACATCTGTGCTGGTGAATGTGCAGATGTATGTACAGATGTACAGATCACTACACGTTCATTTTGATCGTCTGCACTCTCCCTGCCAGGGAAAGCGTGAATGTGTTCCACCTCTGCAGGTTCTTTTTGACTTCCTCGGTCAAACTGGTCAGGTTCCATTTGTGGATCCCCGTCCAGTCATGAGCGATTTGGATCCCCAGGTAGCGGAATTTGTGTTGGGTTGTTTAAACGGCAGTCCCACCAGTGCTGCCCCTCCCCCTTGCAGGTTCACCAGGAAAATCTCACTTTTGCTCATGTTGAGTTTCATAGATTATCATAGAATTTACAGTGCAGGAGGAGGCCACTTGGCCCATCGAGTCTGCACCGGCTCTTGGAAAGAGCAACCTACCCAAGGTCCACGCTTCCACCCTATCCCCATAACCCAGTAACCTCACCCAACACTAAGGGCAATTTTGGACACTAAGGGAAATTTAGCATGGCCAATCCACCTAACCTGCACATCTTTGGACTGTCGGAGGAAACCGGAACACCCGGAGGAAACCCACGCACACACGGGGAGAATGTGCAGACTCAGCACAGACAGTGACCCAAGCCGGGAATCGAACCTGGGACCCTGGAGCTGTGAAGCAATTGTGCTATCCACAATGCTACCGTGCTGCCCCTAGTTTGTAGCCCGAGAAGACACCAAATTCTTTCAGGAATGCGATGATTCCTTCCATTCTGCTTTGTGTGTCCGCGATGTAGAGGAGCAGGTCATCCATGTATAACGAGACTCTATGCTCTCTGCCTCCTCTTTGGATCCCCCTCCCAGTTCTTTGCTCTTCTGAGAGCGATCGCTAATGATCCGATTGCTAGGGCGAACAGTAGCGGCGACAGCGGGCATCCCTGCCTGGTGCCCCTGTGCAGCTGGAAGTACTGGGGGTTGGTGTTGTTTGTCTGTACGCTTGCCATGGGAGCATTGTACAGGAGTTTCACCCATGAAGTGAATCTTTTTCCGAGCCCAAAACGCTCCAGCACCTCTACAAGGTACTTCCACTCGACTCTGTCGAAGGCCTTTTCTGCGTCCAGGGGGACAATCACTTTAGGTGCTCTGTCCGGGGATGGGGGCATGATCATGTTCAGCAGGTGCCTGATGTTCGATGTTCGCTGTCTACCTTTGACAAAGCCCGTTTGATCCTTTGTGACCACCTCTGGGACGCAGTCTTCTAGCCTTTTGGCTGGGATCTTGGCCAATATTTTGGAGTCTGCATTTAGTAGCGAGATGGATGATCCGCATTCAATCGGGTCTTTGTCTTCTTCTGTATTAATGAGATTGAGGCTTGTGCTAGTGAAGGTGGTAGTGTGCCCCTTGCCAGTGAGTCTGTGAACATCTCCCGCAGGTGCGGGACTAGTGCTGTTGCGAATGTTTTGTAGAAGTCCGCCGGGAACCCGTCTGGTCCCGGCGCCTTCCCCGCCTGCATGGAGTTTATACTCTCCAGTTCTAGCGGTGCTCCCAGGCCCCGTTTTCTGTCCTCCCCCACAACTGGAATGTCCAGCCCATTCAAGGAACTGTTATATCCCCTAGTCCCCTGTTGGGGGCTCTGAGGTGTACAGTCCCCGGTAAAAGTCCTCAAAGATCTTGTTAACCTTGTCTGGTTCCGTTACTAGCGTGCCTCTGTTGTCTCTAATTTGTGCAGTCTCTCTGGTGGCTGCCTGCTTTCTCAGTTGGTGCGCCAAGAGGCTTTGTCCACCGTATTCGTATAGGGTCCCCTGTGCCTGGCGGAGTTGTGCACTGCTTTCCTCATGGAGATCAGGTCAAAGTTCACTTGTAGCTTTTTCCTCTCCGCCAAGAGCTCTACGGTCGGGGCCTCAGAGTATTTACGATCTACCTCCATGATGGAGTTGACCAACTGCTACATAGCCACTCTTTCCTCTCTATCCTTTTGCACTTTAAAGGCGATAATTTCCCCTCTAATCACGACCTTTAGCGCCACCCAGAGGGTGAGACCTCCCCGTTTTGGTTGTTTGTCATATACTCCGCTATGGCCTGCGATACCGTCTCGCTGAAGGCGTTGTCGGCACATATCTGACTTCACTTGACTGCTGGCCAGATTCATACATGAATCTGGTAATCATACGTGAAAGCTATATTGGCCTAGATTTTGGTGTACACCTAACAGGACCTGCCTTTAGTTAGACTTGTATCCATGACCCTTTAACTAAAGTAGCCACTAATTTTCTGAATGTGAGTTGATCAACTGCCTCACAACTTAACAGCTGGAGTAAATATGTCCCTTTTCTGCAGATCACGAGTTGGATTGAGTTTGGGATTGTTTTTGAGGTGGGCTGGGAGGTGGATTAGAAATTTGCTCCATTCACTCTGTGCATTAGCTTTGTGGTTCAGAGAAAGGGATAATGTTACAACAAGGGAAACGAGGCACCTGGGACCTGAGTGAATAGGACAATGAACAGGATACTTCCTAATCAAAGAGAGTTAAAGATTTGGAAACTGAAAACAGAAGGATTGAAAAAATTGATGAATTAAAGGACATTAATTCAATGTCAAATCCAATACAGAAAGAGAAATAGAGAAAGATAGGGGGCGGGATGCTCCGTTTTAAAAAAAATAAAAAATTTAGAGTACCCAATTCATTTTTTCCAATTAAGGGGCAATTCAGCATGGCCAATCCACCTCCCCTGCACATTTTCCGGTTGTGGGGGCGAAACCCACGCAAACACAGGGAGAATGTGCAAACTCCACATGGACAGTGACCCAGAGCCGGGATCGAACCTGGGACCTCGGCACCGTGAGGCAGCAATGCTAACCACTGCGCCACTGTGCTGCCTGGGATTCTCCGTTTCTGAGGCTAATGCAGGATTCGTGGACTTTTATGACAGAAAAACTGGCACCACACCCGGACCAATTCCGCTACTGCTGAGGCGCTACCACCGGCGCTACATGGAACACAATCGATTCCAATGAGAAATTGTGCCAGATTCCTGAGCGTGGCCCAGTCACAAAGGGCCATGGCTGTGAACGTTGGCGGCATTTTCCAGGCGCCAGCCAACATGACACAGACACAGAAGGAGGTGGCCCAGTCCCAGAGGGAGATGGCGCACTCACTGGCTGATGTGACACAAGCCCAGAAGGTGGTGGCACAGTCAATGGATGATGTGGCACAGTCCCAGTTGGAGATGGTCCACTCTCTGTGCTCCATGACCGCGACCCTGCGGACCCTGGTCGAGTCGAGAGCGGGCCTCCATGACTGGCAGCACCAGGTGGCAGGAGAGCCTCAGGGGATAGCTCCGCTCGCACCCCTGTCCCATGGAGCAGCCCGGGGGCCATCGGGCACCCCGAGGGAGGAGGAGGTGATGGGCCCCTGTCAGTGACTCCTGCAGGGGAGGTGCCGTAACACCTCGGACTCCCTCCCACCTATCCCTGGTGCATTTGGTGGGCAGCGGGCAGAACAGGGCAGCACTATGCCAGCTGGGACACCCGATCAGCAGCCGGGTCCATCCAGGCCCAGTCGCCCCAGCAGACATCTGTCAAAAGGGATCCAGTTCGCAGGGCAGTAATCACAGCAGGCCACCTCCACTCCTGCTATACCATCTGGGGAACCACCTAGACGTAGCGTCAGGGCCCATAAGGCCAGGAAGTTAGACAGCAATTAAGTTGGCATGGGTACAAGGCACAGTTTAGCTATAGGGGCTAGGGCACAAATATGTTTATATCCGTTTACATTTTGACACCTGTTGCCACCGTTACAACCTGCCTCGGTGTTCTGTCTGATGGGTGTGAGGGTGGGCTGGTCTAAGCTGGGAGGGGTTGTGTGCGGAAATGGACAGACATTTGGGGGGGATGGGCGGACCCTGAGGGTGGCACGGGCTCCCCACCCCATACTCCCCGACCATCCCCCCCCACTGCCACCCCAAGGTGGATCCTATGGGACCATGTGATGGAATGGCCAGCTCGCTTGCAGGGATCACCCAGTGAACGGTGGAAGTTGCTACTGTGGGCAGGAGTCAGATGTTGTCAAACAATGCAAAGCACCAGAGTTCATCCCAAAGCGAGCTGTCATCATCCTCCATCCCATGGGCCAGACCCACTGTTACTGCCAACCCAGGGCCCCCACCCTGTAGTGTGGCAGGTATGTATCACTGGGAATTGCAGGTGGGGTGGGCGGTGGGGGGGGGGGGGGGGGGGGGGTGAGGGGCGGTGAGGGGGGGAGGGGGGAATGAGGAAGTTTGTGGTTGGCATGCAGAGTCTGATCCCCTGGCCAGTCCTCTATTACGGGCCAGAGTTTAGAGAACCCCAAAGTATATCATGGAGTTCACCTGACTCACAATTTCAATAGATTTTGGTTATGTGGAGCACAAGGGCCCACTTTACAGGTGTGATACAACAGAGATCTAAAGTATTTTTAAAACAAAACAATGTTTATTCTATGAATCCAGTTAACATTTTATAAATACACAGTAAACAGTTTATCAACTATCAACCCTGACCACCCCCCAAAAGATACAGTACTCTATAAGTAACCCTAAATAACTTCCCAAACAACATCCATAAGTTAAACCCTTTTTAAATAAAGACAGCAGGTTTAAATTCTCTACAGAAACAGGTATTACTTTGAAATCATCTATGAGCTGAAGACATTCTTTAGCTTGCAGAGAGAAAGATCAATACACACATCTACTTGGTTCACGTGCAGCTCCCCAACTGAAAGTGAAACTAAACACAGAGCCAAAACCATCTTTCAGCACAAAACAAAAGTAAAAAGCAGAGCCCAGCTCCACCCACACAATGACATCACTGCAGCTATTTGATAAACACCCATTTCTTAAAGGCACTCTCACATGACAACCCCCCCCCCCCTCCACCCAATCCCCCCCAGTCGGTGAACCTGGAGGCGATTCGAGCATCCCATGCGCCTTGGCCCTGGCGCGCACGTCATGCTGCCTCCCATGCCTGCCTGGGCTCCATGTCCTGTCCACCCTCCCCCTCCCCCACACCCTCCTCGTCAGACGAGGCCTGGCGATCCTCCTCCTCATCCAACACATCCCTCTAGGCTGTGCGATGTTGTGGAGGGCACAGCAGGCCGCCACAATGCGGGCGACCCTCTCAGCATCATACTGGAGGGCCCCTCCAGAGTGACACAGGCACCTGAACTGTATCTTTAGGAGGCTGCGCACACCACTCGATCACGGACCTAGTTGCTGTATGGGCATCGTTGGAACTTGTTTCCCCATCGGTCTCTGGCCTCGGGATAGGCATCATCAGCCACGACTGCAGTGGATAACCCCTGTAGCCCAGGAGCCAACCCCCAGCCGGGGGAGGGTCTCGAACATGTCAGGAATTGTCGAGTGCTCCAGGATGAAGGCATCGTGCACGCTGCCCAGGTATCGGGCACAAACATGTATGATGCTCAGCTGATGGTCACAAATCAGCTGCACGTTCATTGAGTGGAACCCCTTTCGGTTGGTGTAGATCGGCCTGTTATCCGCAGGTGCCGTAGGGGGACATGCATCCCATCGATCACCCCCTGGACCCGGGGTATCCCGTCGATGGTGACGAACCGTACTGCCCTGGCATCCTGGAGGACTCGGTCCACATCAAAATGGATGTATTGAGCCTCCTGGGCATATAGGGCCTCTGTGGTGGCGCGGATGCACCTGCGCACCGAGGTCTGTGAGATTCCGGACAGGTCCCCACTCGATGCTTGGAAGGATCCCTGGGAGCAGGTGTCCTACCGCATAACCCCGTGGTGCCAGGTGCGCCATCATCTGGCAGATATGTCGCACTGTCTCTCTGCTCAGCCGGAGTCTTCAACAGCATGTCTGGTCCGGCAGGTCCTCGAATGACAGGCGGTACCGGTCAGTCATTGACAGCATATCATGGAGACAGTGGAATGATGATCCAGAGACCCAGGGTAATATTCTGGGGACCCGGGTTTGAATCCTGCTATGGCAGGTGGTCGAAATTGAATCCAATAAAAATCTGGAATTAAAAGTCTCATGATAACCATGAAACCATTGTCTGTTGTTAAAAAAAAGCCAGCTGGTTCACTAAT
This sequence comes from Scyliorhinus torazame, assembly GCF_047496885.1. Lineage (NCBI taxonomy): Eukaryota > Metazoa > Chordata > Chondrichthyes > Carcharhiniformes > Scyliorhinidae > Scyliorhinus > Scyliorhinus torazame. Next base: position 250,451,797 of record NC_092713.1, on the reverse strand, counting down.
GCCCTTTAGGGAAGGAAATCTGTCATCCTTACCTGGTCTGGCCTACATGTGACTCCAAATCCACAGCAATGTGGTTGACTCTGAAATGCCCTCTGAAATGGCTCAGCAAGCGACTCAGTTGTATTAAACTGCTACAAAGTCAATAAAAAGCAAAGAAATCTGACCAACCACCCAGAAACTGGAGACCTAGCGACTGGAAACGAAAATGGGAAATCCAGCCCTGTCGACCCTGCAATGTTCATCTTACTAACATCTGGGGGCTTGTGCCAAAATTGGGAGAGCTGTCTTACAGAGCAACAGCCTGACATAGTCATACTCACGGAATCAATCCTTACAGATAAAGTCCTGGACACCACTATCACCATCCCTGGGTATGTTCTGACCCATCGGCAGAACCGACCCAGCAGAGGTGGCAGCACAGTGGTATACAGTCGGAAGAGAGTTGCCCTGCGAGTCCTCAATATCGACTCTGGAACCCATGAAGTCTCATGACTTCAGGTCAAACATGGGCAAGGAACGCTCCTGCTGATTACCAAGTACCATCCGCCATCTGATGAATCTGTACTCCTCCATGTTGAAAACTACTTGGAGGAAGCACTGAGGGTGGCAAGGGCACAGATGTATTCTGGGTAGGAGACTTCAATGTCCATCACCAAGAGTGGCTCGGTAGCACCACTACTGACCGAGCTGCCCGAGTCCTTAAGAACATAGAGGCGAGACTGGGTCTGCGACAGGTGGTGAGGGAACCAACAAGGGAAAAACATACTTGACCTCATCCTCACCAACTTGCTTGGCACAGATGCATCTGCCCATGACAGTATCGGTAGAAGTGACCACCACACAGTCCTTGTGGCGACATAGTCCCGTCTTCACATTGAGGATGTGTTGTGTTGCACTATCATCATGCTAAATGGTTAGATTCAGAACAGATCTGGCAACTCAAAACTGGGCATCCATGAGGCACTGTGGGCCATCAGCAGCATCAGAACTGTACTCAACTAAAATCACTCACCTCTTGACATAGCATATCCCCCACTCTACCACTACCATCAACCCTGGTTCAATAAAGAGTGCAGGAGGGCATGCCAGGAGCAACACCAGGCATTCCAAAAATGAGGTGTCAGCCTGATGAAGCTCCAACACTGTGTGCCAAATAGCATAAGTGGCAAGTAATAGACAGAGCAAAGCAATCCCACAACCAACGGATCAGATCAAAGCTCTGCAGTCCTGCCACATCCAGTCATAGATGATGGTGGACAATTAAACAACTCAATGAAGGTGGTGGTTCCACAAATATCCCCATCCTCAATCATAGAGGAGCCCAGCACATCTGTGCAAAAGACAAGGCTGAAGCCTTCATCTAGAAAGGCCAAGTTGATGATCCTCCTCGGTCTCCTCCAGAGGCCCCCAGCATCACAGATACCAGTCTTCAGCCAATACGATTCACTCCATGTGATATCAAAAAATGGCTGAAGGCACTGGATACTGCAAAGGTGATGGACCCTGCAATATTCTGGCAATATTACTGAAGACCTGTGCTCCAGAACTTGCTGCAGCCCCTAGGCAAGCTGTTCCAGTACAGCTACAACATTGGCGTCAACCCGGCAATGTGGAACGTTGCCCATGTGTGTCCTGCACGCAAAAAGCAGATCAAATCCAACACAGCCAATTACTGCCCACCAGTCTGCTCCCAATCATCAGTAAGGTGATGGCAGGAGTCATCAAGCAGCACTTACATAGCAATAACCTGCTAACGGATGCTAAGTTTGGGTTCCAACAGGATCACTCAACTCCCGGCCTCATTACGGCCTTGGGTCAAACATGGGTAAAAGAGCTTAAATCCAGAGGCGATATGAGAGTGACTGCTCTTGACATCAAGGCAGCATTTGATCGAGTATGACATCACAGAGCCCTAGCAAAACTAGAGTCAATGGGAATCAGGGGGAAACTCTGGCTACAGTCATACCTAGCACAAAGAAAGATGGTTGTGGTTGTTAGAGGTCATTCATCACAGTCCCAGGACATCACTGCAGGAGTTCCTCAGGGTAATGTCCCAGACCCAACCATCTTCAGCTTCTTCATCAATGACCTTCCTTCCAACGTAAGGTAAGAAGTGGGGATGTTCGCTGATGATTGCACAATGTTCAGCACCATTCACGACTCCTCAGACAATAAAGCAGTCCACGAGCAAATGCAGCAAGACCTGGCAATATCTAGGCTTGGGCTGACAAATGGCAAGTAACATTCACGCCACATAAGTGCCAGGCAATGACCATCTCCAATAAGAGAGAATTAAACCTCTTGACATTGAATGGCAGTACCATCACTGAATCCCCCACTCTCAATATCCTGGAGGTTACTATTGATCAGAAACTGAACTGGACTAGCCATATAAATACTGTGGCGACAAGAGCAGGTCAGAGGGTAGGAATCCTGTGGCGAGTAACTCGCCTCCTGATTTCCCAAAGCCTGTTCGCCATGTAGTCAGGAATGTGATGGAATACTTCCCACTGGATGAGTGCAGCCCAACAACATTCAAGAAGCTTGATACCATCCAGGACAAAGCAGCCCGCTTGATTGGCACCCCTTCGACAAACATTACTCCCTCCACCATTGATGCACAGTAGTAGCAGTATGGACCATCTACAAGATGCACTGCAGGAACTCAGTAACGCTCCTAAGGCAGCACCTTTCAAACCAACGACCACTACCATTGAGAAGAACAAGGAAAGCAGATACATGGGAACACCACCACTTGGACGTTCCCCTCAAACTCACTCACCATCCTGACTCAGAAATATCTTGTCGTTCCATTACTGTTGCTTGGTCAAAATCCTGGATCTCCTTCTCTAATCACACAATGGGTGTACCTATACCACATGGACTGCAGCAGTTCAAGAAGGCAGCTCACCACCACCTTCTCAAAGTCAATTAGAGATGGGCAACAAATGCAGGCCTTGCCAGTGAAGTCCACATCCTGTAAAAATGAATTTAAAAAAAGTGTATTTGGGCCATGCACGGTAGCACACTGGTTAGCACTGTTGCTTCACAGCGCCAGGGACCCAAGTTCGATTCCCGGCTTGGGTCACTGTCTGTGCGGAGTCTGCACTTTCTCCCTGTGCCTGAGTCGGTTTCCTCCGGGTGCTCCAGTTTCCTCCCACAAATTCCGAAAGACGTGTTTGTTAGGTGAATTGGACATTCTGAATTCTCCCTCAGTGTATCCGAACAGGCGCTGGAGTGTGACGAATTGGGGGATTTTCACAGTAGCTTCATTTCAGTGTTAATTTAAGCCTACTTGTGACACTAATAAAGATTATCATTATGTATCGTACCTCAGTATCTGCACTCAATTAGTCCATGTCCATGCAAATGCAGAAACTTCATATGATATTCAATGCATGTCAATGGTGAGGGAGACAGGAAAGTGCTGTTCTTGTGCAGGCGCACGCAGAGCGGCGCACTATCTTTTGGATATTCACATTCAACTGCACACCAAACCCCTAGCCTGAACCTACTCTGCCATTTGTACATAAATAACACTATGTGCTATTAGCCTCAATATTATTTTGGCAGAAAAAAATGATCCATTAAGACACTTAGCCATGCTAATAAATATCACAGACGGGTGATGAATTCAAGAAGTTGAACAACACTAAGTTTTGCGGAATGGGTGTGCTGGAAGGACCATCTAGTAAAGGTAAAGGAAGACAACTAATTGCACCGCATTGGTTATGTGAGAGCCAGAGCGAGAATGTGAATGTGTATTCATAAACTGATAGCGCCAGGACCCAATACTGGATTCTCACTGAAGCTATAGGTGGAATAGTTTTGTCTTTGCTGAACATTAGTGGCTTATGGTCAGACACAATTGCAAAATGTTGCCGGTGCAGGTACTGGTGAAATATCTTGACGCCAAATACAAGCGGCAGCCCTTCTTTCTCCAGCTGGCAGTAGCTCTTTTCAGTCTGGGAGTGTGTTCTTGAAACGTGGCCGATGGGCTTTTCTGACCCATCCTCCATTCGATGGGACAGATAAGGAGAAGCGCCACATGTCAGCACCAGCTGTCTAGTTGGGTCACAATGTTCCACCGAACATGATGATTGAAGCAGTTTCTTTGCTGCTGCAAAGGCTTTTTCTTGCTGTGAACCCCATGACCAGCGATTATTCTTCCTCAGCAACAAGTGTAAGGTGCAAGCACAATGGACAGATTAGGTAAGAAACAGCTGTAATAATTTATCATCCCGAGGATTGACTTAAACTCTGTAACGTTACAGGATGATGGTGCATCTTTAATGGCTTGAACCTTGGCTTCTGCAGGATGCAACCCCATTGTGTTCACCCTGTGGCCCAGGTAGATTACCTAGAATGTGCATTTATCTTCAAGTGCACACCACCCTCCATAAATCTTTACAGCACTTCATGATTGGCTAAATGTGCAGCTACAGTTGATCCAGTCGCAAGGATGTCACCTAAGTACATGATCACATGTGGAAGTCCCTGCAGGAGACTCTCCATAGTTTGGTGAAAAATGGCACATGCAGCTGACATTCCAAAACGCAGCCAGGTGTACTGGTAGACGCTCTGTAAGTACTGATTGTCACATACACCCTTGAGGTGCTGTCGAATTCCACAACTGATAGGCATGACTCATATGTACCTTGGTGAATGGCCTGTCTCCTGCTAACCTGGTGTACCAATCTGGCAATGGGGTATTTGTCTAACTTTGCTGCTATGTTGCCTGTGAGTTTGTAGTCACCACATAGCCGTATGGTCTGGTCTCACTTGGGAATTGGGATGATGGGTGTGGCCCAGTAAGAAAACTGGACAGGTTGAATTATTCTCCACGCTGAGCTCTTGCTGCTTGGTCTCAAAAACCCACAGATGATTCGGCAGTTTCACTTGCTGACCCCTGTGTAAGATGACATGGCATAACCTCACCAAGACTGGGTCCTTCAGTGTCCAATTGCAAACTTCTGCAGCAGCGACCCACAAGCATTCCATAAAATTTAAGGTTGATAAGACCTCATCAGTCCTTGGTGGAGATAGGTGGGTATGTCGGCAACGAGAGCCAGCTCGGAGCGTCCGCATTTGCAATCTGTGTGCCTGGGCAATACACGTACTCATATGCCGCTAACAATAGGGCCCAACGCTGTATCTGGGCAGATGCGATTGGGGGAATCACTTTGTCTTCTTTCAACAATCTGAGCAATGGCTTGTGGTCCGCTATGATGGTAAAACGATGTCCATCCAGATACTGGTGGAATTTCTTCACCACAAAAACGCCGGCCGGCCCTTCTTTCTCAATCTGAGCATAGTTGCGATCCACAGCTGCCCAAGTCCGCGATGTGTCAGCTATGGGTCTCTCTGTTCCATCGTCCATGTGGTGGGATAACACCGCCACGATTCCGTATGGAGAGGCATCACAAGTGACCAAAAGGGCTTTGAGGGGTCGTAGTTTGTCAACAAATCTGTCGATGACAGCCGCTGCTTCACCTTCACGAACGCTTATTCTTGCGGTGCTCTCTACGCCCACTAGTGGAGCTTTTTCAACAGCAAGGATAGTTGGCATGTTAGGGATAAATTTCCTGAATTATTCATGAGTCCTAAGAACGACCTTAATTCGGTCACGTTCTCAGGCATTGGGGCTTGTTTGATTTCTTGCACCTTCTTTTCTACTCGGTGCAGGCCACCTCGGTCGACACGGTACCCTAAGAATGTGACCTATTTTGCATTAAAAAAGCGTTTTCTTCTCTTAAGGCAGATGCCTTTCTCAGAAAACAGGCAGAGGACCCCCTCCAAGTTCCTCAGGTGTTCCTTTTTGGTGGCTCTGGTGACCAGGACGTCATTCAAGTAAATTGCCACTTGCTGTAGTCCTTGGAGGATGATCTCGAAGACTCTCTGGAAAATAGTGCATGCCAATGACACCTCAAATTACAACCTTGTATATTCGTACAGGCCTCTGTGGGTATTAATGGGCAAAATGTTTCTAGAAACCGCATCTCGCTCTAATTGGAGGCATATGTGACTCATGAACAGTTTAGAAAAAAAGTGTCCTCCAGACAATTTTGCGTATAGATCCTCTATTCGCGGCATTGGGTATCTGTCCAAACAAGAGGCTTTGTTCACTATTAGCTTGTAATCCCCACACAAGTGAACAGTTTTATCTGGTTTCAGTACTGGGACTACAGGTGCTGCCCTATCTGCAAATTGCACCAGTTGGATGATTTTTAGGCTTTCCAAGCGGTTGAGCTCGTCCTCCACCAGGACTTTGTATAATTCCCCAGTGCTCATCCTGAAAATCTGCTGCCTGTCCAAATGGAGACACTGCAGCCAATCACAGCCCAGCCGATTCTGGCCGGGATCCCGTACTGTCCTTAGGCAACTGAGGTCGCTGTTGTACCCGCGATGGCTAGTGGATTCCCCGTGTATGTTGCCAATCTCGCCTTGGTGTCCCTGAAGTTCAAATGCTGGACTCCTGTCCTAATCTTTTTGAACATCTGCTATCCTATCACTGAGACCACAGCTGCCATGTCCAGTTCCATTATGAGTGGGTGACCATTCACCTGGACTGTGACTTTGATGGCTGCAACCTGTGGTGCGGTGATGCAACTCAACTGCATGCACTCGTCTTAGTTGGGCCTCTCTAGATGGGGGACCCTGGCTCTAAGTGGGCACATCCTCTGCTGTTTCTCGGGCCACAGGTGCTGCAATCTGAGTACTCCTCCAGTAGTTCTGGGGAGATGTCTTGTCTGGCTGCAGTGGCTCACGGCCAATGGGCCTGGCGCCGATGGTGTTTGGGCAAGGGCTGGGTCCCAGAGGTTTTGTTCCTAGGGAGTGCCACTCATCTGAATGGCACAGCCTATGCTATTCACCTCCATCTCTGATGTACCTTGGAGCTCCTGGACTTCCTTCTTCGCACTCTCCTGTGAGAGGGAGATTCTGATGGCCCTTTTTAGATCCAAAGATGATTCTGCCAGCAATTTCCGCTTGGTCGCCATGTTGTTAATGCCACACACAAGGCGGTCTCGTAAAATCTCCGGTAGGAATAGCCCATAATCACAGTGCTCTGCCAGTTTGCGTAAGCGTGCCAGAAACTCCATAACAGACTCCCCAGGGATTCTCTTGGCCGTATTGAATCAGTATTTTTGGACAATCACTGATGGCTTGGGGTTATAGTGATCAGTTACAAGTGCCACAAATTCCTCAAACGTCTTGGAGTCTGGGGCCATAGGATAGTTTATGTTCTTCATGATGCTGAAAGTGGCGGCCCCACAGGCGGTCAAAAGAATTACCTTTTGGCGGTCCTTCCCAGTACTGATGTTTGCCCTGAAAAAATACCGCATACCCTTCACATACTGAGCCCAGTTTTCCACACTCATGTTGAAAGTGTCGCGTCATCGAAGAGTGGCATTTTTGAAACAGTGCTAACCTTGTTCCTCTGTGTTGAGATGCAGCCGTGGTCTGAGTGTCCAGGTGCGCCTCCTGTTTTATCCTCATTGCCAATATTATAGTCAATGAGGAAACCCGAAAAGGAAAGTCAAAAGTAGTTTATTTCCTACTCACGGTCAGGAATTGCAGCAACTAAGCAACACTCTAAGTCCCAGCCGGGATCATCCTGAGATGTCGGCTCCCTCTTGGGCCAGCTTTTATCTCAAGGAATTAATGTACTCCGCTGTTGGACCTCTTTCCCCTCGCCCTCCTTAGTGGGGGAGCTCGTATTCCACGGGCCCCATGGGGAGATCGATCGTGTCGTCCCCATGGGTCTCGTGGGGGTTCTAACATATACCAGTTTCTACCTTGGAAATTCAACACTGGTGTTATACCACATCAGCACAAGATATATTCCAGCTACTTTGCCACCTTATGTATAACTCCTTAACTCCTTCTGCTGACTCACTTCTCACTCTGCCTACTAACTGATGAGACTGGACAGGAAAATGGAACGGTGGCCAATATATACTTCAATAAAGAAGATGAGACTATTTGATTTGAACAACAATCCCAGATTTATGGACATCTTAATTCACTTTTATTTTTCGACCTCGGCTATTTGTTGGGGTCCTACAGACTTTCAACATGCATTGGCTTTCAAGGAAAAAATTCCAAAAGCTAAGGTCGGGAAAAAAACTGAAGGGGGCAAATAATGATACAGATGAGTCTGAGGTCCCCCAGTCTCCACTGTACTATTATAGTGCCAGAGAAAATAACAATTCATCAGCAAGGGGAGTAGCATGTAAACTCCCTTGGTAGGTTTGTTTGTGTTTGAGCAGGTTTTACTTCTGAGATAATTCATGTGTAAAACAAGTGTAAGATCTGAACCCTGTAGCCCGCCACCTGAGTTGGCCACTTCCCGACTTAAAATGGAGAACCGCAAAGGCTGAAGGGAAATTCAGCCAACACAGGCAGACTAGCAAATGCAGGAATCATGTATATTGGAACCTGCAAAACAACCAGACAGCACCGAAACCAGCAGCCACCTGCATAGTAATGTAGCAGCCATCTACATAGTAATGTGCGATCCACAGGCACAATGGCAACAGTTAAGGTAAACAAAGCCAAGCCAGACTCCTCGGCGCCAGCAGGAGCCAAGACAAAGGAAGGCCAACGGACACTTAGGACAGCCTAGCGATCAGGGAACCGCTCCAGCATTGGAGGAATCGATCCAAGTGATCGGAAAGTAGTCCAATCACTTGGAACCAGGTACGAGGACCGCCCCAAAGGGCGGGACACCCCTGGGGACTATAAAGTAAAGCCCCCAAGTTCAAATCGTCCTTCTTTGGCAGGGTCACTCAGCAACTTGAACCAACCATTGACAGTGACCTGCCTCGCTGCCTCCAACCAAGTAAGTCTCGAGTCAACGCTCGCTACGAGATAAGCGCTCCTAGCTACTAGTCCATACCAGCTTTTGAATCCTGCAGACTCAGGACCTGAACGAAAGGCTATTTGTTCCCCTGACCTGGTGGGCCAGTCCGAAGCTAAGTATAGGCCTTTTAGTGATAGGAATAGACTAGAAAGTAGAGTTTATGCATGAGTAGTGATTTACTGTGTATAATATGCTTTGATTTGAATCTTACTAATTGGTGTGTTGAGTTATTGATCATTACTTGAACTTGAACCTCGTGGCGGCTATCATAAAGATACCTGGCGACTCTAAAGCAAAGGTTAAACAAACAGAGCAAATTACGATTTAAGAGCCAACCAAAAGTTAGCAACATATTACTGGCGACATCCTGACGGGACCCGACCAAAAGTGGCTTAACCACTCCGGGAGAACCCAAAATTCGAATGATAATTCCAATTGGGAACAGAAAAACCACAAGTGTTCAAGCAGTTCTGATCAATCCTCATAATTCGGAAGTGTGTTAATGCATGCGTAACTAACAGGGCGATAAGGTAACACTGATAGATTTTTTGTTGCGACAAAACTGTCGGGAGTTTGTATTCCGGAAAATAGCGAAAGCCGTACCCGTAATTACAGCACCGCCTTAATACCCCTTGTTCCAAATTTTAAGAGAAGTATTCAGAGACGAAAGATGGCAATGCAGGCAATGCAACGCTTCATGAACCCCGAAGAATTCGTGGTCGCAGCGACCAGCAGTAGAGTAGGACAGTGTCCCGTTTGGGAAGAGGAAATCAGAAAGTACCTCAAAGGGAAAGGATGGCCCTTTGGAGCGAATTCTGTGAAAATGAGGAAACAGGTCCCGGGGGTATAGGACATACTTGGTGGGAGAACCTGAGCAAAATCCATAAGAAAAGCTTGGGAAAAGCTTGCAAGCCGATGGCAATTGTGTCCTGTTTGGCACAATTGCGAGGCACAGAGGAGGTCGTTCGGACGCTCTGCAGAGAGATAGAGGAGGCACATCGAATGAGTAAGGTCGATGTGAGCGAGATAGAGAAAGAGAACCTAGAATTAAGAAGGAAGTTAGCAGCAAAGGACGGAGAGTTGGATGATGCCAAGTGGGCACACTAGTCTTGTCTGGCGCACCTAAGAAGCTTCCAATCCCAGTACGAAAAGGCCTATCAGGACACGCAACGTGCAGTCCTGGTACAAGAGGAAACAGTGAAGCAGGTAGAGGCATTGCAGAGGCAGTGTAGTGACCTGAAGGCAGCGTTATGAGCACTCCAAACTACCACCACGGAGCAAAGACAAAGCTCATTGGACCATGCAAAGTGCCGGAAGCAGATTGCAGAACTGCAATCTCTGCTTTCAGTTCAAAAAGGATTCCAGGAAACCTTTGGATCACAGTTAGATGAGGAAGGCGGCCCTGATTGGGAAGAATTGAGTGAGACAGCGCAGAGATATGTTCAGGGAACATGTGCGCAGGGAAAGCCCCAGAAGAGAAAAGCGCCCCAACCCCCCACAGAGCAGATAGTTCAGGCACCAATTAATCCAGTAACCACCCACCACACAGTCACATCGGACGGAGATACAGAATTTCTTTATACCACGCCCTTAACCGTGACCCAATTACGGGACGCATGTGAAAAGATCACACCGTTCCTCCCCACCTCAGACCCCCATCACTTCTTTGCTAGAGTAAAGCATAGAGTCGACCATGTGCGGCCTGGACGAGCGTGAGCAAGTGAAGCTCACAGTTTTGAGCTTAGACCCTTCGGTCGTAGCAGCCCTTCCCGACCCACAGAATGTAGGAGGAGGCACCCTTGAGGAAATGCACGCAGCGATCCTAGATGCAATCGGCCACAACAGAGGTGGCCCCGTAGAAGGCCTGAGTAAGTGCAGGCAGAAAAAGACGGAACACCCCACAGCGTTTGCTGGACGCCTGTGGATTCATCACACTGCAGTTTTTGGAAATCTAGACCGCACCCATTTGTCCCAAGTCGGTATGGCCTAATGGACCCGCACCCTCATCTCCCATGCCACGGAGGCAGGACAAAATGCCTGTACGAATTATGACCCCTCAGAGGAAGCCCACAATGAGAAATGGGTTTTAAAAAGATTGTCCCGCACCTGGGAGCAGTCTGTACAAAACAAACCCGCAGTTAGGAAACCCGAGGAACAGCAGGAAGGAGCAGACATCCAAGCGGTGAAAACGCACCAGAACCCCGCATGGGTGAACAAAGGCAGGAACAGCCCCGCACAAAAGCCACAGGAGTGTTACAACTGTGGACAGTTAGGACACTTTGCACGAGAATGCAATGCCCCATGAAAGCCACAGAGAGCCCAGCAGGCAGGCACTCTGAATAAGAATAGGACAGAGCCCATACATAGTGTGAGCACCCGTTCAGACCATACGGACCTGAATGGAACGGACTGACGGTGTTCCGGCTCCCCCAGTTTGGTCGGCGACACCCTTTGGGATAGGTCCGGCTGACCAGTAGTTGCAGCAAAGATACGGGGGCAGCCCATCAAATTTCTCTGGGACACAGGAGGGTCCCGCACCACAATTAATTCCTCCACCATGTTCCAGAAAGACACGTGGCCCACTACAGCCACCATCACCCTCAGCGGCTTTACAGGCCACTCACAACAGGGACACATCACCGCCCCTGTACCCATTCACATCGGCAACATCACCACCAAGCAGCCCATAGTCTTAGTCGACCTGCCCCACACAGCAGAACACATTCTGGGAATTGACTTTATGAACTCCCACCACTTTTCATTTGATCCAGTAAACCAGTGTGTCTGGAGAATGGCAAAATCCGCAAGAGCACCCGCAACGCTCACAATAGGTGAATGCGCAATCAAGATTAGCGCAGTCGGCGAATTTTGGTTTGACCCGACCACGATTAGCACAGACAAGCAGGTTAGGGCAGTTCTGCAGAAGCACAAACACGACTGAGGCCGGATAACTGGTTCCGTTCAAATCACAGGACTTGACCCTAGACCCCAAAAGCAATACGGATTTCCTCAAGAGGCAGAGGGAGAAATCGCAAAAGTGATCCACAGCTTATTAGAGCAGGGCGTACTCAGATCAGTAGCCTCCACTAATAATGTTGGCCTGTGAGAAAGCCCGATGGACCATGGCGACTGACCATCGATTACCGGGAACTCAACAAAGTCACCCCCGCAGCAGCCCCCATGGTAGCCACAAATCCCGAGACCATGCTCAAACAGGGACTCAACTCACAATCCTTTACGGTTTTGGACGTCAGTAATGGATTCTGGTACATTCCATTGGCAAAAGCGTGCCAATACAAATTTGCCTTCACTTTTAAAAATCAGCACTACACGTGGACATGCCTTCCACAAGGATTCCACAACTCCCCCTCCATTTGCCACCGACAGCTGGCAAATGGTTTGTCAAAATTTTCTCGCCCCGAATGTCTGGTCCAGTATGTGGACGACCTATTACTGCAAACAGACACCAAGGCAGAGCACATCGAGATTCTGGCCGAACTCCTGGAACTCCTACAGAAAATTGGTTGTAAAGTAAACCCCAAAAAGGCTCAGATTTTGGAAAACAAAGTGATATATTTGGGTACGATTATCACGCATGGTAAACGTGAGATCGAGCACAAAAGAATTGACTCGATTGCCAAATTGCCCGTTCCCCAGAATGTTTCAGCCCTCCGGTCGTTTTTAGGACTGGTTGGCTACTGCCGAAACCACATTGACGGTTTCGCCAGCAAGGCAGCACCCCTCTCGGAACTCCTAAAGAAAGGAGCCCCTTGGGAATGGCTTCCGCAGCCTATGGACGCTGTGGATGCTTTGAAAAGAGCCACTACAGGTTCCAGACCCGCTTTCCCCTTACGCTATAGAGATAGCTAGCACTGACCGCACCCTTTCGGCCGTGCTCCCCCAGGAACGGCATGAACAGCTAAGACCCGTGGCTTACGCCTCCAGAGTCTTAGATGCTGTGGAGCAGGGATTTTCAGCCTGTGAAAGGCACCTGCCCGCAGTTTTTTGGGCAGTACAATATTTTTCATACATAACCGGACTGAACTCCATCACAATCCTGACGGAACACACCCCCACCCAACCTTTACTGGATGGACAATTTAAGGACGGTACAGTCAGACAAGAGCAAATAAGAGCAGTCAGATGGACCCTACTTTTGCAGGGACGGGACATCACTGTTAAAAGGACCAAGACCCACACTTTCTTAGCAGATAACCTACAGTACCCAGGCACCCCCCACAAATGTGAAATCATCTCACCGCACCACAGCACAGGCCCCTTTATTGTGAAACCCCCCCCCAGAAAGATAGGTCGTCCAACCCAGAGCCCCAAGCACACAGACATGTGCGAACCCATAAGAATATATGTGGATGGATCTTCCACAATATTAGATGGGAAGCGCATAACAGGATGCGGCATTTATGTTGAGGACGCGCAGGGACGCACCCTAGAAGAAATCGCAATAAAACTTCCAGGACACTTAGGCACACAGGCGGCAGAACTAGCAGCCGTGGCGTACATTGTGGATCACCCAGATTCTTTCCCCAGCCCAGCAGACATATACTCGGACAGCCTCTATGTCTGCAACAGCCGTACAGAATTTCTATAATCTAGGACAAAGGTTCGGCACAACATCGTGGGCCGAAGGGCCTGTTCTGTGCTGTATTTTCTATGTTCTATGTTCTATGTTCTACCCCTGTGGAAAGCAAGAGGATTTGTTTCTGCAGACGGAATACCCCTCCCTTCAGCCCCATTGCTCCGCCACATTTTAGAAAAAGCACAGCAGGACATTCGGAATCGTTAAAGTTCAAAGTCACCACCGTTCCTCCCCCCCCGGAAATGTAAAAGCCGACGCACTGGCAAAAGCAGGTTCCAAACACGGATATTTTTGGACACCCCCCGAAAGCGCACCAGTGAATGCAGTTCAGGTCTCGCAGACTAATATCGAGGATTTAGTGCAGGCCCAGAAGCAGGACAGCAATATCATCAAGATTTTAAAAGGAAAATTTCCAGCACCTTACGTTAGGTTTAAAAATGCACTGACGGTGTGGTGTTGAAAGGCACCCTTTATGTGGTTCCTGAACAGGACAGGAATCAGCTCATTTGTTTGTTCCATGATAGTCAAGGGCATCAGGGAATTGATCCCATGACAGCCCATCTCAGGCAGCTCTGTTGGTGGCCAAGTTTAAAAGAAGACGTAACACACTACGTTGAGAATTGCCTTATCTGTGCCCAGAACAATCCGGACAGATATGCCAAGAAAGCTCAACTTAGCCACACCCGCCCCGTTAACGGCCCCTGGACTAACCTCCAGATAGATTTTATAGGCCCATTGCCCTCTTGCAGGAATGGTTACAAATATGTATTAGTCGTCATAGACACTTTTACGAAATGGTTTGAGGCATTCCCATCCAGAACGAACACGGCAAAGACCACCACAAAGATCTTAACCCACCACATCTTTACGAGATGGGGACTCCCCCGCAGCATTGACTCCGACCAAGGTTCCCATTTTACAGGACGTGTCATGAAGAACGTCCTCACGATATTTGGCATGACCCAAAAATTCCACATCGCATACCACCCCCAGTCAAGTGGCATCGTGGAGCGCATGAATCGGACCCTAAAATCAACCCTCGGAAAAATGGTCCAACAAAACAACACCACTTGGGATTCAGTCCTCCCTTTTGCGCTGATGATTTTGCGAAATACTGTCTCAACATCCACAGGTTACACCCCACACACTCTCATGACCGGACGCCCCATGAAAGGCACAGAATTTTTATTAGGATTGGACTTGACCAGCCCTGAAGTGACGGCCCTCACACACGAGAACGCAGTAAAACAACTAGTGGAGAATGTAAAAACGGCTCAGCTAGCAGCCGCAGTAAGATTAGGCACACGGAAGAAACAGAGCAAGGCCTGTTTTGACAAGACAGTGCATGCGACTGAGTTTGAGGTAGGACAGCAGGTCATGCTCTCCATCTATAACCCCAGCACATTCCTGTCACCTCACCTAAATATTCTGGTCCGTACTCCATTGCGGACAAAGTAAGCCCCTCAGTCTATAAAATGAAATACCCCAACGGAAAGACTGCGTGGTTCCATATTAACCAGCTTAAAGCATATGGCCCACAGTCCAACCACGCACATCACGTTATGCTCAACACAGCAGACCACACCCCGCCCACAGCCAATGTATCCCTACCCCCCCCCCCCAACACGCCCACCACATCCACGGACTCAACCTCGACTCCACCCCCGAACTCTAGACTCCGCCACAGAACGCCCACAGACAGCAGCAGCAGAGACAGCGACTGTGACTCGGACATTAGCCACAGCATGCCTCCCTACTATCCCCATGCAACCGGACCCACACCCAGCGAATCCGACTACGATCCGAGTGATCCCTTCCTCATCACATTCCTCAATAACCCCCACCAAAGACCACTGCCCTACGATTACGACCCCGACTCCGTCCCCACAGAACTAGACACCACCTTTTGGCACCACGACAACTCATACAGGCTCGTCCGGAACGACGAGATGGACCCCAAATCGCACCATGCAGCCCTATCAGCCCTGATACATTCCAGAGTATGGCATCTGGGAGAAGATGACGACTTTGAGTCTGCCTCCCAAAGCGAAAACCCCTTTGCGACCCTGTTCGCAACTGATAACTGAGGTGTCCAGATGATGTTTTAAAAAGGAACCGCTTAGGAGAAAACGGTGTCCTTTCTGATGGAACCTGCAGCATGTTTAATGTTGTTTGTAGTGGTATTGGTAAATGTTGGTTGTAAGATCGGAATTTTTTTTCCACGGCCCCAAGCCTTATTTGTCTGCAGAAACCTTTGAGAACTTGCCAGGACACTCATCGGCTGAAGGTACAACCTTTACGGCAACCCCCCACGATGACTACATTTTTGCCCGTTCTTGTCGGTTGCTCAGGCAGTGGAGAAACGGCATTGGGACCTGCCCTGCCTGGGAACCCCCCCCCTCTGGTCAGCTATGCTCGGGTAGAGAACACACGGCATTGGTCGCCGTCCTACCCGGGGGTTCCATCCAAATCTTACCCGTCGCGGCCCATACGCACCTCATTTCGGCATTTTTGGTTCAAAAAGTTTTGTTTTGTTTTCAGGCCATCCCTATGTTATTTACATCCTCAAACATTTGGATGGTAAATCGCACAGCCTGCGAGACGGCTCACACTGTTTCAGTATTTTTAAGTGTGTCTTGTCCTGAATATTCGGTTTAAAAAAAAAATGAGGGAGTCACACATGGTGACAAATTGTAAAGGGGGAATTGGCACTGAAGGACAGACATACTAACAGACGAGATATTAAACCAAGATAGTAACAGACACTATGCTTGAACCCCAGAAGCTCCAGGAATAGAGACGAAACGAAGAGAAGAGAAAGAAGAAGAACCATGAGGACATCCTCCGTGTTGCTCATCACCCTAATGAACATTTGGTTGCGATTGAACGCTAACCCCCTGACCCCAACCCCCCGCCCCCAGCCGTTAATGATTCACTTCCCCATAGCACCCAGAGCCCAGTCACAAGTGACACCACACCATCTTGGTGTGACAGGTTTATAACCTGGTACTCCCTGTCCTACTTAATAGAATCCCTATTAGCGTTGGCGATACTCTGCAGCATCGTGCAGACTATCCGCATGAGGAAATGGCGAAGGAGAGCCTACCGCGCTCGCACCCCGATATATAGGATAAGATCCCCTATTTTCAGTTATGACCCGACCCCCGCGATCTATAATAAAGGACATTCGTTTGCGTTCCTTTTGTGAATAAAGAAATGTGTTTCATGAGTGATTGTACAATCCTGAACTTGACTGGCAAGCCAGGAAAAATGTGAATAATGCTGCCATGATTTTGTGTGTATTGTTTAAGAAGTTAATATGATTGAATGTTTCAGTGAGTGTAGTTTAGTGAGGACAGTCAGAGGTACCGTTTTTTATTTTGTAATGCATGTCCCTGTTTTGACATAGCACCACTTAGAATGTTAGTTAAAATTTTTTGTGCATAGTTATGGTCAGTGTAGAGGCCATAGAAGAGTGCTCGCTGGGTCAGGGAATGAAGACAACGCAGTTATGTGATCCTTCACGCTTCGCGTTAGGATCACAAGGAGGGAGTGTAGCCACCTGAGTTGGCCACTTCCCAACTTAAAATGGAGAACCGCAAAGGCTGAAGGGAAATTCAGCCAACACAAGCAAAGACTAGAAAATACAGGAATCATGTATATTGGAACCTGCAAAACAACCAGACAGCACCAAAACCAGCAGCCATCTGCATAGTAATGTAGCAGCCATCTACATAGTAATGTGCAATCCACAGGCACAATGGCAACAATTAAGGTAAACAAAGCCAAGCCAGACTCCTCGGCGCCAGCAGGAGCCAAGACAAAGGAAGGCCAACAGACACTTAGGACCGCCTAGCGATCAGGGAACCGCTCCAGCATTGGAGAAATCGATCCAAGTGATCGGAAAGTAGTCCAATCACTTGGAACCAGGTACGGGGTCCGCCCCGAAGGGCGGGAAGCCCCTGGGGACTATAAAGTAGAGCCCCCAAGTTCAAATCGTTCTTCTTTGGCAGGGTCACTCAGCAACTTGAACCAACCCTTGACAGTGACCTGCCTCGCTGCCTCCAACCAAGTAAGTCTCGAGTCAACGCTCGCTACGAGAATGGCGCTCCTAGCTGCCAGTCCATACCAGCTTTTGAATCCTGCAGACTCAGGACCTGAACGAAAGGCCATTTGTTCCCCATACCTGGTGGGCCAGTCCGAAGCTAAATATAGGCCTTTTAGTGATAGGAATAGCCTTTTAGTGATAGGAAAGTAGAGTTTATGCATGAGTAGTGATTTACTGTGTATAATAAATGTGCTTTGATTTGAATCTTACTAATTGGTGTGTTGAGTTATTGATCATTTCTTGAACATGAACCTCGTGGCGGTATCATAAAGATGCCTGCTGACTCTAGAGCAAAGGTTAAACAAACAGAGCAAATTACAATTTAAGAGCCAACCAAAGGTTAGCAACAACCCCCAGGAATTTTAAGTGCAATAACAGATGGACTGTTTAAAAGCATCCTGACAATTCCTAACATTGGACAATCCCACAAGACTGAAATGTATGGTTGTAGTTCCCTTTCAGTTCTGATCGCCTCTCCACCCGCCTCTCTAGCCCCAGTTTTATTTTGAGTTTCCTCTGCGTCCCCCAATCCACCTACTCTTCAATCACACCAAACCCCATTCCACGTCTCTCGACATCTTCCTATGCAAGTTCAGGAGATGCAAGACCTGCCCTTTCACCTCCCTCCTTCTCACCTACATAGGTGCCTCAAACCTATCAGGTCAGACAGCAATTACTAGTATTTCTTTCAGTTTAGTAGACTGTATTTGCTGCTCACTGTGGCCTCCTCTATACGAGGGAGGCAAAGTTCATATGAGGTGATCACTTTGCTGAAAACCAAACCTCTATTCATCTTCCCAAATGAGACCTAGAATTGCCATTCACTTGCCATTTTAGTTCTCCATTGCAATCCCACTCTCACCTCTCTGTCCTCGATCTCCCACATTGTCCCATTGCAGCACAAGAGAAGCGCAAGAAAAAACACCTCGGGGCAGATTCCTGATCGGACTGAGAATGGCGGGTCACCCAGAAAAGGGGATTGGCGCCGGGCTCCAGACCCATTGCAATGCTCCGCTGCCCCGTCACCGGCCATAGCAGGTTTCCCGATGGCCCAGTCAGGCTCATTAGAGCTATTTTGCGTGTTAATGGCGGGCAGGATGCATCATCAGGGTGGCATGGTGGCACAGTGGCTAGCACTGCTGCCTCGCAGCGCGAGGGACCCAGGTTCAATTCCAGCCTTGGGTGACTGTCTGTGTGGACTTTGTACTTTCTCCCCGTGTCTGCGTGGGTTTGCTCCGGGTGCTCCGGTTTCCTCCCACAGTCTAAAAATGTGCAGGTTAGGTGGATTGGCCATGTTAAATTGCCCCTTAGTGTCGAAAAAAGGTTGGGTGGGGTTACTGGGTTGTAGGGGATAGGTTGGGGGCATGTGTCTAGATAGGGTGCTCTTTCAAAGGGTCGTTGCAGACCCGAGGGGTTGAATGGCCTCCTTCAGCACTGCAGGGATTCTATGATTCACCAGCCAGGTGGGATGCTCTGGCTCTCCCAGCCGAGAGCCCCGCTGGCATGAATTGGTGCAAATCCTGAGGAGCATGGACCTTGCGGCTTGCAGTCCGAGGGTTGGCAAGGTGGTAAATACCTTCCAAACAATTGCTGCCAGGGTACCGAGGGAGATTATTCATGGAAAGTGGGGGTCAGACTCCCTTTGGCCGATACTGATTTAGCAGGTTACCTTTTGGCATAATATCAGCTTCGGAAATCTTCCACCTTGCGATCAAAACAATAATTGAAAGAATACCAGGTGTTAGCGTCTATGTGGATGATGCGATCATATGGTCCAACACTACTGAAGAACACTGTGAAAGACTTATGAAAGTCCTGGCAAGAGTTAATTCGTATGGTTTAAAGTTGAACAGAGAAAAATGCCAATTTGACATCCAGAAATTAAAGTTTCTCAGTGATGTCATCTCAAGCTAAGATCCATGCCATTGGTCAGATGCCAATAGCAAAAGATGAGAAGGCAATTATATGGATGTTGGGTGTAGTAAATTTTATGGGCAAGCTTATTCCCAATCTGTCCAGCAGAACAACAGCATTAAGAAATCTTATTCAAACAAAGGTTGCACTGCCCGCGTGAAGTTTGCACATTCTCCTCATGTTTGTGTGGGTTTCACCCCCACAACCCAAAAAATGTGCAGGGTAGGTGGATTGGTCACACTAAATTGCCCCTTAATTGGAAAAAATGAATAGGGTACTCTAAATGTTTTTTTTTAAATCCAAAAAAATAGAAGATAGAATTTCTGTGGACATCTCAGCATGAAGCTGAATGGAAAGACATGAAGTCGTCACTAACTACAGCTCCGGTCTTAGCATTTTTTGATTTCACCAAGGAAACCAACTGATGCCAGTCAGAATGGGATTGGAGCAGTCTTGTTACAGAAAGCAGAAAATGATCTATGGAAACTAGTTGCGTATGCATCACGCGCCATGACTCCGACGGAACAGAGATATACACAAATCGAGAAAGAATGCTTAGGTCTACTAATGGGCATTAGCAAGTTCCATTATTATATCTTTGGCCTACTGCATTTCACTGTGGAAACGGATCACCGTCCTTTGGTCAACATTAGTGCAGGAGATGGGACTAAATGGGTGGCACAGCGGTTAGCACTGTTGCTTCACAACGCCAGGTTCCCATGTTCAATTCCTGGCTTGGGTCACTGTCTGTGCGGAGTCTGCACGTTCTCCCCGTGTCTGCGTGGGTTTCTTCCGGCTGCTCCGGTTTCCTCCTACAATCCAAAGATGTGCAGGTTAGGTGGATTGGCCATGCTAAGTTGCCCTTAGTGTCTAAAAAGGTTGGGTGGGGTTGCTGGGTTATAAGGATAGGGTGGAGTTGTAGGCTCAGGTAGGGTGATCTTTCCAAGGGCCGGTGCAAACTCGATGGGATGAATGGCTTCCTTCTGCACTGTAAATTCTATGATTCTTTGAGATACCACAATGGGTAGTGTTGTTAATCTTGCAGGAGCAGCACTCACGGTGATGGTGGCATCCCAGGTGGCCAGACAGCAATGCCCTGTATGCCCAGGCAGTGGACTATAATGACTTTGAGCTGGACCAACCAGATGCCTAGGCAGCAGGATCCATCGCCGTCACCGGGATGCCCCAGGTCCGGGGGTAATAAATGGCATGCATGTCGCCGTGCCCACATCAGGACATCTTCATTAACAAGAAGGGGTTCCACTCCCTGAATGTTCAATTCATGTGCGAACACCACTTCCGGATTAGGCATGTGCGCTTGCTTCCCAGGGAGCATGCATGACAGCTTCATACTGGGACACTCAGAGATCCCCAGCATCTTCAAGGATCACCGCAGGGTGATGAGTTGGCTCTCGGTGGGTATCCACTGAGGTCCTGCCTGATGCCACCAGTTGCGGAAACTGGAGACTGAGGTGGAGACCTGCTATAATGAGACCCATGCTGCCACCTGGGCTGCCATTGAGCGACGCATCAGTACCCATTATTCCCATATCCCCCAAGCCTCCCCACCCTTATGTGTCCCGCCTTATTACAGAGTGCCATCCACCTAGCCAGTTGTGCTGGAAAACCTCGTTCTGCACACTCACCCCAGGCCACATCAGGAACCCCTAGACCCCAGCCTCTGGACTCCTGCCAGGAACATTAGGTAGACCATGCTCAGATACCCTCCCCTGATCCACACACTCACCCTCTGGTCACAGGGATATCTCCAGTGCTGAAACCAAGCTACTGAGTGTCTGACTGTTGGCCCTGCCTCTGTGGTGCTGCCACCTCCAGGGTCCAGGCAAAGTGCCCACTCCTCACAGTTTTATTGGAATGCTAGGCAATTACACCCATCTGAGACGTGGCATGTGTACCCACGGGAATGCACTTGGGAGCTGTGGTGTGCTCACATAACTAACAATGCCAATTCCTTATTAGCAACAGCCTTCAGCTGTGCAGCCAGAGGCTGCTCACAGTCAAAGGGAGTTAAGTAACCTTCTGTATATAACCAAAAATAGGGCTTCCCCTTGGAGGTGTTTGGTAAGACAGGTAGGCAGCAGCTGTAGTTGTCCCTGTTATGGGTATGTGCAATATTGGAGGATAGCTTCTGGCCCCGCAGATGCTAAGCCCCTCAGCCCCCCAACCTATGACACCCAGCCCCCTGACCAGGCCGATCCCCTTTCGGGGGCGTCCCCACCTCCCCGCGCACTGGGGTAGAAGCTCAAGTGCTGCATGCCGGAACATGGAAATGGCTACTCACCTCGTTCCAGCTTCCCGTTTTTAAATAGGAATGCTAAATACACCTCCGTGATCTCTCGCTGGGGAGCCGGTTAGCTCCTGGGAGGACGTTACATTGGGCGTGCATCTCGCTAATGAGATGGAGACTGGTGCTAATTGGAGTCAATGATCTTCTCGACACATCTGGGCGGGAAATGGAACCCGCCACCGACAGCGGGCCGGTTAGGTCGCGAACCAATTAGCACTCGGCGCAACGCGGCGGTTAAATCACACCCACTGACTCCATGGCGACTGCAAAACTAAACAACTGACCCCACCCCAATCACTCACACTGAGCCCTCCACCTCTCCCCTTGAACACCTGACACCCCACAACACCCCCATTCCCTCGACCCCTTGACACCCCTGACCTGACTTGGCCTCATCTCAGTCTTCAATGGCCTCCCTCGCATTCTGAGATTATGTTCCCTGATTTTCGGTTCACCAGCTAGGGGAAATATCTTATCTATGTGCAGCCTGTCATGTCCTGTCAGGATTTTGGAAATTTCAATGAGGTCACCCCCCCACCCCCGCCCCCCCCCCCCCCCCCCATTCTTCGAACACAGACTGAGTCTGTTCAATGTCACCTCGTTAGATAATCCCGCCATCCCAGGGATTAATGTGATGAACCTCTGCTGCACTCCATTCACGACAAGCACATGGCCCCTTAGATAACCAAATCAAAACTGTACTATACTCCAGGTTGAGGTAGCACCAAGGCTGTATACAACTGCAGCAAGACTTCTTCACTCCGCTCCTCAAATCCCTTTCTGATGAAGGCCAACATACCATTTTGATAAAAGCACATTATTGTGGATGCTGGAATCTGAAACAAAAACAGAAAATACTGGACAATTTCTGCAGGTCTGACAGCATCTGTGGAGAGAAAGGGGAGATAACATTTCGAGTCCGGATGACACTTTATCAAAGCTAGAGAGAATTGTATTTGGGGGTCAGATTTATACTGTAGTGGGGGTGGGGAGTGGGGAGGATGGAGGGGATGGAGCTGGATAGGGGGCCAGTGATAGTAATCTGCCCAGGTCGAGATCCCCGAATCGTGGGGCTGGTCTTCTCGGCGGCATGGCTGCGAGTTGTGTCTGGTTGACTGTGCAGAAGCGGTTTAAGTGCTGCTCTCCCTCGTTAGCGAGACCGGTCCCGGCAAGTCAGCTGGCAGGACCATCATTTGCAGCGTGAAACCCGTGGGGCCTCGTTAAATGGACCCATTAATGTTTTAGAACGGCGACGGCCTCGCCAGGCCGAGCTTTGGGAAGCTCACGGCAGTTCCCGCTCCCGACCACACTAAAAAACATTTTGGTTAAATCGCGCCCATGTGGTCCTGGCCAGTAGGTACTCTATTTGTGTCTCTTCTCACAAAACTATTCATCTTCACAGTCCTCTTGCCTTTCTTGCTAGCAGCGAGAAAATTAAAAAGCTCTCCGTGATTTGGCACTAAAAGCGCGTACATACAGAGCAGGGCGCATGGCCTGCTCACTCCTGCCACTTATGGTCTGAAGACTGCACACGGCTTTATTTTGTTCTGATTTAAAAGGCAGTACCGGTCACTATTTTCAGTTTAAATGCCGGTAGTGGTCACTGGGCGCTTCTCCCGCGATCGTGACCACCACGGGAACACCACGAACGATCACTCCGTGACCCTCCCAACACCCGCTTGCGATCCACACTTTGAAAAACCCTGGCTTAAGTGATTGAACGTAACTGTGGCAGAAGGAGTATAATGTGGAGAAGTGTGAAGTTATTACTTTGGTGGGAAAAACAGAAAAGCAGAACATTTTTTAAATGGTGAGAGGCTAGGAAATATTCGTATTCAGAAGATCTGGCGTCCTTGACACAAATCACAGAAAATTCACAGACAGATTCAATAAGCAATTAGCAAAGCTAGTCAAGTCTGTCAGCTTTTGTTTCAAGTAAATTGGAGCAAAAGAGTGAAGATATAATTTCGCAATTGTATAGTGCCTTGATGACACCACACCTGGGGTATTGTTAACAGTTTTGGTCTCCTTACCATAGAGGCAGTACATTGAAGGTTCCTTGGACTAATTCACAGGACAAGAGGATAGTCCTGTGAGGGCAAATTGAAAATATTGGGCCTATATTTCCTCGAATTTAGAAGAGGAGATTTAATTGAAGTATACAAAATTAAGGGCCCTGACAGGGTAAATTCTGGTAAGATGTTTGCGCTGGCTGTTGAGTCTAGAACGAAGGGTTACAGTTTCAAAATAAGGGACTGGCCATTTAGAATTAAAACAAGTAGATGTTTCTTCACTCATCGTTCGAATTCTCTACTCCAAGGGACTGCAGGTAGTCAATTGTAAATGTATTCAAGCATTTTTGATTACTAAGAGAATCAGCAGATATGGGGATCGTATGAGAAAATGGAGTTGAGGAAGAAGATAAGCCATGATTGCAATGAATGGCAGATCAGGCTTGGAGGGCTGAATGGCCTGCTCCTGGCTGTTATTTGTTTAAGAGCTGTAATTGCATTCACAAACATGCAGCTTTGGTTTGCGTTATTTTCTTTATCGAGAGGAGGTGGGGGAATGGATCAAGCTCACTGATATTTGTTCGGCAAATGCAGGAGCCATTGTGTGCACAGCAAGATGCTGTAAATGCTAATGAGATGAAAAATTAATTAATTTTGGTTCAGCTGCTTGAGGGAAAAATGTTGGTCAGAACCTGGAGACAATGCACCTCATCAAATAGTGTCACAGGATCAAACACAATCCACAAGGTGGTGTTTTGTTTATACTGTCGATGTTATTTCTTTTGATCATAAATCTTACTAACATTGCTTAGATGTTGGCAGCTCTGGGAGTTTGCTGTGGACCATTGTGGTGTTGCACTGGTTCAACGTCAAGTTCATCCCTCTTTGTCCGAGCATCAGCCCAAACTGAAGCTACATTAGCACATCAGTTTGAATGCCACGCAACCCCCCCCCCCACCCCCCCCCACCCTCCCACCCTGCCGCAAACTGATAAATTTAGGACTAATATTTTGAAGGCAGGTGCAGTACAAAATGAGTCATCGCATAGTGAGAGATAAATTTTGCATTGATGCTGCCAAAGCTACCTCCTGACGGCAACATATAGACGTCAAATAAGGGGCACTTAAAGATCAAAATTCCATACTATAGAGCATATTTTGTATTCTAATACATCTTGCAAATGGGAGTTTGTACTATATATGAAAACTTTCTTTGAAGATTTGGATTTTTTCAAGTAACAATATATGCTTAGAGCTAGAGGATCTACGTAACTAGGATATTTAAGAAATTATGGGCTCGACTTAACAGAGATGAAACAGAGTCCCGTGTTGAGTGTGTTTAACCGGGTGTTTCACGTCGCTGGGAGCACATTTAACCGGGTGTTTCACGGTGCTGGCTGCGCCGAGAATGGCCACGCTAATAAACGGGACTCTGCTTCAATTCGGGGCCTCGGCGAGGAACGCCCTGTCGAGGCCGCATTTAGTCCCATTTCCTGCTGGGAACAAGCTCTCGGGGCACTTTTTTTAAATGGCGCCCCCAATCTTTAGGCCCCTCTCTGCGGCCTATAGATTTTTTTGTTATTTGTTCCTGGGACATGGGCGTCGCAGGCTGTGCCCATTCCTAATTGCCCTTGAGGGGCAGTTAAGAGTCAATCACATTGCTGTGCGTCTGGAGTCACATAGAGGCCAGACCAGGAAAGGATGACAGATTTCCTTCCCTAAAGGACATTCGTGAATGAGATGGGTTTTTCCGACAATCAACAATGGTTTCATGCTCATCACTAGACTTTTAATCCAAGATTTTTATTGAATTCAAATTTCACCATCTGCAGTGGTGAGATTCGAACCTGGGACCCCAGAGTACTCTGAGTCTCTGGATTACTAGTCCAGTGAAAATACCACAACAGCACCACCTCCCCCACCATGCTCCAACTCACCTAAAAGGGGGTCATCGAGTCCCCCACACGCCACCGCATAAGGACAGGGAACACCTGGGCTCAATCCCCAGCAGGGGCAAAATGCCACCCGGGCACCTTGACAGTGCCAGCGCCCCGCAAGACTGCCAGTGCCAAGGTGCCCAGATGGCATCAGCAGTGCCAGGGTACCACTCTGCCCAGAGGCTAACCACCCAGGGGCCTCCGATTGCCTGGGAGACCCCCCCCCACCCCCCCAGTGTCGTTCCGCCTAGTCCACATTGGTGGAGACCTGTACTAAACGGCTGTGCCTTGGGTAACTCCAGCGAGAGCATACTCAAGTGAGTCTGACTGCACACTTCAATAGATCACGACGTCGCGCAAGGTCCCAGTAGATCTCACAAAGCGTGACAAGCTGGATAAATCCCGCAAGAGGCCTCTCATGAGATTTACCTAGCATTTCGCATCCCTAGTTGGACACAGCGCGGCCGTTAGATCGTGCCTATTGATTTAGTTTTGTGGTTCTTCATTCAGAGTGATTTATTGCTTTGTAAGACAACTTTTTAACTGCTGTTAGAAAAAGACAATACTTGGCATCAGCCAATCTGATTTATACCATGTGACATTAAGAAGCTGCTGTGTGCATTCAGTGCAGCAAATGTCATAATGTACACCAGTATATCATGGTGCAGACACACACTGATGGACACACAGTGGGACCAATCAACATACACAACACCGTAGCCAATCACCAGTGAGAGCACACGCACTATAAAGACAGGGGCATCAGAGTTCCCGCTCATTTGAGTAGCAGCTAGCTAGGAGCACAGAGCTCACAGCCTGCAACACAGACATTCACCATGTGCTGAGCGCATCAACTGGTTAGGACATCACAAAGGTCTTTAGTTAAAGCTAGTATCGTATTTACCCACAGTTCAAGTATGTTTAAATAGTTTACCTTTTAATAAAATAGTGTTGCACTACTTCAAGTGTTGGTGACCTGTATGTGATCCAGAACACCCAACACATCATGATACCAGGATTGGTTGCATATTAGCACTTCTTAGACCTATCTGCAAGTGACCTGCCTCTTCCGCCAGCATTCCGTCATCCTGCAACATGGACAACATCAGCCTACGGCCGCCGCTCCACATCGCCGGCAACCTCGGGGCAAACTGGAAGATTTTCAAACAGCGCTTCCAGCTCTTCCTCGAAGCCACGGACAGGGAGGGCGCCTCGGACACCAGAAAGATTGCTCTTCTCCTCTCCACGGCCGGGGACCATGCCATCCACATTTTCAACTCTCTCACCTTTGCAGATGACGAAGACAAGACGAAGTCCGACGGTTCTCCTCAAATTTGACACTCACTGCAGCGTAGAGGTGAATAAAAGTTTTGAGCGCTACGTGTTCCAGCAGCGTTTGCAGGGTAAGGATGAACCTTTCCAATCCTTTCTAACGCACTTCCGCATCCTTGCGCAATCCTGCAGCTACGGGCCCACCTCCGACTCCGTGATACGCGACCAGATCGTTTTCGGTGTTCAGTCAGACCCCCTACGTCAGCAGCCCCTCAAAGTAAAGCAACTCACCCTAGCGACCGCCATCGAGACCTGTGTCCTATATGAAAATGCCACCAGTCGGTACTCCCATATACAAGCGGCTGAAATGGCACGGGGCCATGAGGTGGAACGGGTCCAAGTGATTGAGCACCTCCAGGGCCTCAGCCTGGATCAGGGCGGCCATCTCGCGCGCTTTTCACGGACTCCCACGCTTGTACGCACCAAACGAGGGGACGGCGACATGGAGGAACGTAATGCACAGGCGCGCACCACGCATGACCGCACCACGCATGCGCGGTGGCACAGCGAATGTGCTGACGTCACGACGTGCGGCAACTGTGGCTCCGCCCATTTAAAGTGGCAATGCCCCGCAAAAACTCGACAATGCCTATGATGTGGAAGACTTGGCCACTATGCTGCCTGCTGTCGAGCAGCTCAGCCTTCCAATTCATATCGCTTCAGCCAGCCTCGCAGGAATGTTCGGGCAATTCAACCCACAGTCACCGAGTTCGATTCCGACCTCCCGCACAGCAGTGACACCGAGGACCCGAAGGTGCCTTTTTGAGTCGGTGTCGTAACAAAAAACAGGCTGTCCCTGTAGCAAAGACACCAGCCGCTGTCGGTATACAGCATCGATCCAGACGATGAGTGGTGTGCCACCCTGACGATCAACCGGTCCCAAATACGATTCCGCCTGGACATTGGTGCCTCCGCCAATCTCATGGCGTGGTCTGCTTTCCAAAGCTTTCATGTCAAACCAACCATTCTTCCATCGGCCTGCCAGCTATTGGACTACAATGGCAACATCATTCCGGCTCATGCCAACTCGAAGTGACGCACAAGTCACGAAAAGCCATCCTTCCTTTCGAGATTGTGGGCTCCTTGAAGGACTCTCTGCTTGGCGCACAGGCGTGCAAGCTGCTAAACCTTGTTCCAAGAGTTCACTCAATCTCTCCTGATGACGCGTCTGCCTTCCAGGATGCTGACTTCAGGGCGCAACTCAACGCCATCATCGACCAGCACTGCAACGTCTTTGAAGGCATGGGCACGCTCCCATATACTTACAAGATCCTACTCAAACAGAACGCCACGCCTGTGGTGCATGCACCTCGCAGAGTCCCAGCACCCCTCAAGGACCGCCTCAAGCAGCAGCTGCAGGACCTCCAAGACCAAGGAGTGATCTCCAGAGTTACGGAACCAAACGACTGGGTCAGTTCCATGGTGTGCGTAAAAAAGCCTTCCGGCGAACTCAGAATCTGCATTGACCCAAAGGATCTGAATCGCAACATAATGAGGGAGCATTACCCAATCCCCAAGCGCGAAGAGATCACATGCGAGATGGCTCGCGCCGAGCTCTTCACCAAACGTGATGCCGCGAAAGGATTCTGGCAAATCCAGCTTGACAAATCCAGCAGGAAACTGTGTACCTTTCACACCCCTTTTGGCAGATATTGTTACAACAGGATGCCGTTTGGGATCATATCGGCATCAGAAGTGTTCCACCGGATCATGGAACAAATGATGGAAGGCATTGAAGGTGTTCACGTCTATGTCGACGACATAATCATTTGGTCCACCATCCCGCAGGAGCATATCAGTCGCCTCCAGCGCGTGTTCAAACGCATACGGGAGCAGGGCCTACGCCTCAACAGAGCCAAATGCTCCTTCGGCCAGACGGAACTCAAGTTCCTAGGGGACCACATCTCCCGGTTGGGTGTGCGGCCGGATGCGGACAAGGTGGCTGCCATCACAGCCATGAAAAAGCCAGAGGACAAAAAGGCGGTCCTCCGATTTCTGGGCATGGTCAAATTCCTAGGGAAGTTCATCCCAACCTCGCCTCTCATACCACATCTCTCAGGAACCGGGTCAGGAAGACGACAGACTTCCAATGGCCTCCAGCGCATTCTGCTGAAACTCCGGCGATACGACTTCCAGCTCGTATACACCCCGGGCAAAGACCTGATCATAGCCGACGCTCTGTCCAGGGCAGTCAACGCCCCGTGTGACCAAGTGGGATTCGTCTGCCAGGTTGACGCCCATGTTGACACTGCGTGTCCTTGATAAGTATGTACCTGTCAGGCAGGGAGGAAGTGGTCGAGCAAGGGAACCGTGGTTTACTAAGGCAGTCGAAACACTTGTCAAGAGGAAGAAGGAGGCTTATGTAAAGATGAGACATAAAGATGAAGGTTCAGTTAGCGCGCTCAAGAGTTACAAGTTCGCTGGGAAGGACCTAAAGAGAGAGCTAAGAAGAGCCAGGAGGGGACATGAGAAGTCTTTGGCAGGTAGGATCAAGGATAACCCTAAAGCTTTCTATAGATATGTCAGGAATAAAAGAATGACTCGGGTAAGAGTAGGATCAGTCAAGGACAGTAGTGGGAAGTTGTGCTTGGAGTCCGAGGAGATAGGAGAGGTGCTAAATGAATATTTTTTGTCAGTATTCACACAGGAAAAAGACAATGTTGTCGAGGAGAATACTGAGATCCAGGCTACTAGACTAGAAGGGCTTGAGGTTCATAAGGAGGAGGTGTTAGTAATTCTGGAAAGTGTGAAAATAGATAAGTCCCCTGGGCCGGATGGGATTTATCCTAGGATTCTCTGGGAAGCTAGGGAGGAGATTGCTGAGCCTTTGGCTTTGATCTTTAAGTCATCTTTGTCTACAGGAATAGTGCCAGAAGACTGGAGGATAGCAAATGTTGTCCCCTTGTTCAAGAAGGGGAGTAGAGACAACCCCGGTAACTATAGACCAGTGAGCCTTACTTCTGTTGTGGGCAAAATCTTGGAAAGGTTTATAAGAGATAGGGTGTATAATCATCTGGAAAGGAATAATTTGATTAGAGATAGTCAACACGGTTTTGTGAAGGGTAGGTCGTGCCTCACAAACCTTATTGAGTTCTTTGAGAAGGTGACCAAACAGGTGGATGAGGGTAAAGCAATTGATGTGGTGTATATGGATTTCAGTAAAGCTTTTAATAAGGTTCCCCATGGTAGGCTACTGCAGAAAATACGGAGGCATGGGATTCAGGGAGATTTAGCAGTTTGGATCAGAAATTGGCTAGCTGGAAGAAGACAATTGATGGGAAGTGTTCAGACTGGAGTCCAGTTACTAGTGGTGTACCACAAGGATCTGTTTTGGGGCCACTGCTGTTTGTCATTTTTATAAATGACCTGGAGGAGGGCGTAGAAGGATGGGTGAGTAAATTTGCAGATGACACTAAAGTCGGTGGAGTTGTGGACAGTGCGGAAAGATGTTACAAGTTACAGAGGGACATAGATAAGTTGCAGCGCTGGGCTGAGAGGTGGCAAATGGAATTTAATGCAGAAAAGTGTGAGGTGATTCATTTTGGAAGGAATAACAGGAAGACAGAGTACTGGGCTAATGGTAAGATTCTTGGCAGTGTGGATGAGCAGAGATATCTCGGTGTCCATGTACATAGATCCCTGAAAGTTGCCACCCAGGTTGAGAGGGTTGTTAAGAAGGTGTACGGTGTGTTAACTTTT
The DNA here is from genome assembly GCF_047496885.1 of Scyliorhinus torazame. Lineage (NCBI taxonomy): Eukaryota > Metazoa > Chordata > Chondrichthyes > Carcharhiniformes > Scyliorhinidae > Scyliorhinus > Scyliorhinus torazame. The sequence continues at coordinate 250,421,028 of NC_092713.1, read as the reverse complement.
ATTGGTAGAGGGATTGAGTTTCGGAGCCGTGGGGTCATGTTGCAGCTGTACAAAACTCTGGTGTGCCCGCATTTGGAGTATTGCGTGCAATTCTGGTCGCCGCATTATAGGAAGGATGTGGAAGCATTGGAAAGGGTGCAGAGGAGATTTACCAGAATGTTGCCTGGTATGGAGGGAAGATCTTATGAGGAAAGGCTGAGGGATTTGAGGCTGTTTTCATTAGAGAGAAGAAGGTCAAGAGGTGACTTAATTGAGGCATACAAGATGATCAGAGGATTGGATAGGGTGGACAGTGAGAGCCTTTTTCCTCGGATGGTGATGTCCAGCACGAGGGGACATAGCTTTAAATTGAGGGGAGATAGATATAAGACAGATGTCAGAGGTAGGTTCTTTACTCAGAGAGTAGTAAGGGCGTGGAATGCCCTGCCTGCAACAGTAGTGGACTAGCCAACACTAAGGGCATTCAAATGGTCATTAGATAGACATATGGACGATAAGGGAATAATGTAGATGGGCTTTAGAGTGGTTTCACAGGTCGGCGCAACATCGAGGGCCGAAGGGCCTGTACTGCGTTGTAATGTTCTATGTTCTATGAGTCCTCACAAGATCCTTATGTTATTTGTGAAGACCTCACCAGGAGAACTGGTTATTTCCCTAGACAAGCTATTAACGACGACACAAGATGGAAGATTCCCCAGGTATGTCTTACCAACATATCTAATGCAACCAATTGCTGTCCTATCAGCCTACCCTTAATAGGACACTGTGACCACACTAGCTTTTATTAACAATACATCTGACAAGATGGTTACCACTGCCTAGTTGTATTGACTGCTGTAGCAGTATGCATTCCATATGAGTGCTATATAACTCCAAAAACTGAATTATATTTTTCTATTTAGACATAAACACGTGTGAGCTATGAATTATTTTAAGACATTTTGCTGGGTATATATCAAAGTTTGGCTCAGGGGGCTGTCACAGCAACTTTTAACATAAAAGTTCAAGGTTAATTAGATTTGGAGATTGACAGTTTGATTCAGTTTGATCTACTCTGTAGTTTGTGTAGTGTTAGCAAAAGTGTAATCAAGGTACAGTGCTCTCTAGGTTATCTTGCTGGTTGCCAAATAGATGTCAGTAAAGTGCATCTTAGTGATTTATCTCACATTTAAGAAAGAAACAAAATACTGTACAAACTATTACAAATATGGACAAATGAAAAAATAATCTAGCATTAATGATGCTGGGGTTCTACTATTCATATGTCTATAGAAAACGAGACAAAATATAAACAGCAAAATAATTTTGAAAAAATCCTTCAAAGATAACTTGTTATTTTAACAAATGAGAAGTTATGTTTAGGACAGCATGGTGGCGCAGTTGTTAGCACTGCTGTCTCACAGCGCTGAGGTCCCAGGTTCGATCCTGGCTCTGGGTCACTGCCCGTGTGGAGTTTGCACATTCTCCCCTAGCCTGCGTGGGTTTTGCCCCCACAACCCAAAAGACGTGCAGGGTAGGTGGATTGGCCACGCTAAATTGTCCCTTAATTGGAAAAAATTAATTGGGTACTCTAAATTTATTAAAGAAAAGAAAAGTCACATTTGAAGCAATGTTACCACCTACATTCTAAATTGAAAGCTGAGACTCTCAGTTCCAAAAAACAATTTATCTGATAACAATCGTGTATATCAAGGCTTTTGAATAGGAATGTGTGAAGGCAAGATAGTATTAATCTGGAAATTTGCAGCAGGATTTGTTCTGTTACAATCATGCATGAACTGAACTGAAAGAGAGATTTACATTTATGGAGCGCTTTTCATGACCACCATGTCTCAAAATGGGGCGTCATTCTCCGACCCCCCGCCGGGTCGGTGAATCGCCGGGGGCTGCCGTGAATCCCGCCCCCGCCGGTTGCCGAAGTCTCCGGCACCGGAGATTCGGCAGGGGGCAGGAATCGCGCCGCGCCGGTTGGCGGGCCCCCCCCGCTCGATTCTCCGGCCCAGATGGGCCGAAGTCCCGCCGATAAATTGCCTGTCCCGCCGGCGTAAATTAAAGCACATATTTACCGGCGGGACAAGGCGGCGTGGGCGGGCTCCGGGGTCCTGGGGGGGGGCACGGGCGATCTGACCCCAGGGGGGTGCTCCCACGGAGGCCTGGCCCGCGATCGGGGCCCACCGATCCGCGGGCGGGCCTGTGCCGTGGGGGCACTCTTTCCATTCCGCCTCCGCCACGGTCTCCACCATGGCGGAGGCGGAAGAGACTCCCCCCACTGCGCATGCACGGGAAACTTTCAGCGGCCGCTGACGCTCCCGCGCATGCGCTGCCCCGACATGTCATTTCCGCGCCAGCTGGCGGGGCAACAAAGGCCGTTTCCGCCAGCTGGCGGGGCAGAAATTCCTCCGGTGTCGGCCTAGCACCTCAATGTTGGGGCTCGGCCCCCAAAGATGCAGAGCATTCCGCACCTTTGGGGCGGCGCGATGCCCGTCTGATTGGCGCCATTTTGGGCGCCAGTCGGCGGACATCGCGCCGTTTCGGGAGAATTTCGCCCATGCTTCTTAGACAATGAAGTACTTTTGAAGTGTTGGACTGTAGGAAACAGAGCAGTGAATTTACACACAACAAACAACAATAAGATAATGAGCAGACAATCTGATTTTTATGATGTTGACTGACGGGTAGGTGTTTGCCAGCACATTGGGAATAACTCCCCTTGTTTTTGTGAAATAATACAATGGGATCTTTTACATTTTCCCAGGCAGACAGATGGAGCCTCAGTCTAACATTTCATCTGCTATGGGACTTGAGCCCAGATCATTGTGATTTAGAGGCAAGTGTGCTATCTACTGAACTACGGCACTGTATCACATTTCACCTATGTTTTCTTTGGACATGGCAACTTTTTCCTTCTTATTACATGTTATCATAGAACCCCGACAGTGCAAAAGGAGGCCATTTGGCCCATCGAGTTTGCACCAGCTCTCCGAAAGAAGACACCACCTAGGCCCATTCCCCGCCCTATCCTTATAACATAACCGACACTTGGGGACAATTTAGCATGGCCAATCCACCTAACCTGCCTGTGAGAGGAAACCGGAGCGCCCAGAGGAAACCCACACAGACACGGGGAGAACGTGCAACGTCGACACAGTTACCCAAGGCCGGAATTGAACCTGGAAGCCTGTGAGGCAGCAGTGCTAACCATTGCGCCGCCTGTCATGAGGTGACTTTCCCTCAATGTGCAGATGACACATCTTTATTAAAAAAAAATTTCTAAGCACACAATTCTTTTTTTCCAATTAAGGGGCAATTTAGAGTGGACATTCCACCTATCCTGCACATTTTTGAGCTGTGGGGGTGAGACCCACGCAGGCTGGGGGAGAGTGCGCAAACTCCACACGGACAGTGACCCGGGGCTGGGATTGAATCCTTGACGCGGTGAGGTAGCAGTGCTAACCACTGCGCCACTGTGCCACCCTAGCTGATAACACATCTAAAGGTAATGAAAAGACAAATTTATTTTCCCATTTCCAACATTGACCATTCAGGTGTCATTCCATCCTCAAATCCATCAATGAAGCACACTTGGTCTTTTGAGGCTCTATCACTATCAGTAACTCAACAAACTCTCATTTGCAGCAAATCTATTTCGCATTCCAAATTTCTAGTTAATCCGCCTTCATCTTTTCAGAAATTTCACTGTTGCACAATGTTCTCTAGAAGGATGATCTGATTCACGACTTCTTTCAATTGCTTACAACAAAGTGTGTTTGGGGGCACTGAATCATTCTTTTAATTTCCTGAACTATTCCCATGATCTCAACCGAGTCCAACAACTCACTGTCTGTGGGTACTTGCTAACTTACACCTAGCCAATGTTTGGTGGCTGTAGCACAATTTCTGAAAAACCAAAGAATTTTTCTCAATGTTATTTCTCCGTTCTTCTGGATTTTCATGAGATTGGCAATTCCCAATCCCATTAGCTTTCACATTCTGGTTGGAGTCATTCCGGAAGGTTTGATCAAATGGTGTTCTAATCATATGGCATTTGCTCATGTGTACACGCTGACTGTGTTCATTGTAGTTAAGTAACTTTATTCATGGTTTTGCAAAGGCAGCTATTCTGAGAAACAGGAAGCTATCCAGAAGAAGGGAAACCGAGGGTGTTGAACCAGGGGAATTGAAGGCAGGAGAATGATTTAGTGGGAAGAATTTTGGTTCTAACACAAAATAATAGTAATCACTGAAATTGTACTGAAAACTAATAGTGATACTGATAATATACAGATGCCCCCAAATCAATAACTCACATAGTAACAGGTACAGTTTCCCATTATCCTACCTGTAACAAGCAGTGCTGCTCGCTTTCTTTCATACCGTAACTACAATCGGAATCCCTCTGCATTGAACAAGGTGTGGTCACGCTTCCCATCGCTCTCCCTAGCTTGGTGAACTATGGTTTGGACTCAGGTTGTTTTACGCAGCTGCTCTGAATTGCAAGTGTCAGACACAGCCCATCTGTACTTGAATTCTACTTGTTAAAACTTGATATCACAGATAACCTGTGAATCAGCTGTCACCAATCTTTCACTAGTGTCATTGATTAAGAGTGCAAAAAATGAGATGCATTAAAACCAAGGTGTTACCATGAAAACCATAATGGATGTGATGAGAGGTGTACAGACAAGCAATTTCAATCCATATAGCAATCCCAGCAGAAAGTATTGTTTTGGACTTGGGAGCCAAATGTTTTTTTAAATTCTTTCACAGGACCTGGGCATAGCTGGCAAGGCCAGCATCTTTATTGTGCATTCCTATTTGCCCTCGAGAAGATTGCGGTGAGCTGCCTTCTTGAACTGCTACAGTCCATGTGGTTTAGGTACACCCACAATACTGTTTGGGAGGGAGTTCCAGGGTTTTGACTCAGCGACAGTGAAGGAACACCAATATAGTTCTAAGTCAGGATATGTGTGACTTGGAAGGGAACCTGTGTGTCTTGTAGATAGTATACACTGCTACCACAGTGCGCCTGTAGTGGAGAGAGTGAACATTTATGGTGGTGGATGGGATGCTAACCAAGTGGGCTGCTTTAACCTGCATAATGTCGAGCCTCTTGGGTGTTGATGGAGCTGCACTCATCCAGGCAAGTGGAGACTTTCCGATCACACTCCTGACATGTGACCTTTTGAATGGTGGAGAGGCTTTGAGGTGTCAGGAGGTGTAGAACTCACTGCAGTATTCTCAGCTTCTGACCTTCTCTTGTAGCCACAGTATTTACATGTCTGGTTCAGTTCAATTTCTGGTCAATGGTAACCTCCAGGATATTGATAGTAAGGGATTCAGTGGTGGGGATGCCATTCAATGTCCAGGGGAAATGGTTAGATTCTCTTTTGTTGGAGGTGCACTGGCATTGCGCCAATGTTACTTGTCACTTATTAGCCCATGTTTTAACGTTGTCCAGGTCTTGCTGCATATGGACACAGATTGTTTCAAAAGAGGAAGAACATGGACATGGATGAAGCAGTGAAAGGCATTCAGTCTGAAAATCACTGAGGATATTTGTTCCCAACACATAGATACCCATTCAGCAACATTTACAGACCAAGAAAATCACACTTGGATTTCTTAGCTCATTATTGGCTGCGATGACTGCTGATTTCCCCTGAAGTTTATTGGGAGATTTGTTAACTGTCAGCTGAAGACCAGTATCCCACGTTCACCAAGAACCGAACTGTCTGTACAGTCAAAGTCACCTCTGCCTTGAGGTTCTTTACAACTGGATCCTTTAATCAACAGCTTGTGACCTTTGTCACATTATTTAAGAAGCAGCTCACCACTAAAATTCCATTTGGACAGGCAGCAGATTGCATTTGCTTTCCCATGTAACCAGAGGGACAAAAATGCAAGCTATCCAATTTTACAGACTGGCAGAGTTTCCACAGGTGCCAGGAGGAATTAACAGAATATATACAGGTCTCATTGTCTCATATGACAAATCCTCAAGTTTCCTCAATTACCGTACAGCTTGTGTGTGATGCCAATCATCTTATCCTGCAGCACAGGAAGCTGTCAAGATATTTTCAAGATGTGACAATCTCCTTTCGAAAGCATGTATTGGGATGGTTGCTTAGTGATTACGTTGCGACAGTGGCTTGTGACTGCACTAAGCCTTCCACAAACAAAGTGACAACGAAGAAAATGAGACCCAAGAAATGCAATACAATCTATGATTATTCTGAAGTGTAATTTTTGGCACCTAGATAAATTTGCGCTGTAATACAGTCTGGTGGATGACTCTGAAATCAGTGTAGCTTGCTGTGCACAATGTAATATCACGATAAGATGGGTTTGCTGACCCTGTAAGCTAAAGTTACAGATGCTGAGAGCCCCCTCCTTTCACCCAACCCTCCCATCACCCTACCCTCCCTTCACCCCACACCCAACACTGTGAGCCACATGTGCGGCTAATGATGCCCTCTCCGTGTCTCCACAGGAGAAGCTCTCCCACAATCGCCGGGAGAGGTCCCAGACTGACGGCGGTGTGCCACACATAAGAATCCTCACAACCTTCGAGGAATGGGCTCTGGAGGTGACAGAGTGGCTGAGGACGGAGCAGTCACCAATGCGGAGGTTGGTGCATGCCGCAGAGGTGAGGATCCACCAGGCTCCACCCGGATGGACTGGCACACATGAATTGTTAATGTCATACAAACTGACCCATCCCTCCCACTGACGACATGTTCATTCCCCGCAGGTCCTCCAGCCGACGGTGCCGGCCCATCAGGGGCGGCCACCCCCTGACTCCCATGAGACCACTTCGGAGGAGAGCTCTGAACATGTCACAGTCGATGCATCACAGCTGTCATCACACCCTCCAACAGCGCAGGTACATGCACCTCGGTGGGAATCGTTAGTGGTCAGTCTTCTGGGGCACGGCCTGGTGAGCACCACACAGTCGTTGATGCAATCAGGTGGAGGCAGTAACGCCTATGCAAGACAGCAGTCGGAGAGCTCCTGGTTCCCAGGACCCTGCTGAGTCCCAGCCTGATGCTGAGCCTATGGAACAGGTACACCCGGAGCTGATAGAGACATTAGGGAGTGGGCGGGACATCCAGAGGAAGATGTCAGCGACACTCCAGCAGGTCCATAGCCGATTGGAGGAGTCCCTGAGGCTACGGGCACAGGAAATGTTACCGGCAATGTGTTATACCGAGGCCAACACTGCTAGGGTGGCGACCGCAGTGGAGAGCCTTGTTCATGCCGCCGGCAGCATGAGTGCAGGTGTCGAAGGCATGGCACAGTGGGTGATGGCCATGTCTAAGGGTCTCGGCAGAATGTCGAACTCACTGGGGGATGTGACCCAGTACCAGGCTGACCTTGATGTGGTGCTGTGGACATGTCCCGCTCTCAGATGGGAATGGCCTAGGCGCTGCGGAGCATATCCCAGTCACTGAGGAGCATCGCTGAGGGCATTGACACCATGGTGCAGACATTGGGGAACCACAGGGCTGGCATATCCAGATGACTCAGGGGCAACCGGGGCTAAATCCAGCTGCTCCTCTGTCCCGAGATGAACCCCAGGGCACTATGGGCACCGACTGAGAGGTGGTGGCGCTGGTTGGCAACCCGTATCCATCCTATGGACAGGCGACGGTGGCCACCTGTACCCCTGAGTACCACCCCTCTGATGAGGCCATGTCTCACAGCCAGCAACCGAAACAGGGCATCACAGTTGTGCAAGTGCTGCCGTCAAGTGCGCTGGGGCCCTCCAGCCACAAAGCCCCCAAAGGATGCCAGCTAGGGGCATCGAAGGCCACGGGACGTGGTAAGAAGTTGGCAGCCTCCACCTCTGTTGTGTATCCTGGGGACACATCTAAATGCAGCAGTAGAGCTGGGAAGGCAAAGCACATTGAGCGCACCGGGGGGCACGAGGATGAGTGGAGGGTAAGGAGTGGAGTGTGCATTGGGGGGGAGGGGGCATTGTGAGGGGTTGGGGGGGGGAGAGAGGGAGGGTGGGGATACTGATGCGGCACCATCGGGATAGTGGGGCACTGGTGTACACTTGTGCGAGGGACATTAAAATACCCTCACCACAACCAGAATGACACCTCTGACACTTTGTTCTGCGATGCAGGCCAACCACCAATCCCATGTGCATACCCCCAGATATTCTCGCCCCCCACCCCCGAGACACCATGCCCATGCACACCGGGGCGCGGACATGTGCCCGGGGCTGGGGCCCATCCGCTGGGTGTTCGGAAGTTGGCTGCTGCATCTGTGGTGCTGCCTCCCGCAGTGTTCAAGCACACTGACCAAGCTCCAAGGTGTGATTGGGATGTTACGGAATGAACCCCACATGCTACATGGCCCGCCCACCCACGGGGATCCACTTGGGATGTGTGAAGTGCTAACTTAACTACAACTGCCAATTCCCTATTAGCAATAGCCTTCAACCGCAAGGCCAGAAGCCTCGATGGTCACTGTGAGTTGTGGATGGCCAATGGCGCAGATAGGCAGGGGCTAAGGGTTAGAACATAGAACATAGAACATTACAGCGCAGTACAGGCCCTTTGGCCCTCGATGATGCGCCGACCTGTGAAACCACTCTAAAGCCCATCTACACTATTCTCTGATTGTCCATATGTCTATCCAATGACCATTTGAATGTCCTTAGTGTTGGCGAGTCCACTACTGTTGCAGGCAGGGCATTCCACACCCTTACTACTCTCTGAGTAAAGAACCTACCTCTGACATCTGTCTTATATCTATCTCCCCTCAATTTAAAGCTATGTTCCCTCGTGCTAGACATCACCATCCGAGGAAAAAGGCGCTCACTGTCCACCCTATCCAATCCTCTGATCATCTTGTATGCCTCAATTAAGTCACCTCTTAACCTTCTTCTCTCTAACGAAAACAGCCTCAAGTCCCTCAGCCTTTCCTCATAAGATCTTCCCTCCATACCAGACAACATTCTGGTAAATCTCCTCTGCACCCTTTCCAATGCTTCCAAATCCTTCCTATAATGCGGCGACCAGAATTGCACGCAATACTCCAAATGCGGCCGCACCAGAGTGTTGTATAGCTGCAACATGACCTCATGGCTCCGAAACTCAATCCCTCTACCAAGAAACGTTAACACACCGTACGCCTTCTTAACAACCCTCTCAACCTGGGTGGCAACTTTCAGGGATCTATGTACATGGACACCGAGATCTCTCTGCTCATCCACACTGCCAAGAATCTTACCGTTAGCCCAGTACTCAGTCTTCCTGTTATTCCTTCCAAAATGAATCACCTCACACTTTTCTGCATTAAACTCCATTTGCTGCAGCTTATCTATGTCCCTCTGTAACTTGTAACATCCTTCCGCACTGTCCACAACTCCACCGACTTTAGTGTCATCTGCAAATTTACTCACCCATCCTTCTACGCCCTCCTCGAGGTCATTTATAAAAATGACAAACAGCAGTAGCCCCAAAACAGATCCTTGTGGTACACCACTAGTAACTGGACTCCAGTCTGAACACTTCCCATCAACCACCACCCTTTGTCTTCTTCCAGCTAGCCAATTTCTGATCCAAACTGCTAAATAACCCTGAATCCCATGCCTCCATATTTTCTGCAGTAGCCTACCGTGGAGAACCTAATCAAAAGCTTCACTGAAATCCATATACACAACTTGGATGAGGGTAACTGCTTTATCCTCATCCACCTGTTTGGTCACCTTCTCAAAGAACTCAATAAGGTTTGTGAGGCATGACCTACCCTTCACAAAACCATGTTGACTATCTCTAATCAAATTCCTTTCCTGATGATTATACATCCTATCTCTTATAAACCTTTCAAAGACTTTGCCCACAACAGAAGTAAGGCTCACTGGTCTATAGTTACCGGGATTGTCTCTACTCCCCTTCTTGGACAAGGGGACAACATTTGCTATCCTCCATTCTTCTGGCATTATTCCTGTAGACAAAGATGACTTAAAGATCAAAGCCAAAGGGTCAGCAATCTCCTCCCTAGCTTCCCAGATAATCCTAGGATAAATCCCATCCGGCCCAGGGGACTTATCTATTTTCACACTTTCCAGAATTGCTAACACCTCCTTCTTATGAACCTCAAGCCCTTCTAGTCTAGCAGCCTGAATCTCAGTATTCTCCTCGACACCATTGTCTTTTTCCTGTGTGAATACTGACGAAAAATATTCATTTAGCACCTCTCCTATCTCCTCGGACTCCACGCACAACTTCCCACTACTGTCCTTGACTGGCCCTACTCTTACCCCAGTCATTCTTTTATTCCTGACATATCTATAGAAAGCTTTAGGGTTATCCTTGATCCTACCTGCCAAAGACTTCTCATGTCCCCTCCTGGCTCTTCTTAGCTCTCTCTTTAGGTCCTTCCTAGCTAACTTGTAACTCTCGAGTGCCCTAACTGAACCTTCATGTCTCATCTTTACATAAGCCTCCTTCTTCCTCTTGACAAGTGTTTCAACTGCTTTAGTAAACCACGGTTCCCTCGCTCGACCACTTCCTCCCTGCCTGACAGGTACATACTTATCAAGGACATGCAGTAGCTGTTCCTTGAACAAGCTCCACATTTCCATTGTGCCCATCCCCTGCAGTTTTCCTCTCCATCCGATGCATCCTACGTCTTGCCTCATCGCATCATAATTGCCTTTCCCCCAGATATAACTCTTGCCCTGCCGTATATATCTATCCCTTTCCATCACTAAAGTAAACGTAATCGAATTGTGGTCATTATCATCAAAGTGCTCACCTACCTCCAAATGTAACACCTGTCCTGGTTCATTACCCAGTACCAAATCCAATATGGCCTCGCCTCTCATTGGCCTATCTACATACTGTGTCAGGAAACCCTCCTGCACACACTGGACAAAAACGGACCCATCTAAAGTACTCAAACTATAGCGTTTCCAGTCAATATTTGGAAAGTTAAAGTCCCCCATAACAACTACCCTGTTGCTTTCACTCCTATCCAGAATCATCTTTGCAATCCTTTCCTCTACATCTCTGGAACTTTTCGGAGACCGATAGAAAACCCCTAACAGGGTGACCTCTCCTTTCCTGTTTCTAACCTCAGCCCATACTACCTCAGTAGACGAGTCCTCATCAAACGTCCTTTCTGCCACCGTAATACTGTCATTGACTAACAATGCCACCCCTCCCCCTCTTTTACCTCCTTCCCTGAGCATACTGAAATATCTAAACCCCGGCACCTGCAACAACCATTTCTGTCCCTGCTCTATCCATGTCTCCGAAATGGCCACCACATCGAAGTCCCAGGTACCAACCCATGCCGCAAGTTCACCCACCTTATTCCGGATGCTCCTGGCATTGAAGAAGACACACTTTAAACCACCTGCCTGCCGGTACATTCCTGCAACTTTGAAACCTTACTCATGACCTCACTACTCTCAACTTGCTGTATACTGGAGCTACAATTCAGGTTCCCAATCCCCTGCTGAACTAGTTTAAACCCTCCCGAAGAGCATTAGCAAATCCGCCCCCCCCCCCCCCCCCCCAGGATATTGGCACCCCTCTGGTCCAGGTGTAGACCATCCCGTTTGTAGAGGGACCACCGATCCCAAAATGAGCCCCAATTATCCAGAAAACTGAAACCCTCCCTCCTGCACCATCCCTGTAGCCACGTGTTCAACTCCTCTCTCTCCCTATTCCTCATCTCGCTAGCACGTGGCACGGGTAACAACCCAGAGATAATAACTCTGTTTGTCACGGATCCTGGCACCTGGGAGGCAACACACCAACCGCGAGTCTCTCTCATTCCCACAGAATCTCCTATTTATCCCCCTAACTATGGAGTCTCCAATGACTAATGCTCTACTCCTCTCTCCCCTTCCCTTCTGAGCAACAGGGACAGACTCTGTGCCAGAGACCTGTACCCCATGGCTTACCCCTGGTAAGTCCCCCCCGGCCCACAGTATCCAAAGCGGTATACTTGTTACTAAGGGGAACGACCACAGGGGATCCCTGTACTGACTGCTTCCTCCCAGCCCCTCTCACCGTCACCCATCTATCTTTATTCTTCGGAGTAACTACATCCCTGAAGCTTCTCTCTATAACCACCTCTGCCTCCCGAATGATCCAAAGTTCATCCAGCTCCAGCTCCAGTTCCCTAACACGGTTTCTGAGGAGCTGGAGATGGGTGCACTTCACACATGTGAAATCAGCAGGGACACTGACGGCGTCCCTCACCTCAAACATTCTGCAGGAGGAACATTGCACTACCTTCTCTGTCATCCCCTCTAGATAAAAAAATCCTTGGCTTGGATGACTCGCAGCTAGACTCACAATTGGCTTATGGGTGGAACACTTACTCTGCCTGCACTCAGCTTCTTGCTGGCTTTAAAAACAAAACAATTCCCTCATCATCTGACTTCCACAAATTGAAAGTCCTTTTTCCAAACAAAAACTGTTGTATATGTTGATTTTAATCACCTTGTGTTTAACATTTTAAGATTTACCCAGTTTAGTGTGGGTAAGGGAAACTATCATCCAACAATGAAAGTCAAAGAGATCTAGGAGTACAGGTCCACAGGTCATTGAAAGGGGCAACACAGGTGGAGAAGGTAGTCAAGAAGGCATACGGCATGCTTGCCTTCATTGGCCGGGGCATTGAGTATAAGAGTTGGCAAGTCATGTTGCAGCTGTATAGAACCTTAGTTAGGCCACACTTGGGAGTATAGTGTTCAATTCTGGTCGCCACACTACCAGAAGGATGTGGAGGCTTTAGAGAGGGTGCAGAAGAGATTTACCAGAATGTTGCCTGGTATGGAGGGCATAAGCTATGAGGAGCGGTTGAATAAACTCGGTTTGTTCTCACTGGAACAAAGGAGGTTGAGTGGAGACCTGATAGAGGTCTCCAAAATTATGAGGGGCATAGACAGAGTGGATAGTCAGAGGCTTTTCCCCAGGGTAGAGGGGTCAATTACTAGGGGGCATAGGTTTAAGGTGAGAGGGGCAAGGTTTAGAGTAGATGTACGAGGCAAGTTTTTTACGCAGAGGGTAGTGGGTGCCTGGAACTCGCTACCGGAGGAGGTAGTGGAAGCAGGGACGATAGTGACATTTAAGGGGCATCTTGACAAATATATGAATACAGGATGGGAATAGAAGGATACGGACCCAGGAAGTGTAGAAGATTGTAGTTTAGTCGGGCAGCATGGTCGGCACGGGCTTGGAGGGCCGAAGGGCCTGTTCCTGTGCTGTACATTTCTTTGTTCTTTGTTTGTTCTAATAGAAGGTTGATAGGATCTATTCACATAATCTTACACACATTGGGCGGGATTCACCGTTCCCCAAATCCGATTTCGTAATCGGCAATCAGGCGGAGAATCTGACGCTGAAATCGGGGGCGGCCTCTGTTTGACACAGGTTTTGTACCCTCCGCCCCCTCCAAAATGGCGTCATCGCGTCCCGCGCCGCACACCGTTGGGACAGCATTAGTGCATCACCTGAAGGCCCTCCCCCGATGATCCGCCCCAATGGGCCGAGTTTCCGACCTCACGGTTGACATGTGGTCTCAGCGGTAGGGAACCCGGCGTGGCGGCTGCGGACTGTGTCCAGTGCCACCACAGTCAGGTGGGAGCCGTGCCACTGGCCGGAGGGGCTTCCGCGAGGGATGGGGGACTGGTGGTGGGTGGCCAGGGGGGCACTATCTGGCAGGTCAGGTCCGCGCACGGCCGGCACCATGTTTTACGGTGCAACCGCTGCAGGTCATCGCCATTTGCATGCATGGCCACGGACCTGGCCATTCTCCAACCGTTTTTATCATGGGAGCCGCGAGTTTTAGGTGGCGCAGCTGCTAGCCCCTCACCGGTCGAAGGATCAGTGACGGGTCGGCGCCGGTTATTTTGACGTAAACACCACAGATCATCCACAGTTAATCTCAAAAAGCGGTGAATCCAGCCCATTAAGTTTCTATGTTTCCTTTCATCCAGGGTTAAACAGAGAGACAGGCCGGCTGAAGTTCTCTAGTTCTTTTGTTGACCATCCATCCTTAAAAAAAGATATGTGTGAATTCTGTAAATGGCTGTGAATGTCCATATTTAATTACATATTCACCTAAGAATCAGGAGTGTCCAAAGCTCAAAATGCCAAAAGTCACATAATTTGTAGCAACCATTTTAAAAGTCTGTTTGTCCAATTTTAAAAGTAGGGGATAGGGTGGAGATGTGGGCTTAAGTAGGGTACTCTTTCCAAGGACTGGTCCAGACTTGATGGGCTGAATGGCCTCCTTATGCACCGTAAATTCTATGATTCTGTAGTTAAAGTGGCTTTATAAATGCAAGTTGTTACTATCATTTTGAGTTATGCAAGACCTTTTATTTTGCAAGAAGGAAGCAGAGCACCAAAGGAATGTTTGTGGTATGGCCAATTCTTTTTGCCCCATATGAGCAGATGCAAGCCATGATAATCAAACCTGCTGGTGCGTTTTTCCTTTGAATGAAGTTCCCTTCAGTACTAATAGAATGTAACTTGATAGAGTAGCTCTATCAAGCTGCCGTTTCGGTATTTCTAGAAGTTCCTCTTTATACAATTGAATTTCCCTGAGACCCTGGTGATGTTACAGAAAGAATAGGAAAGATGAAGCCTGAATGTAGCCTCTCACACTGGCATAAGATATCTACTGACTTACCTTAGCCATCCTTGTGCGGTCTTCGTGTGGTGGAGGTATTGTTATCTAAATTAGCAACTTTTCCCTATACAACGTGATAGACATTCTTGCCCTCCTTTCTATGAGCCAATACATTCTATTTCTTATTCCACCAATAGACCATCCAGACCTGTGAATATATCTGTGAATCTTAGCAAGGTTCCCATTGCTGAGCCTCAGAGGCTACAGGTCCTTCGGGCATATCACTAGTGATTCCTGTTGTCTAATAAATCATTTCCCATTTAAACCAGTAATCTATTAAACAATGCAACAGTTTTTCATTTCCTTTTCTTCCATGAGGAGTGCTATCATACCTAAGCTACTCCATGTGAAGAATTAGGATCCTTGGAGGAAACTTGAAAGCATTACAACTAAGGTTGCATGTGTTGGCAGAAAAATCCAGCTGTTAGTGGTAGACATTGTTTTTATCGTGAATTTTTGAAGGATGTGGCTTGCTCTCCTTACCTTGTTGGACCTGGCTTGGTTCTTAAACTATTTCCACCACAAGTCACCACATGCTCCATGGACAAATTGGCGTTAACTATCCTAGACACCTCCTGTCATTGTTGCTGTTCTGTTCCCTTTTGAGTCTATTGTGCAGTGCCAAATAATACCTACCTCATCTGGCTGATTTAATGGAGAAAGAGTTCCATGGTTTTCAATGTGCTTGATCTCTTCCAGACTCACTAACTCACTTACATTCTTTATTCTGCAGCTAAAAACTTAACTGTGTCAGAGTTTTGTGCTGCAACACAATAATTTGCAGTGCTTTGAAGGCTAGCTGTTGTGCAGAAAAAGCAAACAAATTATGTTAGAGAAGTTCAGTTTGGCTCCTTCCCTCGTTTATTTTTTTTCCAAGTTCTAAAATTCATCTTTGTGCGAATGGAAAATAGACAGTGTAGTTCCCCCAAGATATCATTTCAAATGAAATGCACCTGCATTCTGAAATAATATTCTTGTTACCCGTTTGTCTTCCTAATTGCTTGCTGTAATTGCAAGCTATCTTCCTTTGTTCCAAGTATGCGTGGACCCCAATAGCTCTGAACATCAACATTTACAAGTTTCACACCTTTTTAAAAATATTCTGCTTTTCTACTCTTACTACAAAAGTAAATAACCTCATACTCCCAAACATTTACTCCACCTGTCACCTTGTTTCTTGCTCACTTAACCTGCCTGTATCACTTTTCTGTCTTGCATTCCCAGCTTCCTATCATCAGCAAAATTAGATACATTACTCTCACTCTTTTCATCTAAGCCATTATTATAGATTCTGGATAGCTGAGGCCCCAGCACTGATTCTTATGGCACTCCACTACACAAAATGAGCGAAAGAAAACCTGAAAATATCCGATTTGTCTCCATTCTTTGCTCTCTCCATTAACTAAAACCTCTATATGTGCTACAATATTACTTTCAACTCCATGAACCCAATAGGTGTGCATTAACCTTCTGTGTGGAAACCCACAAAATACCTTTTGGAAATCTAAATATACTACATCTCCTGGCTTCCCTTTATCTACCATATTAGATGCATACTCAAATAACTTTAATAAATATGTTGAACACAATTTCCCTTTTGTAAAATCATGTTGACCTGTTCTAATCATACTGTGATTTTCTCAGTGCATTGTTAAGACTTTCTTAATAATAGACAATAGGGCAACACGGTAGCACAGTGGTTAGCACAGTTGCTTCACAGCTCCAGGATCCCAGGTTCGATTCCCGGCTGGGTCACTGTCTATGTGGAGTATGCACGTTCTCCCCGTGTCTGCGTGGGTTTCCTCCAGGTGCTCCGGTTTCCTCACTCAGTCCAAAGATGTGCAGGTGAGGTGGATTGGCCATGATAAATTGCCCTTAGTGTACAAAAAAGACTAGGGTGGGTTACTGGGTTACGGGGATAGGGTGGAGCTGTGGGCTTAAGTAGGTTGTTCTTTCCAAGGGCCGGTGCAGAGCCGATGGGTGAAATGGCCTCCTTTTGCGCTGTAAATTCTATGATTCCAACATTTTCCAACAACTGATGTCAGGCTGGCTGACCTGCAGGTCTCTGCTTTTTCATTCCCTCCTTTCTCGAACAGTGGTGCTAAATTTGCTAACTTTCAAACCAGTGGAACCGGTCTAGAATCTAGGAAATTTTGGAGAATCATAGCCAATGCATCCACTGCCTCTGCATCTATCTCTTCAAGACTCCTTGGATGCAGGTCAAGCTTGTCCAACCTTTTTGCATGATGTGGAGTGGGCACATTTCCATTTTTTTCTCATTCAAAGGGCCAGTGAGCAAATTTTGGAAATGTTGCTAATTGTGTTTCTCTTTATTTGGCTCTGAATATGGTGGTCAATATGGTCGCCTTCCTTATTTCTGATTACGCTTTGCTCTAGAGTCGCCAGGTACCTTTCGATACCGCCACAAGGTTCAAACCAAATACTGATCAAAGACTCGATACACCAGTTAGTTAGTTCAAAGTCAAATGCTTATTTATTTACACACACAGTTAAATATACTCATGCACAAACACCACAGACTAAACTATCCCTACTGCTAAAGCCTATACTTAGCTTCGGGCACCCACTCAGTCAGAGGAACAATGGCCGTTGTTCGGTTCTGAGGCTGCTGGGGTGGAACTGGTATGGGATAACAGCTAAGGTCGTCTGTCTGGTAGCGTGTGTTGACCTTGGACTTACTTGTTCTGGTGCAGCTGTTGGGCAGGTCTCTCCTCTGTGAGAGCCGGAGCCAAGAGAGCGATTCTCTCTTGGGGATCCTTCTAATACCCAAAAGGGGCTTTGTGCGCTTTTGGGCGGGCCTTGAACTTGGCCCCAATTAATTGGGCTGTTTTTCAATCGTTCCTATCGATTTCCTCCAATAAAGGGGTGGGTGCCCTGATGGCTGGGCGTGTCCTAGGTGGCCATTGGCCTGCTTTGTTCTGGTCTCCTCTGGCGCCGGGGTGTCTGCCTTAGTATCGTTTACTCAAATGTTACTCTTTTGTCCCCGGAGATGGCCCATTAGTATGCCAATGGGTTTGCAGTTTTGGTCTTGTCTGGGAGCTGTGGCTCCAATCAACAGACAAACCCTGAACCTGCTTGTTTTCTCAGTATTGTCCATTTTCCTTGCAATCTTTGCAAAGTGTCCATTTTGTAATCGGGAAGTGGCCATCCCAGATGGCTACACCCCCTCCTTGTGATCCTCAACGCGAAGCGTGAAGGATCATATTACCGCGTCATCTTCGTTCTCTGACCAAGCAGGGCACCCATAAGCACTTCACTGCCCTATCCTACGAAACGCAATTTTTACCTAAAATCATTTTACTTACATACATCATTATAAAACTCTACAGGGCGCTATGACATTCAGGCATGCATTACAAAATAAAAAAAACTGGAACCTCTAACTATCCTCAATAAACTATCCTCACTCAAACAAAAAAAAAAAATCTACAACACTTTGAAATGTATAACTAGCAGCAACACAAGTTTCTCTGGCTTGGCAGTCAAGCACAGAGGTTTACATTCCTTTATTGAACAAAACACACACAAAGAAAAACGGATGCACCTTAATGCATTCAAGGGGTTGGGGGGGGTTTGGTGAAGTCCAAAAATAGGGGACCTAAACATGTATACCGGGGTGCGAGAGCGGTAGGCTCTCTGTCACCATTTTCTGAGGTCTAAGTGTCTGCACGACACTGCAGAGTATCGCCAGTACTAAGAGTGATTTTACTATGTATGATAGTGAATACCAGGTTATAAACTTGTCACATACCAGGTCGTGGTGTCAGTGACTGTCTCGGGGGTAACTATCTCGGGGTACAGTGTATGGCAGGGGTGGGAATCATTCACGGCCTGTGTGATAGGGGTTAGAGGGGTAGCGTCTGCGTGCAACTGAAGGGATCCCACTAAGATTCAGGTGAACAGAATGAAGGTAGTGTTCATCTTTCCTTTTGTCGGTCTTCTTCTTTTTCTTCCTCTGGGGTTCCTGAGGTTCCGGAGTTCTATGGACACAAGCATAATATCTGTTATTACCTTGCTTAAGATCTCGTGTGTCTGTCTGTCTGTCCTTTGTTCCCAATTACCCATTATGATTGGTCACCATCTGTGACTCCCTCATTTATTTTTTTTAACCAAATATTTGGGACAAGACATCCGAGAAAAATTCTGACACAGTGCGAGCCGACTCGCAGCTTGTGCGATCTACCATCCTAGTGTTTGAGGATGTAAGTAGCATACGGAAGCAACCTAAGGGTTGCCAAAAACAAACAAAAGAATTTTGAACTGGAAGTGCCAAAATGGGGTACGTATGGGCCGCAGCGGGTAAGAAATGGGTGGAATCCCGGGTAGGAGGGTGATCAGTGCCGTTTGTGCTCTACCCGAGCGTAGCTGACCAGAGGGGGGTCCTCAGGCAGGGCAGGGACCAGTGCTGTTTCTCCACTGCCTGAGCGACCGGCAAGAACGGGTAAGAATGTGGTCGTTGTGGGGGCTGCCTCTCGTGATCGAATCAGAAGAGCAGCTATGAGTGGTGTCTGTCGACAAACTAGTTCCTCTGAACGGTTATCTGTGGGCAAACTTGTTCCATTAAAAGCCATTGGGCGTCAAAAGGGTGGTGGCGTGGGGCCATGAAAAACTTTCAAATTCACAAACAATAAACATGTACATTAAACGAACAAACATACAACAAAAATGGTGCAGGTTCCATCAGAAAGGACACCGCATCTCTCCATCGGTTCCTTTTTTCCATCATGTGGACACCTCATTGCTCAGTAGCGAACAGGGTCGCAAAGGGATTTGTTTGGTGGGAGTCAGACTCTATGTCATCATCTTCTCCCGGCTGTCATACTCTTGACTGGAGTAGTTTGGCTAAAGCTGCTTGGGGTGAATTGAGGTCCATCTCATCATTCCGGATGAGCCTGAATGAATTGTCACGGTGCTAGAATTGTGTGTCGAGGTTGGAGCTACTAGGTTTCAATCCGTAATCGTCGGGCTGTGGGTCTGGGTCAGGGGCTTTGATGTATGTAATCTTGAAGGGGTCAGTGGAATCATGCTCGGATTCGCTGGGAGTGGGGCCTGGTGCAGGGGTGTAATCATAACGTGGTGTGCTGTGGCTGTCATTGCTGTCGCTATCACTGTCGCTGTCGCTGCTGGTTGAAGGAATGGAGAGGCGGAGTCGTACCTCTGGGGGTGGAGATGTGTCTGAGGACGGGCTGGACTGGCTGGGGAGGGTAGGAATGCGTCATCTGGGGGCGGGGCTTGGTCGTCTGCTGCTGCGAGCAAGATGTGGTGTGCGTGGTTGTTCTGCGAGCCATAAGCCTTAAGCTGTTTTTTGTGAAACCACGCAGACTTACCATTCGGATATGTTATCTTGTAGACCTAGGAACTTGCTTTGTCCGAAACGGAGTACGGTCCGGAAAATTTGGGGGAAAGGAATGAACTGGGGTTGTATGGGGAAAGCATCACTTGCTGCCCTACTACAAATTGGTGGCATGTACATTTTTGTCAAAACAAGCTTTGCTTTGTTTCCTCCTGGTCCCAAGTCTCACAGCTGCTGCGAGTTGGGCTGCCTAATGTTCTCAATTAACTGCTGTACAGTATTTTCATGCGTGAGGGCGGTGACTGTGGGGCTGGCCAAATCCAATCCTAATAAATACTCTGTCCCTTTCATGGGGCGTCCGGTCATGAGCGTGTGGGGGGTGTATCCTGTGGACGTGGATACCGTGTTTCGTAAGAACATTAAAGCAAATGGGAGAACTGAATCCCAGGTGCTGTTGTTCTGTTGAGAGTTTTCCTGAGAGTAGCTTTTAGAGTCCTGTTCATCCTCTCTACAATGCTGCTTGCCTGGGGGTGGTAGGCTATGTGAAACTTCTGCCTAATTCCAAAAATTGTGAGCACGTTTTTCATTACTCGTCCTGTAAAATGGGAGCCTTGATCGGACTCTATGCTGCGTGGGAGGTCCCATCTTGTAAAGATGTGCTGTGTTAGGATTTTAGCTGTTGTTTTGGCCGTATTCGTTCTGGATGGAAAAGCTTCCACCCATTTTGTGGATGTGTCGATGACCACCAACACATACTTATAACCATTTCTGGGGGGTAGAGGTCCTATATAATCTATCTGCAAATTCTTCCAGGGGCCACTAACTGGGCGGGTGTGACTAAGCTGAGCCTTTCTTGCATATCTGTCCGGATTGTTATGGGCACAGATCAAGCAATTTTCAATGTAGTGAGTAACATCGGCTTTTAAATCAGGCCACCAGCAGAGCGGTCTGAGGTGGGTTAGGGTGGGTTCAATGCCTTGGTGTCCATGACTGTCATGGAACTGACAAATAATCTGGTTCCTGTTCTGGGTGGGAACTACATAAATGCCTTCTTTCAAAATCACACAGTCGTGTGTGGTGATTGTGTTCTTAAACTTATCGTACAGGGCTGGAAAGGTTCCTTTGAAAACTTCCCTGAGTTTTTCATCTTCCTTCTGGGCCTTTGCTAGATCCTGAATGTTGGTCTGTGAGACCTGAACTGCGTGTACTGGGGTGCTCTCGGGGGGGGGTTCCAAAAGTAACCATGACTGGAACCTGCCTTCGCTAGGGCGTCTGCTTTAACGTTACATGGGGGGGAAGAACTGTGATGACTGCGAACCTTAATTATGCCATATATCCTATCTTTAGCTGTCTGTAGGATATGCCGGAGTAATGGGGCTGAGGGTAGGGGTTTTCCGTCTGCGGAAACGGAATCCTCTAGTTTCCCACAGGGGTAGGAATTCCGTTAAACTATTACAGACATATAAACTGTCCGAATATATGTCTGCTGGGGTCGGAAATGAGTCAGGGTGGTCTACAATGTAAGCTATGGCTGCAGTTCTGCTGCCTGCGAGCCTAGATGTCCAGGCAATTTTAGTGAAATCTCATCTAGGGCGCGTCCCTGCACGTCCTCTACATAAATGCCGCAACCGGTGATTCTCTTTCCGTTCAAAACTGTGGAGGAGCCATCCACATAGATTTTCACGGGTGTGCATGTGTCTGTGGGCTGGGGTCTCTGGGGTGTATTACCTGCTTTCCTGGGAGCTGACTTAGGTATAAATAGGCCTGTGTTATGTTTTGTGGTGATGATCTCACACACATGTGGGGTATCTGCATATTGCAAATTATCTGCTAGGAAAGTGTGGGTCTTGGTTTTTTTAACTGTAATGTCCCGTCCCTGTAAAAGAAGGGTCCAACGGGCTGCGTGGACTTGGCTGACTGTGCCATCTTTAAGTCGACCGTCTAATAATAGCTGTGTTGGGGTGTGTTCAGTGAGAATGGTGAGGGGTTGAGTCCTGTAATGTAGGCGAAGTACTGTCCTGCCCAAAAAACTGCGAACAGGTGCCTTTCGCAGGCAGAAAATCCTTGCTCGACAGGATCCAACACGCGTGAGGCGTATGCCACGGGGCGTAATTGGTCATGGCGTTCCTGGAGGAGCACGGCCGAAAGGGTTCGGTTGGTGCTTGCAACTTTGATTGCGTACGGGGAAAGTAGATCTGGGACCTCTAATGCGGGGGCTGTGCTGAGGGCTCGTTTTAAAGCATCCACGGCATCCGTGTGCTGTGGAAGCCATTCCCAAGGTGCCTGCTTCTTGAGATGTTCGGATAGGGGCGCTGTTTTTGTGGCGAAACCATCGATATGGTTTCGGCAGTAGCCAACCAGTCCTAGAAATGACCGGAGGGCTGAGACATTATGGGGAAGGGGCAATTTGACGATTGAGTCAATTCTCTTTTGCTCGATCTCGAGTTTACCATGAGTGATTACTGTACCCAAGTAAATCACTTTTTCCTGCAAAATCTGGGCCTTCTTGGGGTTGACTTTACATCCAGTTTCTTTTAGGAGTCCTAGGAGTTCGGCGAGAAGCGAAATGTGCTCTCCCTTTGTGTCTGTCTGCAGTAGCTAGTCATCTACATACTGGACCAGACATTCGGGTCGGGAAAATTTTGCCAGTCCATTTGCCAGCTGTCGGAGGAAAATGGAGGGGGAGTTGTGAAAGCCTTGTGGAAGGCACGTCCACGTATATTGTTGTCCCTGGAATGTAAAGGCAAATTTGTATTGGCATGCTTTATCCAATGGAATGGACCAAAAGCCGTTGCTAATGTCCAAAGCTGAAATTTATTTTGACTGGAGTCCCTGTTTGAGCATGGTCTCGGGACTTGTGGCTACGGTGGGGGCTGCTACTGGGGCTACTTTGTTCAGTTCCCGGTAATCAATGGTCAGTCGCCATGATCCATCGGGTTTCCTGACGGGCCAATTTGGTGCGTTGTTTGTGGAGGCTACTGATCTGAGTACGCCTTGATCAAGCAGACTCTGTATTACCGTTGAAATTTCTCCCTCTGCCTCTTGTGGAAAACCATACTGCTTTTGGGGTCTGGGGTCGGGACCTGTAATATTTACCAAGCCAGCTATTTTGCCACAGTCCTGCTTGTTGCTGTGCAAATGCTGCTTTGTGTTGCTGCAGGATATCCCTAACCTGTTTGTCCTGACTAATGGCTCGAGGGCCGAACCAGAAGCCTCCTACTGAGCTAATTCTGTTTTCATAGTCTCCAACTGTGAGCAGGGCGGGGGCTCGTGCTGCCTTTGCCATTCTCCATACACATTTATTAACTGGATCAAAAGAAAGGTTGTGGGAGCTCATAAAATCGATTCTTAGGACGTGTTCAGCTGTCTGGGACAGATCGACCAAAACTGCGGGGTGTTTAGTCGTAATGTTCCCTATTTGTATCGCTACATGGGCTGTGATGTGTCCCTGTTGTAAATGACCTATAAAGCAGCTGAGCGTGATGGTGTCTGTTGTGGGCCACGTGTCTCGCTGAAACATCGTGGAGGAATTGAGTGTGGTGTGGGACCCTCCTGTGTCCCAAAGAAATTCTACGGGGTGTCCCCGGACTTTGCCTGCTACTACCGGTCTATCGGACGTGTCCCAAAGGATGTCGCAGACCCACGTTGGGGAGCCCGAACACCGTCAGTCGGTGCCGTGCATGTCTATGTTCTCTGATCGGGCGCTAACGCTATGAATTGGCTTTGCCCTATTCTTATTTAGGGTGCCTGTCTGTTGGTTTCTCTGCTGCTTTTGAGGCGCGTTGCACTCTCGTGCAATGTGTCCTAATTGTCCACAGTTGTAACATTCCTGCGATTTAGGCTGTTGTGGGCTGTTCCTGCGGGGTTCTGGTGCGCTTTAACTGGATTCATGTCTGCCTGCTCTTCCTCGGGTTTTGCAAATGCGGTTTTGCGTTGGACGGATTGTTCCCAAGAGCGGGACAATCTCTTCAAAACCCATTTCTCATTGTGGGCCTCATCTGAGGGGCCGTAATTTGTGCAAGCTCTCTGTCCTGCCTCTGTCGCATGAGAGACTAGGATTTGAGTCCATTTGGCCATATTATCTGTGGGCTAGCTCTCCGAATACCACTGTGAAATGTATCCACAAGCATCCAGCAAATGCTGTGGGGTGCTCTGTTTTCTTTTACCTATACTTGTTTAGGCTTTCTACAGGGTCTACTCTGTTATAGCCGATCGCATCTGGGATCGCTGTGTGCATCTCTTAGAGTGTGCCTCCTCCTCCATTCTGTGGGTCGGGAAGGGCTGCCACAACTGAAGGGTTGAGGCTTAAAACTGTGAGCTTCACTTGCTCCTTTTCGTCCAGGCCATACATGGTAGCCTGCTGTTTAACTCTAGCGAAAAACTGGTGGGGGTCTGATGTGGGAAGGAACGGTGTAATTTTTCCACATGCGTCCCATAATTGGGTCACGGTTAACGGGGTTGTATACAGGAAATCTGCGTTTCCTTCTGCTGCGGCCCTGCGGTGTGTGGTCACAGAGTTCATGGGGGTGTGTTCTGCCTGTTCAGTCGGGGGTTGGGGTGCTTTTCTCTTTTGGTGTTTTTCTTGCGTACATGTCCCATGTACATATCTGTGGGCAGTTTCATTTAACTCCTGCCAATCGGGGCCGTTTTCTTGGTCTAATTGGGGTCCAAACGTACTTTGAAACCCATTCTGGACAGAAAGCAGAGATTGCAATTCTGCAATTTGCTTCTGGCACTTTGCGTGATCTACGGAGCTCTGCCTTTGTTCTGTCGTGGAAGTGTGGAGTGCTCGTCCGGCTGCTTTTAAATCATTGCACTGTTTCTGCCTGTTGCTCGGTTTCTTGTCTTCCCAAGATCGCGCGTTGCGTGTCCTGGTAGGCCTTATCATACTGGGTCTGAAAACTACTCAAATGGGTGAGACAAGACTGGTGTGCCCTCTTGGCATCATCCACCTCTCTGTCCCTTGCTGCTAACTGTTCTCTCAAATCTTTATTCTCCTTCTCAAACTCGCTCACATCCCCCTCACTATTTCTGTCTCTCTCC
Organism: Scyliorhinus torazame; assembly: GCF_047496885.1. Classification (NCBI taxonomy): domain Eukaryota; kingdom Metazoa; phylum Chordata; class Chondrichthyes; order Carcharhiniformes; family Scyliorhinidae; genus Scyliorhinus; species Scyliorhinus torazame. The sequence goes on along the minus strand of NC_092713.1, from coordinate 250,396,001 downwards.
TCAATCTCTCTACAGAGTGTCCGAATGACCTCCTCTGTGCCACGCAGGACACGATTGCCATCGGCTTGTGAGCTTTCCCAATCTCTTCTTGTGGATCTCTGACAGGTTCTCCCACCAAGTATGTCTTATACTCCCGGGACCTGTTTCGTCATTCGCGCAGAATTCGCTCCAAAGGGGCCATCCTTTCTCTTTGAGGTACTTTCTGATTTCCTCTTCCCATACGGGACACTGTCCTACTCTACTGGTCGCTGCGACCTCAAATTCTTGGGGGTTCATAAGGCGTTCCATTGCCTTCATTGCCATTTTCTCTATCTGGGTTCTCTACTGAATTTGGAACAGGGGGTGATAAAGTGCTGATGTAAACACGGGTACGGCGTACGCTAATTTCCGGCCTACAAAACTCCCGACAGTTTTACGCAACAAAATCTCTCAGGTTTACCTTATATCCCTGTTAGTACGCATGCATTAACACACTTCCGAATCTCGGCGGTTTGGTCAGTATCGTTCTCACACTTGTGGTTTTTCTGTTTCCAATTGGATTCCAATTCAAATTTGGTTTCTCTCGGAGTGACTAGGCCACTTCTAGGTCGAGTCCCGCCAGTAAATGTTGCTAATTGTGTTTCTCTTTATTTGGCTCTGAATATGGCAGTCAATATGGTCGCCTTCCTTATTTCTAATTATGTTTTGCTCTCGAGTCGCCAGGTACCTTTCGATACCGCCACAAGGTTCAAACTGAATACTGATCAAAGACTCGATACACCAGTTAGTTAGTTCAAAGTCAAATGCTTGTTTATTTACATACACCGTTAAATATACTCATGCACAAACACTACAGACTAAACTATCCCTACTGCTAAAGCCTATACTTAGCTTCGGGCGCCCACTCAGTCAGAGGAACAATGGCCGTTGTTCGGTTCTGAGGCTGCTGGGGTGGAACTGGTACGGGATAACAGCTAAGGTCGTCTGTCTGATAGCGTGTGTTGACCTTGGACTTACTTGTTCTGGTGCAGCTGTTGGGCAGGTCTCTCCTCGGTGAGAGCCGGAGCCAAGAGAACGATTCTCTCTTGGGGGATCCTTCTTATACCCAAAAGGGGCTCCGCGCGCTTTTGGGCGGGCCTTGAACTTGGCCCCAATTAATTGGGCCGTTTCTCAATCGTTCCTATCGATTTCCTCCAATAAGGGGTGGGTGCCCTGATGGCTGGGCGTGTCCTAGCTGGCCGTTGGCCTGCTTTGTTCTGGTCTCCTCTGGTGCCGGTGTGTCTGCCTTAGTATCGTTTGCTCAAATGTTATTCTTTTGTCCCCGGAGATGGCCCGGGGGTGCTAATGGGTTTGCAATTTTGGTCTTATCTGGGAGCTGCGGCTCCAATCAACAGACAAACCTGAACCTGCTTGTTTTCTCAGTATTGTCCATTTCCCTGCAATCTTTGCAAAGTGTCCATTTTGTAATCGGGAAGTGGCCATCCCAGATACATGAATTTCAAAAATAAGTTGAGTATGAAGAAGAGAAGCAACTTGCTGAGCAAAAGTAAAGCAATGTCAAAGCAATAAATTGCCAATTTGAGTGTTGATGAAAAAATACATTTTGCCAAAGCTTTTTGTCTTGCCCTTATCAGGCCAATCACAAGAATGGCCAATGTCAGGGGAAAAACAACTTATACTGTATGAGAAGAGAGTGCTGATTAGTTAGCAAGTGGAGTTTGATTGGTAGAGGCTTTGCAACAGAAAATGCACTCACAGTTAACTGCCAAGCATTGTTTGAAAATTTAAACCAGGCAGCTTGTCTCTGATTGGTTCAGGCTTTGTCCTCTGGAATGAACCAGAAAATGGCTGATCACTTCTTTTGTTCGCTGAAACAGGTGAAACATGTGTACATGTTCTTTCTGTCTATAAACAGCAGGGTCCTGTGCGTTAATATATGTAGCTTCCAGTACATGCAAATGCACCACACTGTGAGCCCAACTGACAATCTTAAATTGGTGTCAGCATAACGTTTGGTACACTGAGGATTATCTAGCAAATGTTGCCCAATCACAGAATCACATCCAATGTTCAACCTGTCTGAATAGCATTTTGAACAATGGCTCAGGGGTCCACATGGAATCCAGCCCGCGGGTCATATGCTGGACAAAGCCTGATGTAGGTCATCAGGTCCCGGGGACTTGTCAGATTTTAGTCCCTTAAATTTTGAAAATAACTTTTCTTTGCTGACACTAATTACCTCAATTTCTTCATTCTAATTTTTCCTTTGGTTACCTAATTATTATTATTATTTGTTTTGCAATTTGTGTCTTCGACTATAAAGATAAACACAAAATATTTGTTCTCTGTTCCTGCCATTTCCTCACTCCCCATGGTAATTTCTCTTGTCTTTGCCTCTAAGAGACCAACGTTATTTTTAGCTACGCTCCTCCTTGTTATGGACTTGTAAATGGTCCTAGAATCGTTTTTTATGTTTCTGGCTGGTTTACTTCCATGTTCTATTCTTTTTCTTATTCGCAACAGTTTGGTAGCCATGTACTGCTTTTAAAGCACTCCGAATCTCCAGGCTTACTACTGTTCTTTTCAACATTATATGCCTCTTCTTTTACTCTGATACTATTCTTAACTACCTCAGTAATTCACAGAAGTATATCTATATAAAACGCTTTGTTTAAATGTAAGTTTCTTGTTTATGATTGTAGTCAATTGCTTTGAAATTTAACATGGGCCAGCCAGAATTTCACGCTGCCTCGCCAGCGGCCTTTTGGGGGGGGAGGCTTTTAGGGGGTGGGGATGGCGTCGTAGAAAAGTGTGCATCCCAACCAAACAGTGATTTTTATGCTGGGACAGGCAAGGCCTCAATTGGTCTTGCTCCAACTGGGACCCTGAAGTGGCCAATTATTGGCAATTTAAGGGCCATTTCCCACCCAGCCTCTGTTTTTAGGCTGGTGGGAGGACTGGCTTTGCCTAGGGGAAGTCTGAATGTCAACGGACTTTGATCTCAGGCGGGAAGGGTGGTGTGCCTCCATCAGAAATCCGCTTCTGAAGTTGGTCACCCCATCTCCCTTAAAGTCCAGTGGCCTCCACCCAGGCCTCTCCTCCAACCCTGATCATGCCCTTCACACTCCCCCAGGCCTTCCCCAGCATCCCCGCCCTGGGACCCTTGAACGTGTCTTAACTCCAGTGGCTGGACCTAGCCTCCGGCATCATCAAGCAATTATTCTCAGTCCACTGCATCTCTTGTCATTGCAGGGACTGGATGTCTGCCGGACAATCAGATTGACTGGCAGCTCTCTCAGGCAGGACTTTCTCTTCAGTGAGGAGCGGAGATCCTGCCTGCAGACGCTTAATGCTCATTCGAGTGTGAAATGGCTGAGGGACACTTGCAGTTATTCGCCATCCAAACATTTAGGCCATGGATTTTAATTATATTGTGAACAGTTTTTCCCAGAAGCTCCTTTACTATTAAATTAGTGCTAACAAAATGTACGTCACAACAAAATATTAGACCTAAAGTAGTTTTATCCTTAGTCGGTGGGGAAGGCCTGGGGGAGTGTTCCTTAGTTGGTTCTACAGCATATTGTTTCAGAAAACTGTCACAAAAACATTCCACAAACTCATCTTCGAGGCCGCTTTTGCCAACTTGATTAGTTCTGTCTATATAAAGATTAAAGTCTCCCACAAACATTGAGCTGAATTCTCCGTTCAGAAGATTGAGTTCTCCCGCTGGAATAGAATCGCTCCTGGTCTGCGCTGGCGCTAGGAATGGTGTCCAGGAGTGATTCCCTCTCCCTTGCCATTCAAAATTTGTGCATGGTGGGGAGTTTGTGTGATTCCATCAGAATCCTGGTATTGGATCACCATTTTCAACGAGTGGCTCGATACTGAGGTCGGTGGCTGCCCTCCTCCCCCACACAATTGAAATACTGCAACCCCCCCTATTGATAAGTTGGGACATCTTCCTCCCCACCACCACAGGAATTAGGAGTCAACCCCACCCCCCCCATAGCATTTACATATGAGGGTGACCCGACCCTCCCAGCGACACCCCATCAGACCCCCGCTAGCTCCCCATCAGACCCTCCAACAGAGACCCCCTCAGACCCCTCCATCAGGTTCCCAACAAAGACCCTCTATCAGGCCCCCATCAGATCTCCAACAGAGTACCTCACCATATCCCCAAAAAAGGCCCCCATCAGACCCCCAAAGGAGACCTCCATCAGACCCCAAAAGAGACCCCAATCAGACCCCTGAAAAAGACCCCCCCATCAGACCTCCACAACAGAAATCCCTGCCTGATAGCTGAAGAGCTGTCCAGACAGTAGGTTGAAAAATCACTGCATTTTCATTTACCCTTTCCTAACATTTTCTGCCTCTGACAGAAATGTTCAAAGCAGCAGCTATTACAAGTGTCAGGGGCTTCCTCACAGCCCAGTACACTTCAAAGAGCTTGAAAATCCTTGATAGCCTTTGAAATGCAGATCTTCCATTAAAGTTCACATACCAATGTATTGCATTAGCCAGTGATTGACAGCTCTATTACTCCAGAGACAGCTGCTTGGTAAATTGTTCATTGATCTTTCCCTTCATGCTTGAATGCATCTCCATTACTCTGCTTTGATGTTAACAACAATGTTTATAAACACTTGCTACGATGAACAGCCCCTCATCACATCAAAAGCAGCTCAGTATTTTTCTTCCTCTTTTTCTCTAAGCTGCCTTTGATGTGGTGAGGGGCTGTCCATCATAACAAGAGTGTTTATAAACATTGCAGTTCAGAGAAAACCAGGGTAATGGAGATGCATTCAAGCATTCTAAATGCCCTGCCTAACTGTATAACTACTCTTACAGAGTCTAGAAGCTACTCCCATCAGTGTTTTCTGACATTTGTCGTTCCTAATATTCACTCCGGAAGGAGGCACACACATTACAGTTCATTATCACAGTCACCATCACAGCCATTGGTAATGCGATCCTCATGTTGATCTGAGTTTGCAACTGTGGTTCCAGCAGGTGGCAGATTTCAGAGAGGACATCCTTGGTGACATACAGGTGTCTTACACATTGCCGGCAATTTTCAGCCCCCGATTGTCGTCAGAGAGAACGGCGGTGCGAGCGGAAAATCCGGAGAGATTCAGGAAACGCGATTCTCACCAGAGAGGTCACGTTTCCCGATTTTCCCTGCCACACACCGGCGACATCGTGAGACTCATGCCCACAAAAGCATTGGAACCTCATTTAAATGGATTTCAATACATTTAAATATTATTAACGGGTTTCCCCACTCACTATATATTCATATCTCACTGGTGTGGTGTCATGTCAGTGAGATTTACAACAGGTGTGGCAAAATGAGAAACAGTTGAGGGTATCCCTCCATCAGCGCCAAGGTAAGTATAGCCCTTGGGGGGAGGGGCACATGCCTAGGTGGAGTGCTTGTTCAGAGGGTCGGTGCCTACTCGATAGGCCGAATGGCCTCCTTCTGCACTGTGGGGATTGTATGATTTTAGGTTGGCACTGCCCCCGGCACAGGTTGACACTGCCACGTTGGGCCCTGGTGGGAGCCCCATGGGAGGGGGTGAGTGGTGTTCATTAATGTGTGATGGGGGGAGGGGAGATTGAGCTGTGAGAGGGCAACTTGCAGTCATGGAGGGAGCAGGTTCTATGCTGGGGAGGATGCCAGTGATACTTCCATGGTGGTGGGGTGGGTGAGAGCCCCTGATTTCTCCAGCGGAGGGGTGGGGGTGTGGGAGGGGGGGGGGGGGGAGCCCGAGCCCCCGATACCTCCATGGTGGGGGCTGGGGCCTTTTAGGTTTCATTGTTGATCAGAGCGCCCTTTAAAGATGATGCCCTGATCTCTACTGAGCGGAGTCCAGCTCGATCAGGCCCTGTCCTGCCAGAGTGACGCCGTAAACACTGCCCACTTTTTTTTTCTTCAAAGAAACTCAAGGTCTGGAGAGAAAACCGGTCTGCGCAACTGGAGAGTTACGTGCCTGTTTTCAGTCTGAGTCTGTCACTTTCTGGTAAGATTCCGCCCTACGTATCTTGATAAGGTTCAGATAAGAACATTTCTCCCTGAAATTCCTGGGTGGATATGGCCACGTGCTGAGACCCCCTTCTCCCTCTTCCCCCAGTTTGTCCTGCTCTCTCTAACTTTGGTCCCTTCTGCAAGTCAAGCTGGATTCCACGAATTCCTATTAGTGCACCAATGACTTCAAGAAACTGATCTCTGCAGAAATCTTGAAGTTAGTAAAATAGTCCTTTAGCACCGGCCCTGCCACCACCACTATTATATAATTATATAAAGCACCAAACATGTGCAAAATCATAGCAGCAGCTTGAAGAAATCAACCTAACCTGTGAGTAGCTGATGATCCCTTGAAATAGCTGTGTTGAAGATGCCCTTTCTCCTGCTACAGGTTAACAGAGGGCATTTGCTGAAGTTTTGAGCTCCAAAATGGCATCAGTGCCACCAATTCAGCATTGTATGATCTACTGACTCTGCAGACCTCCAGCTGATGTTCACGGAGCATTTAGGCCTAAAACAATATAGTGTCTGGCATGGTTCGATCTGCAAGTATGCACGCAGCATTGCTGGAGTTTGGATGCCATTTGTGGTATCAACAAGTGTTTACTAATAAGTTCAATTTCTAGCCCCTGGGGCGGAGGGAGGTGCTGGATAATATCAGGGATATGACGTCGGGGAAGGCCCCTGGGCCGGATGGATACCCGGCGGAATTTTATAAGGAATTTGCGGCCGTCCTGGCTCCAGATCTGTTGGGGGCGTTTAATGAAGCACTGGAGAAGGGGGGAGTTGCCGGAGACGATGGCGCAGGCAGTAATTACACTAATCCCGAAAAAGGGGGAGGCCCCGTTGGAATGTGGTTCGTATAAGCCCATATCACTATTGAACACGGATGTGAAAGTATTGGCTAAGTTGTTGGCGGGGAGGATGGAGTAGTGTGTCCCCAGGGTGGGTGGCAAAAGATCAAACAGGCTTCGTGAAGGGCAGGCAGCTCACGAGTAATCTAAGACAGCTGTTGAATGTGGTGATGAATTCATCGGGGGCTCTGGTACCGATGGTGGTGGTGTCCATGGACACGGGGAAGGCATTTGATCGGGTGGAGGGTGGTACTTGTTCGAGGTTTTGGCAAGGTTTGAGTTTGGGCCGAGATTTGTGGCATGGGTACGGTTGCTGTATGTGGCACAAAGGGCGAGGGTGAGGACGAATGATATGAGCTCACAAAGCTTTGACTTACACAGGGATTCGAGGGAGGGGTACCCGCTCTCAACGCTGCTGTTTGCGCTGGCCATAGAGCCATTGGCGATGGTTCTCAGGGCATCAGCAGAGTAGCGAGGGATTATGAGGGGACAGAGGGAGCATCGGGTGTCGCTCTATGCCGATAACCTCTTTCTGTATGTTTCAGATCTGTTGGAGAGTTTGGGAAGGATTATGGGCCAGCTGGGGAGGTTTCGAGGGTTCTCAAGGTACAAGCTGAATGTCGGGAAAAGCGAGGTATTCATGGTGAATGAGTTGGCACAGCGGGCTAATTTAGGGAGGGTGCCATTTACGGTAGCGAGGGATAGGTTTAGGTATTTGGGGTTTCAGGTAGCGAAGGAATGGACAGGGCTCCATAAGTGGAACGTAACGAAGCTGGTGGAGGAGGCTAGGGAGGATCTTAAGAGATGGGATACACTGCACTTAACATTGGCGGGGAGGGTCCAAGTGGTGAAAATGAATATTCTGCCGAGGTTCTTGTTTATCTTTCAAGCACTCCCAATCTTTATACCAAAGGTCTTTTTTCGGAAGGTGGACACGATCATTTCTGACTTTGTATGGGTGGGGAAGGTGCTGAGGGTGGGGAGGACCCTGCTACAGTGGCAGAGGCAGCAGGGGGGGTTGGCGTTGCTGAACATGCTTCATTATTATTGGGCGGCGAATGTAGATAAGGTGCAGCGGTGGTGGGTAGAAGCGGTAGAGTGGGTTAGGATGGAGGAGGAATCTTGTAAGGGGTCCAGTTTGACGGCTAAGTTGACGGCAGCATTGCCAATGGCTCCGAGTAGGTATTCAAGGAGCCCAGTGGTGCAGTCCACAGTGAGTATATGGGCCGGGATTCTCCGACCGCGCCCCGCCGCCAGCTTGCCCATTCTCCGGCGCCGATTCTTGGGGGCCCGCGGGATTCCCACCGCGCCAGTCGGGGGCCGCTGACAGCGCCCCCCCCCCCCCCCGGCGATTCTCCGGGCACCGATGGACCGAGTGGCCGACGAGTTTGGCCGATTCCTGCCGGCGTGGGTTACTCAGGTCCGGAAGGTGAGTCTGCGATGGCCGTCCTGGAGGGGGGATCCGACCCCGGGGGAGTCCCCGCGGTGGTCTGGCCCGCGATCGCGGCCTACCGATCGGCGGGCCGACTGATTCCATGGGGGCCTATTTTACTCTGCGCCGGGCCACTCTAGGGCTCCGCCATATTGCCCGGGGGCCGGCACGGAGAAAGGGACCCCCATGCATGCACGGTAATAAACCGGCCATAGTGTGCATGCGCGAACTCGTGTGACCGTTCTGTGCTGGCTGGAGCTGTGGGGACCACTCCGGGGCCAACCTAGCCCCCTAGGAAGGGGAGCATTCCCCATTGTTGGGGGCCGTTGATGCCAGAGTGGTTGGCGCCGCTTTTCACGCCTGCGTGGGGACATAGTCCCATTATTGGAGCCTCCTGCCCATGGAATCAGTTGATGAGGCATTTTCGGGTGGAAGGGATGTCGGTGCTAACGCTGCTGTGCAAGAATCATGGGTTTGAGCCGGGGGGGATGGATAGTGTATACAAGAGGTGGAGGGAAGTGGGGCTGGTCAAGGTGAGGCATCTGTATTTGGAGGAAGGGTTTGCCAGTCTGGATGAGCTAAGGGAGAGGGTAGAGCTGCTGAGGGGGAGTGAGTTCAGGTATCTGCAGGTTAGGGACTTTGCGTGAAAGGTCTGGAGTGGGTTCCCTAAGTTGCCGGGATACACCCTGCTGGAGCGACTGCTGCTTCTGGATGTGGATTTGGTGGGAAGAATTGGGGATACATACAAGTGACTGGGGGGAGCAGGTAGGTGATCAAGGAGAAATGGGAAGTGTAGTTGAGAGGGGAGATCAATTGGGGAGTATGGAGTGAGGCACTGCGTAGGGTAAACGGGACCTCCTCTTATGCAAGGATGAGCCTGATACAGTTTAAGGTGGTGCACAGGGTGCATATGACTCGGGTGAGAATGAGTGGGTTCTTTCAGGGGGTAGCAGATGAGTGTGAGAGGTGTAAGCGGGGGCCAGCGAATCTTGCACACATGTTTTGGGGTAGCGAAAAACTGGGAAGATTCTGGGCGGGAGTGTTCGCGGTCTTAGCCAGGATAGTGGAGGAGGAGGTGGACCCGGACCCTTTGGTGGCAATATTTGGGGTTTCAGAGAAGCCGGAGCGCATGGAGAGGAGGAAGGCCAATGTCTTGGCCTTCGCCTCTCTGATTGCACGGTGGCGAATTTTGCTGGAGTGGCGGTTGGTATCGCCACCGGGAGTAGTGGCTTGGTTGGGTCACCTGTACGACTTCCTGCGATTAGAGAAGATAAAGTATGAGTTAAGGGGCTCTTCGAGGGGGTTTGAGGAAAGGTGGGAGACGTTTGTGACCATGTTTGAGGGGCTGTTCGTCTCGGGGCAGGGGGTGAAAAAGGGTAAAAATCTGTACAGACTGGATAGTTGATTGTTGGGAAGTATGTTTCCCAGGGTGTTTATTCGCTGTAACTAGTTTTGATACATGTTTGTAATAAAATACATTTTTTTTAAAATAAATTCAATTTCTCATGCAACGTCTTACCTCTCTCCTCTATCAAATCCTTTCATAATTTTAAAGCCCTCCATTAAGTCACCCCTTGACCTTCTGCATCTAGAAAAAAGTACCCAGCCTATTCCGTCTTTCCTGATAGTAATAACCTCTCCGTTCAAGTGCAGAACGAAAATTAGCATCTTCCAGTCTCGCTACCTTCTTTGCCGAAATGGAGACCTTGGGCGAAATTCTCCGTTATCGGCGCAAAAAACGGCGCAAATCCCACTTGCGTCACGTCATAAAAATGGGACGATAGTCTCCGGCCCGAAATGGGCTAGCAGCGACGTAACGGGATCCGCGCTTGCGCAGTGGTTCACGCCGTGCAGCGTCATACGCGCTGCACGGCGTGACGGCTCATAAGGCCGCGCAGCTCCCCCCCACCCGACCGGAACACCCGACCGCAACACCCGACTGGATGGCTGGCCGTCGCTCAGCCCCGAGGTTCGAGTCACGCGATGTGGAGGCGCTCCTGGACGCGGTGGAGCAGAGGAGGGACGCCCTGTATCCCGGGCACGGCCGCTGAGTTGCCCCACGCCACAGCCGGCGTCTGTGGAGGGAAGTGACAGAGGCCGTCACCGCTGTGGCCCTGACACCACGGACAGGCACCCAGTGCCACAAGAAGGTGAACGACCTCGTCAGAGCAGGCAGGGTGAGCCTCCCCATATCCCCCCTCCCCATATCCCCCCTCCCCCATATCCCCCATATCGCCCCTCCCCCATATCCCCCATATCCCCCCTCCCCCATATCCCCCCTCCCCCATAACCCCCATATCCCCCCTTCCCCATATCCCCCATATCCCCCATATCCCCCCTCCCCCTATCCCCCACATCCCCCCTCCCCATATCCCCCATAACCCCCCTCCCCCATATCCCCCCTCCCCCATATCCCCCATATCCCCCCCCATATCCCCCCTCCCCATATCCCCCCCTCCCCATATCCCCCCTCCCCCATATCCCCCCTCCCCCATATCCCCCCTCCCCATATCCCCCCTCCCCCATATCCCCCATATCCCCCCTCCCCCATATCCCCCATATCCCCCCTCCCCCATATCCCCCCTCCCCCATATCCCCAAGTGAATCCAGCCCTAACCTTAACCTCTGCAATGCACGCGCAACCGATGGCGTGCATTCATATACCTGCCTAACACTGTTGCCTTTTACCCCTGCCACCACCCCCCCCCCCCCCCACAGGAGAAGCGCGCACACAACAATAGGGAGCATGTGAGGACTGGAGGAGGGCCCGCTGATGAGAGGCCACTGACCGTACACGAGGAAAGGGCCCTGGAACTGGCTGGCGGACCTGAGGACCGGGAGGTTGCTGATGCAGAGGTCGGGGGCCCACGAGCAAGTGAGCCACCAACAGCCCGTCCCCATATCCCCCCTCCCCTATATCCCCCTCCCCCGTATCACCTGATCACTGCCTGATGTCTAACCATGCATGCTTCATTGTGTATCGCAGGACCAAACGTCCAGGCACCCATCCCCGCAGATGCACACCGCCCGCAGGATGCCCCTCGGAGACCACAGGAGACGGAGAGACCCGCACCCTCCAGCATGCGACGCCCGCAGGATGCCCCTCGGAGACCACGGGAGACGGAGAGACCCGGACCCTCCAGCATGCGACGCCCGCAGGATGCCCCTCGCACACCACGGGAGACGGAGAGACCCGGACCCTCCAGCATGCGACGCCCGCAGGATGCCCCTCGCACACCACGGGAGACGGAGAGACCTGGAGCAACAGGGAGACGACACCCCCGTCACATGCGGGAGCGACCACCCAGCGATGAGGGGGGCAGCCACAGGCCCCCGTCACATCCGAGCCAGGACACCACTACCCAGGACACCACTATCCAGGACTCCCCTACCCGGGACACCACTACCCGTGACAGCACTACCCAGGACACCCCTACCCGGGACAGCACTACCCGGGACAGCACTACCCGGGACAGCACTACCCAGGACACCCCTACCCGGGAAGACGAAATACCGGACAGTGACTCAGAGTGGATGGGTGGAGACGAACCCCCACCCCAAAGTGCCATGGAGTCAGAGTGGGACGAAGAGCACGACACAACGCCACTGCTGTCACCAACACCCTCCACCATCGCAGAAACACTCACCACGGTTGGGCACTTTAGTGATGAGGCGTCTGGTACACTCACTGGTGCGCACAACACAGCCGTCCCGGTACAGCAGGTGGAGGTAGGAGCAGCAGAGGGACTGGGCGGTCGGAGGGCAGCCCAGGCCAAGCGAACATCTGCCGCCCAGATGGATCCCGGGTTCCTGCAGTTACCACACCCACACATAGATCCGATGCAACCACCGACACGGAGACGAGCGAATAGGGTGACGGGTGGCTTGCGGCGGCTGCGGTCACAGGTGGAGGAGTCCACCCGCGTCCAGGAGCTGGGAGTGGTCCCGGTCATGCGTGCCACCCAGGCTGACACCGCACGGGTGGCGTCCGCGGTGGAGGCAATGGGTGCGACGGTGTCAGACATGGGGAACGGTTTGCGAGGCCTGGGGCCTTCCGTGCAGGCGGCGTCTGTGGGTCAGGAAATGGCTGCCCTCTCACAGGAGGCCATGAGCCAGTGCCAGCGCCAGATGGCAGAGGCGCTGAACGCCATAGCCCAGTCTCAGCAGGCCATGGCCCAGTCTCAGCAGGCCATAGCCCAGTCTCTGCAGGCCATGGCCCAGTCTCTGCAGGCCATGGCCCAGTCTCTGCAGGCCATGGCCCAGTCTCAGCAGGCCATGGCCCAGTCTCAGCAGGCCATGGCCCAGTCTCAGCAGGCCATCGCTGAGGGCATCGGCGCCAGTGGCCATGTGCGAGCCGGCGTCGCACTGTCACAGACAGGGTTTGACAACCCCCTGGGCTCCATGGCTGCAAACCTGCAGACCCCTGTCGATACCAGCACGGGCCTCCAGGACTGGCAGCGCCAGATGTCGGGGGCGCGTCGGATGGCCAGTCCGTTCGCATCCCCCACCCATGTAGAGGCCTGGGGGCCATCGGGCACCCCGAGGGAGGAGGAGGTGGTGTGGTCCGTCCCGGCTCCCTCTGTAGGGGAGGTCCCGGTACACCGCGACACCTCGGACTCCCCCCCTTCCGTCCCAGGTACATCGGGTGGGCAACGGGCAGGACAGGCTGGCAGCTCGCCATCCCAGTCGCCCGGGCCGCAGCCTGGCCCATCTAGGCAAGGACGCCCCAGGAAACGGCCGCCAAAGGGATCCAGTGTCAGAGGGCAGGAATCACAGGAATCCACCTCCAGTTCTGCTGTACCGTCTGGGGAACCACGTAGACGTAGTCAAAGGGCCCGTAAGGCCAAACAATTAGACACTGAGTAAGTTGGCACGGGTGCAGGGCACAGATGAGTTTTAGGGGCTAGGGCACGTGCATGAACTCCTTTGGTTATTAAAGTCAATGTTACACCTACCGAAGCTGCCTTTGTGCTCTGTCCAAAGTGTGCGGGTGTGTCATGTACGTTGAGCGCAAGTGTGTGTGTGACGGGTGGTCTTACCTCAGCCCCAGGTGAGTCTGCCCCCTTCCCCCTGGGCCGCCATCAACATCCCCCGGGCAGAGGACGGGACCGTGCGCTGCAGTGTCACAGCCGCATGCAGGGATGGTCCGGGTGGATGGTGGTACTGTGGCCATGGGTCAGACATAGTCCAACGATGTAGAGCCAGGAGCTCATCGCAGGGCGGGATTGTCATCATCCTCCATGGCCTGCGATAGACACGCGTCCACCCGCAACTGGGTGAGCCCGGTCCGTTGTGCCGCAGGTGGATCGGCAATTGGGGGGGGGGGTGGTGTGCATGCGGGTGAGGTGTGTGGGGTTGGGGAGGGGGGTGAGGGTGCTGGGTGGGTGGATGGGTGGGGGGTGTGGGTGGTCTGCTGTTGCCATGGTGGTGCGGTCTGTGGCCATACTACCCGATTCCCACGCCCATCTAGTCAGTGAAGCGGGCGGCTATCAGTCTGTCCCGTGCCCGCTGGGCCAGCCGGTAACGGTGGACAGCCACCCGCCTGTGTCTACCCCGTCTGCCCTGACCATTGCCCCCATCCCCCTCAACTGGGGAGGACTGCGCCTCTTCCTGCTGCTCCTCCACTCCGCCCTCCTCTGCCTGCGGCACATCGCCCCTCTGCTGGGCTATGTTGTGCAGGACGCAGCACACCACAATGATGCGGCCGACCCTATCTGACCGATACTGGAGGGCGCCCCCAGAGAGGTCCAGGCACCTGAAACGCATCTTCAGCACGCCAAAGCACCTCTCGATCACTCCCCTTGTCGCTACATGGGCATCATTGTAGCGGTTCTCCGCCTCATTGCGTGGCCTCCGTATAGGCGTCATCAGCCACGATCGCAATGGGTAGCCCCTGTCGCCCAGCAACCAGCCCCTCAGCCGCGGATGGCGTCCCTCGTACATGCCGGGGATGGATGACCGCGACAACACGAATGAGTCGTGTACACTGCCTGGGTGACGGGCGCAGACGTGCAGGATCATCATGCGGTGGTCGCAGACCACCTGTACGTTCATCGAATAGGTCCCCTTCCTATTAGTGAACACGACCCTGTTATCTGCAGGTGGCCGCACGGCGACGTGCATCCCATCAATCGCGCCCTGGACCATGGGGAACCCGGCAACGGCAGAGAAGCCCACGGTCCGGGCACCTTGGCTGGCCTGGTCCACGGGGAAGCGGATGTAGCGGTGCGCCATGGCATAAAGCGCATCTGTCACTGCCCGGGTGCACCGGGCACCGATGTCTGCGATATGCCGGACAGGTCCCCACTCGGTGCCTGGAATGACCCCGTTGCATAAACGTTCAGGGCCACCGTAACCTTGACGGACACGGGGAGAGGGTGTCCCCCGCCAGTGCCACGCGGTGACAGGTGTGCCAGCAGGTGGCAGATGTGTGCCACGGTTTCCCGGCTCATCCGGAGTCTCCTCCTGCATTCCCGGTCCGTGAGGTCCTGGTATGACTGCCGGGGCCGGTACACACGGGGCGCCCTCGGGTGCCTCCGTTGCCGTGGGGCCGCGACGACCTCCTCCCCCTCCTCGTCCTGTCGGTCAGGTGTCCCTCCAGCCTGGGCGGCTGCCGCCTGCCCCTCTGCGGCAGTCCCTCTCTGGCACGCTCCTCCTCCTCCTCCTCCTCCTCCTCCTCCTCATCCAGGGCAACATAGACATGAGCGGCTGCCGCCACGGCGGCCAACTTCGCTGGATGTGCTGAAAACATGACGGCCTGGTGGGGGGGAGGGGAACGACGACATGTCATCATTGCCCATATCCCCTCCTCCCCCCAGCCAGGTGGCATGGACCGCATGGGTCCAACTGTTGGAGGCTGGCACCTGGCCAGGTGGACCAACTCATTTGCCCTCCCATCACCCTCCTCGGCACGGACCCCCTCCCCAACCCCCAACCTCCACCCCGGCACGGACCCCCCCCCAACCTCCACCCAGCACGGACCCCCTCCCCAACCTCCACCCCAGCACGGACCTTCTCCCCAACCTCCACACCAGCACGGACCCCCCCCAACCCCCAACCTCCACCCCAGCACGGACCCCCCCCCCCAAGCTCCACCCCAGCACGGACCCCCTCCCCCAACCTCCACCCCAGCACGGACCCCCCCAACCCCCAACCTCCACCCCAGCACGGACACCCCCCCCAACCTCCACCCTAGTACGGACCCCCCCAACCCCCCAACCTCCACCCCAGCACGGACCCCCCCCCAACCTCCACCCCGGCACGGACCCCCTCCCAACCCCCAACCTCCACCCCGGCACGGACCCCCCCCAACCCCCAATCTCCACCCCAGCACGGACCCCCCCCCCCAACCTCCACCCCGGCACGGACCCCCCCCCCAACCTCCATCCCGGCACGGACCCCCTCCCAACCTCCACCCCAGCACGGACCCCCCCCAACCACCAACCTCCACCCCAGCACGGACCCCCCCCCCCAACCTCCACCCCGGCACGGACCCCATCCCCAATCCCCAACCTCCACCCCGGCACGGACCCCCCCCCAACCCCCAACCTCCACCCCAGCACGGACCCCCCCCCCCCAACCTCCACCCCGGCACGGACCCCCCCCCAACCTCCACCCGGCACGGACCCCCTCCCCAACCTCCACCCCAGCACGGACCCCCCCCAACCACCAACCTCCACCCCAGCACGGACCCCCCCCCAACCTCCACCCCGGCACGGACCCCCTCCCCAACCTCCACCCCAGCACGGACCCCCCCCAACCACCCACCTCCACCCCAGCACGGACCCCCCCCCAAACTCCACCCCGGCACGGACCCCCCCCCCAACCTCCACCCCAGCACGGACCCCCTCCCCAACCTCCACCCCAGCACGGACCCCCCCCCCAACCCCCAATCTCCACCCCGGCACGGACCCCCCCCAACCCCCAACCTCCACCCCGGCACGGACCCCCTCCCGGCACTCCCCCGGAGCCCAGCCTACTCTAACCACCCCCCCCCACGCCGCACACACACACACACAAGCCGAGACACACCTCTCCTCACGCAATCAGTCTGCGGCCACGCCATTTCCTGCCCAGAGCCAACCCCCCAGGCCGTCACTCACCTCCTCGCTGGTCGGCGTGAGCCTGGAGCACCGGGTCACGCCGATGAAAAGGAGGTTTGATTCACGTCGACGTGAACGGTCATCACGTCGACGGGACTTCGGCCCATCCGGAAGGGAGAATATCGGCAGGCCGAAAATCGGCTGCCTTGCGCAGACCCGTGACATTCTCCGCCGGCAGCGGCGCCGTTAACGCCCCGCCGACTTTTCTCCCTTCGGAGACTTCGGCGGGGGCGGGGGCGGGATTCACGGCGGCCAACGGCCATTCTCCGACCCGGCGGGGGGTCGGTGAATGACGCCCCAGGATTTTACACAGTACTCCGAGTATGGTCGAGATTCCTCTGTTCCTCTGAGTTCCTGGTATCTTCAGTTACTCCCACTATTGTTTATATCACCACTTATTAACACTCATTAGCACTCATGAAATCATTTCACTGGTTGTTTGATCCAGCCTGTTTATATTTCACAACTCTGGGACATTTCTGGAACTGCTCTCTCTGTCTTTGAAGACACTAGACTGCTGCAATTTGGAATCATAGATCTTAATGTTAGTGCCAGAAAGCAAGTAAAAATAAGAATGAGCTTTTCTCTAGTTTTGTCGAGGACATCATATCCTGCTACTTTAGGAATCAGTTGTAATGAGATTTGGAAGTTTTCACTATTGATCTGCTCCTGCGCCCCATGCTGAGGTAGAGGTAAGAGCTCCACAAATTATTTTCTTTTTGTTAATTGTTTGATCATGGTATGGAAGTATTGTTGGCAAGGCCATCATTTCCTGTCCGTCCATAATTGCCCTTAAGAAAGTGCTGATGAGCTAAGTTCTTGAACTGCTGCAGTCCACCTTGGTGAAGGTACTCCATAATTCTGCAAGATGAGGGGCGTCATTCTCCGACCCCCTGCCGGGTCGGAGAATGGCCGTTGGCCGCCGTGAATCCCGCCCCCGCCCCCGCCGAAGTCTCCGAAGGGAGAAAAGTCGGCGGGGCGTTAATGGCGCCGCTGCCGCGGAGAATGTCACGGGTCTGCGCAAGGCAGCCGATTTTCGGCCTGCCGATATTCTCCCTTCCGGATGGGCCGAAGTCCCGTCGACGTGATGACCGTTCACGTCGACGTGAATCAAACCTCCTTTTCATCGGCGTGACCCGGTGCTCCAGGCTCACGCCGACCAGCGAGGAGGTGAGTGATGGCCTGGGGGGTTGGCTCTGGGCAGGAAATGGCGTGGCCGCAAACTGATTGCGTGAGGAGAGGTGTGTCTCGGCTTGTGTGTGTGTGTGTGCGGCGGGGGGAGGGGGTGGTTAGAGTAGGCTGGGCTCCGGGGGAGTGCCAGGAGGGGGTCCGTGCCGGGGTGGAGGTTGAGGGTTGAGGAGGGGGTCCGTGCCGGGGTGGAGGTTGGGGGTTGGAGGGGGTCCGTGTCGGGGTGGAGGTTGGGGGTTGGGGGGGGTCCGTGCCGGGGTGGAGGTTGGGGGTTGGGAGGGGGTCCGTGCTGGGGTGGAGGTTTGGGGGGGGTCCGTGCTGGGGTGGAGGTTGGGGAGGGGGTCCGTGCTGGGGTGGAGGTTGGGGAGGGGGTCCGTGCCGGGGTGGAGGTTGGGGGGGGTTCCGTGCTGGGGTGGAGGTTGGGGGTTGGGGGGGGGGTCCGTGCTGGGGTGGAGGTTGGGGAGGGGGTCCGTGCCGGGGTGGAGGTTGGGGGTTGGGGAGGGGGTCCGTGCCGGGGTGGAGGTTGGGGGTTGGGAGGGGGTCCGTGCTGGGGTGGAGGTTGGGGGGGGTCCGTGCTGGGGTGGAGGTTGGGGGAGGGGGTCCGTGCTGGGGTGGAGGTTGGGGAGGGGGTCCGTGCCCGGGGTGGAGGTTGGGGGGGGGGGTCCGTGCTGGGGTGGAGGTTGGGGGTTGGGGGGGGTCCGTGCTGGGGTGGAGGTTGGGGAGGGGGTCCGTGCCGGGGTGGAGGTTGGGGGTTGGGGAGGGGGTCCGTGCCGGGGTGGAGGTTGGGGGTTGGAGGGGGTCCGTGCCGGGGTGGAGGTTGGGGGTTGGGGGGGGTCCGTGCCGGGGTGGAGGTTGGGGGTTGGGAGGGGGTCCGTGCTGGGGTGGAGGTTGGGGGGGGGTCCATGCTGGGGTGGAGGTTGGGGAGGGTGTCCGTGCTGGGGTGGAGGTTGGGGGTTGGGAGGGGGTCCGTGCTGGGGTGGAGGTTGGGGAGGGGGTCCGTGCTGGGGTGGAGGTTGGGAGGGGGTCCGTGCGGGGTCGAGGTTGGGGGGGGTCCGTGCTGGGGTGGAGGTTGGGGGTTGGAGGGGGTCCGTGCCGGGGTGGAGGTTGGGGGTTCGGGGGGGGGTCCGTGCCGGGGTGGAGGTAGGGGGTTGGGAGGGGGTCCGTGCTGGGGTGGAGGTTGCGGGGGGGGTCCATGCTGGGGTGGAGGTTGGGGTGGGGGTCCGTGCTGGGGTGGAGGTTGGGGGGGTGGTCCGTGCTGGGGTGGAGGTTGGGGTTGGAGGGTGTCCGTGCTGGGGTGGAGGTTGGGGAGGGGGTCCGTGCCGTGGTGGAGGTTGGGGGGGGGGGTCCGTGCTGGGGTGGAGGTTGGGGGTTGGGGGGGGTCCGTGCTGGGGTGGGGGTTGGGAGGGGGTCCGTGCCGGGGTGGAGGTTGGGGAGGGGGTCCGTGCCGAGGAGGTGATGGGAGGGCAAATGTGTTGGTCCACCTGGCCAGGTGCCAGCCTCCAACAGTTGGACCCATGCGGTCCATGCCACCTGGCTGGGGGGAGGAGGGGATTTGGGCAATGATGACATGTCGTCGTTCCCGTCCCCCCCACCAGGCCGTCATGTTTCAGACCATCCAGCGATGTTGGCCGCCGTGGTGGCAGCCGCTCATGTCTATGTTGCCCTGATGAGGAGGAGGAGGAGGAGGAGGAGGAGGAGGAGCGTGCCAGAGAGGCGGCGCAGGCTGCCGGAGAGGGGCAGACGGCAGCCGCCCAGGCTGGAGGGACACCTGACCGACAGGACGAGGATGGGGAGGAGGACGTCGCGGCCCCACGGCAACGGAGGCACCCGAGGGCGCCCCGTGTGTACCGGCCCCGGCAGTCATACCAGGACCTCACGGACCGGGAATGCAGGAGGAGACTCCGGATGAGCTGGAAACCGTGGCACACATCTGCCACCTGCTGGCACACCTGTCACCGCGTGGCACTGGCGGGGGACACCCTCTCCCCGTGTCCGTCAAGGTTACGGTGGCCCTGAACTTTTATGCAACGGGGTCATTCCAGGCACCGAGTGGGGACCTGTCCGGCATATCGCAGACATCGGTGCACCGGTGCATCCGGGCAGTGACAGATGCCCTTTATGCCATGGCGCACCGCTACATCCGCTTCCCCGTGGACCGGGCCAGCCAAGATGCCCGGGCCGTGGGCTTCTCTGCCGTTGCCGGGTTCCCCATCGTCCAGGGCGCGATCGATGGGATGCACGTCGCCGTGCGGCCACCTGCAGATAACAGGGCCGTGTTCACTAATAGGAAGGGGACCTATTCGAATAACGTACAGGTGGTCTGCGACCACCGCATGATGATCCTGCACGTCTGCGCCCGTCACCCAGGCAGTGTACACGACTCATTCGTGTTGTCGCGGTCATCCATCCCGGCATGTACGAGGGACGCCATCCCCGGCTGAGGGGCTGGTTGCTGGGCGACAGGGGCTACCCATTGCGATCGTGGCTGATGACGCCTATACGGAGGCCACGCAATGAGGCGGAGAACCGCTACAATGATGCCCATGTAGCGACAAGGGGAGTGATCGAGAGGTGCTTTGGCGTGCTGAAGATGCGTTTCAGGTGCCTGGACCTCTCTGGGGGCGCCCTCCAGTATCGGTCAGATATGGTCGACCGCATCATTGTGGTGTGCTGCGTCCTGCACAACATAGCCCAGCAGAAGGGCGATGTGCCGCAGGCAGAGAAGGGCGGAGTGGAGCAGCAGCAGGAAGAGGCGCAGTCCTCCCCAGATGAGGGGGATGGGGGCAATGGTCAGGGCAGACGGGGTAGACACAGGCGGGTGGCTGTCCACCGTTACCGGCTGGCCCAGCGGGCACGGGACAGACTGATAGCCGCCCGCTTCACTGACTAGATGGGCGTGGAATCGGGTAGTATGACCACAGACCGCACACCATGGCAACAGCCGACCACCCATCCACCCACCCAGCACCCTCACCCACCTCCCCAACCCCACACACCCCCACCCGCATGCACACCACCCACCCCCCCCCAATTGCCGATCTACCTGCGGCACAACGGGCCGGGCTCACCCAGTTGCGGGTGGACGCGTGTCTATCGCAGGCCATGGAGGATGATGACAACCCGACCTGCGATGAGCTCCTGGCTCTACATCGTTGGACTATGTCTGACCCATGGCCACAGTACCACCATCCACCCGGACCATCCCTGCATGCGGCTGTGACACTGCAGCGCACGGTCCCGTCCTCTGCCCGGGGGATGTTGATGGCGGCCCAGGGGGAAGGGGGCAGACTCACCTGGGGCTGAGGTAAGACCACCCGTCACACACACACTTGCGCTCAACGTACATGACACGCCCGCACACTTTGGACAGAGCACAAAGGCAGCTTCGGTAGGTGTAACATTGACTTAAATAACCAAAGGAGTTCATGCACGTGCCCTAGCCCCTAAAACTCATCTGTGCCCTGCACCCGTGCCAACTTACTCAGTGTCTAATTGTTTGGCCTTACGAGCCCTTTGACTATGTCTACGTGGTTCCCCAGACGGTACAGCAGAACTGGAGGTGGACTCCTGTGATTCCTGCCCTCTGGACACTGGATCCCTTTGGCGGCCGTTTCCTGGGGCGTCCTTGCCTAGATGGGCCAGGCTGCGGCCCGGGCGACTGGGATGGCGAGCTGCCAGCCTGTCCTGCCCGTTGCCCACCCGATGCACCTGGGACGGAAGGGGGGGAGTCCGAGGTGTCGCGGTGTACCGGGACCTCCCCTACAGAGGGAGCCGGGACGGACCACACCACCTCCTCCTCCCTCGGGGTGCCCGATGGCCCCCAGGCCTCTACATGGGTGGGGGATGCGAACGGACTGGCCATCCGACGCGCCCCCGACATCTAGCGCTGCCAGTCCTGGAGGCCCGTGCTGGTATCGACAGGGGTCTGCAGGTTTGCAGCCATGGAGCCCAGGGGGTTGTCAAACCCTGTCTGTGACAGTGCGACGCCGGCTCGCAGATGGCCACTGGCGCCGATGCCCTCAGCGATGGCCTGCTGAGACTGGGCCATGGCCTGCTGAGACTGGCCATGGCCTGCTGAGACTGGGCCATGGCCTGCAGAGGACTGGGCCATGGCCTGCAGAGACTGGGCTATGGCCTGCTGAGACTGGGCCATGGCCTGCTGAGACTGGGCTATGGCGTTGAGCGCCTCTGCCATCTGGCGCTGGCACTGGCTCATGACGTCCTGTGAGAGGGCAGCCATTTCCTGGGCCACAGACGCCGCCTGCACGGAAGGCCCCAGGCCTCGCAAACCGTTCCCCATGTCTGACACCGTCGCACCCATTGCCTCCACCGCGGACGCCACCCGTGCGGTGTCAGCCTGGGTGGCACGCATGACCGGGACCACTCCCAGCTCCTGGACGCGGGTGGACTCCTCCACCTGCGACCGCAGCCGCCGCAAGCCACCCGTCACCCTATTCGCTCGTCTCCGTGTCGGTGGTTGCATCGGATCTATGTGTGGGTGTGGTAACTGCAGGAACCCAGGATCCATCTGGGCGGCAGATGTTCGCTTGGCCTGGGCTGCCCTCCGACCGCCCAGTCCTCTGCTGCTCCTACCTCCACCTGCTGTACCGGGACGGCTGTGTTGTGCGCACCAGTGAGTGTACCAGACGCCTCATCACTAAAGTGCCCAACCGTGGTGAGTGTTTCTGCGATGGTGGAGGGTGTTGGTGACAGCAGTGGCGTTGTGTCGTGCTCTTCGTCCCACTCTGACTCCATGGCACTTTGGGGTGGGGGTTCATCTCCACCCATCCACTCTGAGTCACTGTCCGGTATTTTGTCTTCCCGGGTAGGGGTGTCCTGGTAGTGCTGTCTCGGGTAGTGCTGTCCCGGGTAGGGGTGTCCCTGGGTAGTGCTGTCCCGGGTAGTGCTGTACCGGGTAGGGGTGTCCTGGGTAGTGCTGTCCCCGGGTAGTGCTGTCCCGGGTAGGGGGTGTCCTGGATAGTGGTGTCCTGGGTAGTGGTGTCCTGGCTCGGATGTGACGGGGGCCTGTGTCTGCCCCCCTCATCGCTGGGTGGTCGCTCCCGCACGTGACGGGGGTGTCGTCTCCCTGTTGCTCCAGGTCTCTCCGTCTCCCTGTGGTGTGCGAGGGGCATCCTGCGGGCGTCGCATGCTGGAGGGTGCGGGTCTCTCCGTCTCCCGTGGTCTCCGAGGGGCATCCTGCGGGCGTCGCATGCTGGAGGGTCCGGGTCTCTCCGTCTCCCGTGGTCTCCGAGGGGCATCCTGCGGGCGTCGCATGCTGGGAGTGTGCGGCTCTCTCCATCTCCTGTGGTCTCCGAGGGGCATCCTGCGGGCGGTGTGCATCTGCGGGGATGGGTGCCTGGACGTTTGGTCCTGCGATACACAATGAAGCATGCCTGGTTAGACATCAGGCAGTGATCAGGTGATACGGGGAGGAGGGGATATAGGGGAGGGGGGGATATGGGGACGGGCTGTTGGTGGCTCACTTGCTCGTGGGCCCCCGACCTCTGCATCAGCAACCTCCCGGTCCTCAGGTCCGCCAGCCAGTTCCAGGGCCCCTTTCCTCGTGTACGGTCAGTGGCCTCTCATCTGCGGGCCCTCCTCCAGTCCTCACATGCTCCCTATTGTTTGTGTGCGCACTTCTCCTGTGGGGGGAGGTGGGTGCGGTGGTGGCAGGGGTAAAAGGCAACAGTGTTAAGCAGGTATATGAATGCACGCCATCGGTTGCGCGTGCATTGCAGAGGTTAAGGTTAGGGCTGGATTCACTTGGGGATATGGGGGATATGGGGGAGGGGGGATATGGGGGATATGGGGCATATGGGGAGGGGGGGATATGGGGGAGGGGGGATAGTGGGGGATATGGGGGAAGGGGGGATATGGGGGATATGGGGGGGGAGGGGGGGATATGGGGGAGGGGGGATATGGGGGAGGGGGGATATGGGGGAGGGGGGGATATGGGGGAGGGGGATGGGGATGGGGATGGAGGAGGGGGGATATGGGGGAGGGGGGATATGGGGGATATGGGGAGGGGGATATCGGGGATATGGGGGAGGGGGGATATGGGGGATATGGGGAACGGGGGATATGGGGGAGGGGGGGATGTGGGGGATATGGGGGAGGGGGGGGATATGGGGGGATATGGGGAGGGGGGATATGGGGAGGGGGGATATGGGGGAGGGGGGATATGGGGGATATGGGGGAGGGGGGATATGGGGGATATGGGGGAGGGGGGATATGGGGGAGGGGGGATATGGGGGGAGGGGGGATATGGGG